>NW_027507764.1:34925177-35377677 GCF_037356315.1 Lithobates pipiens | reverse complement strand
GGACAAATCAGTCACCTGACACTTTTGGCACCTTTTCGGGGACCAGTGACACTAATGCAGTGATAAATTCTAAATAATATGCACTGTCACTGTACTAATGACACTGGCAGTGAAGGGGTTAACATCAGGGGCGATCAAAGGGTTAACTGTGTGCCTAGCCAGTGCTTGTGTACTGTGGGGGAGGGGGGGGGTTTGCATTTACTATGGCAAGGAAATAGATCTGTGTTGCTGCTTTGCAGGATCCTGTGAAGGTATTGATCCTGTGCAGGAATACAGGATCAATATCTTCCCTTCTGACAGAATGGCAGTCTGCCTACGTCTGTGTTCGAGTCCGTGGTCCGCACCGCTGTGTGTGTGTGATTGTCCCTTTCACGACTAAGCCTATTTTTGGCATTTGGTGTTTACAAGTTAAAATCCATATTTTTTGCTAGAAAAGTACTTGGAACCCCCAAACATTATATATATATTATAATATAAAAAAAATTTTTTATTAGCAGAGACTGTAGAGAATAAAACGGCGATTGTTGCAATATTTTATGTCGCATGGTATTTGCGCAGCGGTGTTTTAAACGCAACTTTTTGGGAAAAGGGACACTTTCATGAATTTTAAAAAAAAACGTTACAGTAAAATTAGCCCAATTTTTTTGCATAATGTGAAAGATAATATTACGCCGAGTAAATAGATACCAAACATGTCACACTTTATAATTGCACCACGCACTCGTGGATTGACGACAAAGTACTGTACCTAAAAATCTCAATAGGCGACGCTTTAAATCTTTTTTACGGTTACCAGGTTAGCGTTATACAGAGGAGGTCTAGTGCTAGAATTATTGCTCTCGCTCTGACGATCGCGGCGATACCTCCCATGTGTGATTTGAACACAGTTTACATACGCGGGCGCGACTTCTGTATGCGCTTTCTTTGCTTCGTCAGCTGGGCGGGCGCTTTAAAAAAAAAAATTTTTATTTATTTTAAAATGACTAAATTGTTAAAAAAATTAAAAATTGTTAACTTTTTATTGCTGTCACAAGGAATGTAAACATCCCTTGTGACAGTAAAAGGTGGTGACAGGTACTCTTTATGGAGGGATGGGGGGGTCTAAAAGACCCCCCCATCCCTCCTTTACACTTCAATGTATTCAGATCGCTGAAAACGGCGATTCTGAATACCGTATATTTTTTTTAAAACCGGCGCCATTGGCAGCCGAGTAAACGGGAAGTGATGTCATTATGTCGCTTCCGTGTTTACTATTAGGATACTGGAACGAAGCCGATTACGGCTTCATTCCAGTTCCTCCCCAGCAGCCGGAGGCAGCGGATGTGGAATCGGTGCTCCCGATCGAGTGGGAGCACTGGTAACAGCGGCAGGAGGGGGGGACGTCCCCTCCCGCTCCTCCGGCATAACAGCCGAGCGGCTTTTAGCCGCATCGGTTGTTATGGCTGGATAGTCAATCGCCCGCTGGAAAAAAACTATACCGGGATGATGCCTGCAGGTGCGGGCATCATCCCGGTATACCCCCCAGAAGCCGAGCACGCACATCTGCGTATGCTCGGCGGGAAGGGGTTATACAGCGGAAGTGGGTCACCGACGACATGCACTCCCCAGACTCGGAAGTGCCGGATCACATTCTAGGTACATGATCTGGCACCGAGCGGCCGCTCTATACGGACGGTGGGCGGTCCACAAGTTGTTAAAGTTTATCTCAGGCCAACTTTTTATTTTTATTTTTATTTTTTTATGTTGGATGGAGCAGAAAGGGATTAGGTACCCTAACTGGGATTCGATCCATAGAGGCCAGTGCTTAGTGTTACTGTAGTAATGCAGTATGAAAGACACTGCCGCTATCCAAATCTCACGAGCAGACAGAGGCTTCTAATGAATTTCTCTTCATCGGTTGCTGTCTCATAGGGAGTAAGCTCCCAATGAAGTGAAACGCGTTAGTAATGAAATATGGCAGGTGAAGTAGTCTGTACAGTGGAGATGTAATTAAACCAGATTTAAGGCTTTTAAATGGTGAGCGGTACCTCCTTCTCATTGAGAGCCTGTTTGTAAAGTTTACTGATGGGTTGGAGATTTTATTAGACGGTCATACAAACCCCATCCCCCAACACCCGATCACTGCAACAGAACATGGCCAACACACGTTCACATTCCTACATCTTGTATCAAAGTATCAGTGTGCATCCAGTGTAACAGATACAACTATGTGTGTCAAAAATAAATAAATTTTATATATATATATATATATATATATATATATATATATATATATATATATATATATATATATATATATATATATATATATAATTTTTTTTTTTTTTTCATGATTTGTATCACAAAGTATCAGAATTAGATTGTTATATTTCTGTTATCACATTCTAATATCTGTACTATTATTGGCTTTCTCCTAGCTGTGTGCAATCCCCCCTGCCAAAACTACGGAGTCTGTGTGGCTCCAGATACCTGTGACTGTCCTGCAGGGTACCCGGGGCCCGGTTGTTCTGGTAAGAGGTGATGCTTTAAATTTGATTAATTTGTAGAACACCACCGTATACCGCAGTGCTGTACAGAGAACACCGAGCCACTCACATCTAGACATGTGCAGAACGAAAAACATATTTTTTTGTTAAGATTCGTTATTTGCATAAATATGTTTTAGTTAAATTTTGTTAATTTAATTTGTTTTCGGAATTTTTTTTTTTTATTCGAATTCGACTCTAATTTAGTCCGAAATGTTTTGTTGTTTCGGATTAATTTCAATTCCTTATGCCCCGTACACACGGTTCGGATATTCTGATGACAAAATCCGTCAGATTTTTTTTCCGACGGATTTTGGGCCAACCTTGTCTTGCATTTTCCGATCGTTCTGAACCCGGTGACGTCAAACACGTATGTCAGGACTATAAACGGGCCAGTAGCCAATGGCTTTCGTCTCTCTTAATTTATTCTGAGCATGCGTGGCACTTTGTCCGTCGGAATTGTCTACACACGATCAGAATTTAAACAAATAAATTACATTTATTAAATTAATTAAATCAGATTGTTGTCGGAAAATTTCAGGCCCAGCTCTCAAACTCTGTGTGCCGGAAACTCAGACGGAAAAAGCCAGATGGAAGCCCACACACGATCGGATTTTCCGACAACACGATCCGATCACACATTTTCTGTCCGAAAATCCGACCGTGTGTACAGGGCATTAGTGTTGTAATTCGGATACATCCGAATAATGACAACTTCGCCCAAATTTTGATTCGGAAAGAACCGCACATGTCTACTCGCATCAGTCTCTGCACCACATGAGCTTACACTCTAATGTCCCACCTCAGTCGCACACTTATTATTATTATTATTATTATACATTTAGCTCTGACATATACCGCAGTGCTGTACAGATATCACTGAGCCGTCACATCCGTCTCTGTACCAGAGAAGCTTACACTTTAATGCCCCCCCCCACACACACAGCCACACACTATTATATTAATTTCTATGCTGTACAGAGAACACTGAGCCAGTCACATCAGTCTATGCACCGGAAGAGCTTGCACTCTAATGCCCCCCTACAGTCACTTATTTATTATTATTATTATTATTATTATTATTATTATACAGCTCTGACATATACTGCGGTGCTGTACAGAGAGCACTGAGCCACTCACATCAGTCTCTATACCTCAGTGGCTTGCACTCTAATGTCTCCACCAGTCACACACTACCCTATACATGACCATATAGAATTGTGTGTAAAGGGCCCCAATATCTAGATTGAGGATTGTCCATCTTCTGTCCTCTGTGCTGACCTCACATTTTCTCTTGTCAGCCATGTGCTCCCCACCTTGTGCCCATGGAGGAACCTGCATGAGACACAACATGTGCTCCTGTCCCTCTGGATGGACGGGTCCTGGGTGCCAGACAGGTAGGCTGTCTCCATCATAGAATGTTATGTGAGGTTGTGTCCGTGGTCCTCAGAAGAGTCTGTCAGGGTTCAGCTACTCAATCCGTCACCAGCATTACCAATGTTTACCATTATAGTTATTTTTATTTTTAATTCTAAGGAGAATGTATAACATAGCATTGAATTTCCAGCATTCAGTCCATATTGCCATGGGTAACTCGGGTGCAGGCTACAAGGACTTGGCTGTGTCCTAACTACACTCTTACTCAAGGCAAGCAGGCCCAAAGGGACTTGGTTGCCCCCAGGTCTTATTACACAATGTCATCGTTTTTGACTAGATGGCACCAGGAATGAGCGAATGCGACAAAGCAGGGTACCTGTAGTCTCGAGGCTGGTCAGGCAGTGGACAGCTGTTGGTGGCAGAATCCTGGGATAGTTCATGGTAGTAGTTCCAGGGTCAGGGTAAGGAGCAAACAAGCCCAATCCATTGGACAATTCCTAGGTGAGACCAGGTGGTGAGCAAGCCCAGTCCACTAAACAATCCAAGGTCAAGTGCAGGAGGCAATGCAAAGAGTAATCGGGACAAGGCAGAGTTCATCAACAAGGGGATCCAAAACTGGTATAAGTAGAGCTGGGTCAGGCAAGGAAACGGGGATCCAGGACGCAGACACTATCGCAAAATTCTCGGCTTGTGATGTTTTGAAGACTTCCCTGTCAAATGATAGCTGGGTGGGACATTCATAGTTCTGGGTTGCAAGTCCGTGGCGGCTGGTGCTGCATTTTTTGAGGGGGGGCGGCAAACAAACCCGCCAGCCCTGCACTTGCCCCAGCCCAATCGCCCGCAACCCCGCACTTACCCCAGCCCACCCGCTAGCTCGCTCGTTCGTTTGCCCGCCAGCCAGCTCCACACTTGCCATGGGTGGCGCTTCTTCTACCGCCAACCTGGTCTCAGGACTCCCTTCCTGTCCTGATTGGACGGGAGGAGAAGCAGGAAGACAATAGCGAATGTTGATTCGCTAATGTCACAAGTGGTTGAGCTCAGGGCGCAGAGCCCACTTATTTGGAAGCCAACTAGAAAATCCGGCTCTAATCATGTGCTTCAAAAAAAAAAAAAACCTTATAGAAATCCATGCGTTCAGCGCACCTCATTGAGATTAGGGGCCGGGCGATGCCCCTTATGGAGCGGTCGCCACTGCTGGACACTATATGACGTCATCCTGAAACGCACCTCATGTACGCCCCACAGGCTGTGTCCATCGATGACTGATCAGTGGCCTAATGCCGGTACCATGTGATGTGTTAAAAAATAAAAAATCCTGATAACTTCAGTAGTACAGTTTTATTATGGTAACACTATATTGCTCTGGTCACTGTAAAAAAAATATATATATATATTTTTTATTTTATTTTTTTTATAATTTTTTTACATACTGTCACCAGTCAGTATCCCTGATCACCAGTTATATGATAACGCTGTACTGCACTGGGCAAAGTATGTAAAGAAAAAAAATTTGAAAAAAAAAAAACCTTTTTAATTTAGTAATTTTCCAAAAAGTCAGGACAGTATTTGTACTGTCCTGGCGTTTTCGGGCCTCAAGAAATGAGATCGGCCATTACTAGGATTGATCTATTTCATCAGATATAAGTCCCATAGTTTGTGGACTCTATAGGAGTCGCACAGACTGGAGGGGGTCAATCTTGGTCAGGCCAAGAAGACCAGCCACCACATGTGTGAATGTGGCATTTGCTCCAAGAGACTGCTGTAGGGGGAGATGGAGGGTCAGTGGCTCCAGTTCTACCAAGGGTGAATGTTATTCATTTATACAATATAGAGCAGCTACCGTATTCTCAACCAGGGTTCTGGGAAACCTTGAGGTTCCTCCAGATGTTTCTAGGGGTTCCTTGAGCTGTAGCTGATTGACCTCCCAATTGACGGTGCCTGCATAGTTCCAGGGTCAATGCCACTTGACAGAGCCAGCTGCAAGGACCCAACGCTGTTTGTAAGGGTGGCATTCTGACCACCATTGCAATGGGGGACATTCTTCCCACATGCCAGCAATTTTTTTTTTTTTTTATTTTTTTTTTTTAGGCAGATGCAGTCTACTTTCTCCACTTCAGGTGGTCCTTTTGCCCTATTGGCACTGCAGTGGAAGAGGAAGTCAAGAGGAACAGGGTTCCTCTATGGTTTCCTGGGTCATTGGGGAAGTTGGGATGGCCACCTAATGTGACTCTAGCAGCCATCTTGGGTCAGGCAGAGCCTTTTTAAAGCCCTGGCTCCCAGGTTTGGTATGCATTTTGCGAGTTGGTATAGTAGGGACAGGTACCCTGCCTGGTAGGGACAGAACTAGTGGAAGGAAAAGGTTCCTAACAAGAAGGTAAAGCATAGGGCTCGCAGCCTCTCTGAACATCTGCCTGCTTGGGCACAAAATAGCCAGGAAACATTCTTTCCCTTTCTGAGGGGCGCTGTCAGTCCGGCTGAAAACCTGCTCTCTACTAGCTGTTGGAACTTAGTGTTCCCGGTTGGACTTCAATACAATTTCTTTCATTGCACTGGGACTGAGTGTATTATTGCCACCACACTGTGCTGCACCCCACCTACATACTCGCAAATAATTTCCCTTTTTAGAATAGTTCCCCAAGACCTGAAAATTATTGCAAGGCTTCGACGAGGGGTAAAAAGTTTGAGAGAGGCTGGTATAGAATGAATCGGGAAAATACTGCATTATGGCCACTAGATGGAGCAGACGATCATAGGAAATAAACATATTCGACACATTACGGGGGTTATTCCTAGTGGCTGTGAGAATGCTTTTGATGGATTTATTATAAATACACCCCTTTTTGTTTTATTTCATTCAACATATGATACTCTAATAATGTGATGGGTACAATAACACTGAAACCCATATCATTGCTGGGGATTTTTGCCTAATGATCTCATTTTCTCCTCTAGCTGTGTGTGAGTTGCCATGTGGTAATGGTGGACGCTGTGTGGCCCCAAACACCTGCCAGTGCCCATCGGGATACAGCGGAGAGCAGTGTCTGACACGTATGTTACTTTCCATGGTACTTCATGTCTAGGTTCCTATAAATGTAAATACATGACTTCTAATGTTAGGTGATTTTGCTTCCTTTCTAAATATTCTGTAACATAACTGATGCAGAGGCAGTGGCATTCAAGCAACTCAAGCCCATGGCCTACATGGGGGGGTCCTTGGCTCAGGATATGAGCCGGGGTCCCTGGGCCCTCCTTGGTTCCAGCACTCCTCCCCCACATCCTGTAGACATTTCATCCTCCAAAGAAAAGCTAATACAGTGGAACCTTGGTTTACGAGTAACGCGGTTAACAAGCATTTTGAAAGACTAACAGCTTTTTTAAAAAATTCGGACTCTGTTTGCGAGTGTTTGTCTTGAAAAACGAGCAGAAAAAAAGCTCCTCCCATGCTCATCTCCAGGATTTCTCCAGAGCCTCTCCCATCCTCTGGAACTCGCGATCCCTGAAAGCTCATCTCTTCAGGGAAGCCTATCACGTCTCCAACTAATCTTCTACCACTTCCATCAGCTCATTCCCCACAGCTATGACCTTTTGTACCACCTGCCCCACCCTATTAGATTGTAAGCTCTTCTGAGCAGGTCCCTCTTAATCCTATTGTATTATAACTGTATTGTCTCCCTTTTTTATATTGTAAAGCGCTAAGTAAACTGTTGGTGCTATATAAATCCTGTATTATTATAATAATAATAAATATTTAGCTTGGTCCTGCCACATTTGCCTCCCTGTTAGTCCTTTAAAATTAAAAGGCTTTAAAAAGTAGCCAGGCTATGGACCTTCAAATATTCAAATATTTAAATATTTTTTACAAGCAGTGAATACATTGTAAAACAAGCCCTCTCTGGCCTCTGTAGCCACCAGCACTCTGGTGAGATTCATCCTCAAAGTTCACAGCAAGAGCAGCGAAATCCTCAAGTCAGATGTCAGCACTCTGCTCTCTCTCCCCTCTTCCTGAGCTTCTACCCTGTGTTTACATTAGAGGTTAGAAGAATGGAAGGTAACAAACTCACTGCTGGAAGAGGGGAGCAGAATTTGAGAATGAATGGCTCCACAGTGACTGCAGCTAAAGAGGTCAACGTGGGCTTGTTTGAAAGATTGCTTGCTGATGAGCGTGTGATAAAAAGACTTCTAAGCAGAGGATACCATCAATGAAAACTGCATGTCACAGCAATCGGGAGAGATAAAGCAGCTGAAGTTCTGTGCAAATCTCCACTTTCCCTGAAAATATTTTGCTAGACCTCTGCATCCCTGTTAGTCCTTTAAAGTTAAAAGTCTTCAAAACATAGCCAAGCTACGAACCTTCACATTTTTAAATGTTTGTAACAAGTAGTGACTAAAACCTAAATCAAGCCCTCACTGGCCTCTGTAGCCACAGTCACTCTGGTGAAACTCATCCTCAAAGTTTATAGTAGGAGCAGTGAAGTCCTCAAGTCATATCTCAGCACTCTGCTCTCTCCCCTTTTCCTGATTTTCTACGTTAGAAGGATGGAAGGTTCCAAACTCACTGCTGGAATAGGGGAGTGAATTTGAGAATAAATTGCTCCACAGCACCTGCAGCTAAAGAGGTCAGTGTGGGCTTGTTTGAAAGATTGTTTACTGCCTGCTAAATCTGTACAAACAGCTACATGTGCAGAAGTAAACTGCTGAAGTGTGTGATTTGGAGTATATGTAATTGTGTATCTGTTTGTTCCTGTTCCCAGCGCTCTGTACCCCGCCCTGCCTGAACGGAGGGAAATGCATTGACGTCAACAAGTGTGTGTGTCCCAGCGGGTGGCTTGGGGCACGCTGCCAGATAGGTGAGAAATTTTCTATGTGTTGGGTGTGTGATGAGCAGTGGCCCCTGAATGAGCTGCTGAATTTTATGCCCCCCCCCCCCCAGCCTTCCGATTGGGGACCTGCCCTGTAGCTGCCCCCAGGCACCGACCTGCCCACCAAATAAAAATATAAAGACAAAAGAAGGGCGCACCTTTCAGTTTTAAAGATACCCATTGTTCTGAGGAGGGCAGCAAGACCACTGGCATTCCACATTCTAGCCAAAGGGTTGGTTGCACCACCTACCTATGGACTAAGCCCTAGACATGTACAATTTGTTTAGTTCCGAAATTCGTTTAACGAATTTTAACAAATTCGCTAATTTTCAAATTTCCCCAAGCCTGCTGCTTGGGGAAGGTGGTTATCCTTTGTAAGGGTGTTTCCAACATCTGGGGCTCCCTCTCCTTAAGGTCATGGGGCCGTCAAGACTTTTGCATCTTCCTTCTCCAGGCAACAGGGCTGAGAGTCAAAGCTCCTCTGGACTCCCACCCTCAAGCCTGAGAGGCCAGGACTGGACCCTATATACACACACACACACACACACACACACACACACACACACATACACACACACACACACACACACACACACACACACACACACACACACACACACACACACACACACACACACACACACACACACACACACATACACATACACATACACACACACACTCCCCAGAGAATGCAAGGAGAGACAAAGGACCTCTGGACTCCCACCCTCCTCAAGCCTGAAAGGCCAGGACTGGACCCTTCAAACACACATTCTGCCCAGGGAATGCAAGGAGAGGCAACGGACTTCTGGACTCCTACCCTTCTCAAACAGCAGTCCTGACAGGCAAGGGACCTCTGAAGTCTTACACTCCTTAAGCCTGAGAGGCCAGAACTGGACCCTTCACACACACATTCTCTCCAGAGAATGCAAGGAGAGGCAAAGGACCTCTGGACCCCCACCCTCCTCAAGCTGCAGGCCTGAGAATCAAGGAACCTCTGAAGTCTTACACTCAAGCCTGAGAGGCCAGGACTAAACCCTTAAAACATACATTATCCCCAGAGAATGCAAGGAGAGGCAAAGGACCTCTGGACCCCCACCCTCCTCATGCAGCAGGCCTGAGATACAAGGGATCTCTGGTTTTCCACCCTCCTCAAGTGACTGCCATTCAGTGGTTATGGATGGTGTAAGCCCTTGTACACACGGTCGGAGAATCTGTCGGAATGAGTCTTATCGGTCCGTGTCGTCAGATAATCCGACTGTGTGTGGTATGCATCGGACTGATTCCGTCCGAATCTCCGTCCGATCCAAATTTCCAACATGTTGGAAAGATTTCCCGACCAACTGGGCCGGACGGACCTAATCCGATCATGTGTAGAGCATTTTCATCGGACCAAGTGCCACGCATGCTCAGATCAAATTCCTACATCAAAGCTATTGGCTACTAGCCTGAATCTAGTCCCATCGTAACGAAATTACATCATCACGTTCTGAAAGATCGGATTTTTCGCCAACTTGGCCCGACCGTGTGTATGCAACAGTTTCGGACACAATCCGTCGGACTCAATCCAGGCAAAATCCGACGGATTTGGTTGCCGAAATCTCCGACCTGGTGATCTGAAGACCGGCAGTGATGTAACAAAATCAAACATGATTACAACTTTCTTGTCTTTCACTTGCAGAGCCTGTGCGCTGTGAGAAGCCGTGCCAGAACGGGGGCCGATGTGTGGGGTACAACATCTGCCGATGTCCTGCTGGATTTCAAGGGCCTCAGTGCGAAACGGGTGAGAGACATCATCATTGATCCTAAGCCAGCTTCATCAAGTTGTGATATCACATAAAAGCCACCGAATGTCCCATTAGACTGTTCACTTTGCATATGCTGTTACACTCTTCAAGGGAATTTGCTCCAAAGCTTAGTAAATGAGGTGAAGCTTTACAGTTTGCAAATTTTTTTGCTGTTCAACACTAAACAAAGTAACGAACAATATGAATGAAAATGAAATCTAAAAAATGATAAAAAAATTGCAGAAAACAGCTAAGGGGAGAAGGAAAGGAAGGAGTTGAGTTGAGGAATAATTCCAGGCATCAGTATGCTGTAAGTCATTACATTGGTCTAGTTAGGCTGATGCTGCTGGAAACCATTGAAGTAGACATCCCTGCTCCAGTGATCTCCACTAGATTCCGAGTCGCATGCTGATTGGTCAGTCCGATTCATTGTGAATGCAGGAGGCACAGGTGCCATTTCAAGAATGCTTTGCATTCTCTAAATGAATGCAAAACATACTCTGATTGGATGCAAGGGAGAAAATGATATCACCTCCCCCGCCTCCCCCTCATCCAATCATGACATAATTTATATGACGACATATGCACAGGCATCCCAACCTGCAAAAAAACTAATTTCAGGGAGGTGGGCGTGACTTAAACCGTGCTACATATTGCGTGTGGCTTAAATGGGGTTGAGTCTTTGAGTCTTTGAGTCTGAGATGACTTGCATAGTGCAGAATGTAGTAATGTTAACTAAGGACTGTACAGTGCGGAGTGTATGGCAGTGGGGTAGCTTGTGCAGGAGAGGAGTGTACAGCGGTGAGTAGTATGTGCAGGATAGTGTCAGTAGGGCAGTGGACGGTGTCAGTAGTTCTTTATTTTTATTTTTTTTACAATTACATTTTTTTTAAAGTTTTTACAGTTATTTTTTTTTCTATTTTTGTTTTTCACAATGATTGGGGGTGGGGGTAGTGGGCAATGTGGGTAGAGCAGTGTGTCAGTAGTATTTTTTTTATTTTTTTTTCTCAAATTTTTTTTTGTTTTTGTTAAATTTTCTTTAAATCATTTTTAAAATATTATTTTTCACAATGCTTCTGGGGAGTGTGTGTATGTGTATGTGTGTGTGTATATATATATATATATATATATATATATATATATATATATATATATATATATATGTGTATATATGTATATATATATATATATATATACACACACACACACACACACACACACACACACACACACACACACACACACACACATATATATATATATGTATATATGTGTATGTATGTGTGTGTGTGTGTGTGTGTGTGTGTGTGTATATATATATATATATATATGTGCGATTACTTTTTTCTTTGGGGGGGATGGGGGGGGTGGTAGCACGCTCAGTGCCCACAACTAGTAAATGGTCAGTTTTGCTATGTAAATGTAGAAACACATCCCAGTCTTTTTTCTTAACAGACTATAGAACTAACTTCTTTGAAAGTCGATTTTCACAGCTCTTACTGTAAAAAAAGCCTTTCAGTGTTAAGATTTTTTTTTTCCCCCTGCGGATGGAAAAAAACAGATACAAAATATAAATAAATAAAACAAATAAAAATGCATAAATATGTATGGGGTCTATGTAAAAAAAATGGGTGCATGAATGTCATAAGCATTCACCTAGTCACCGTGATTTCTTGCTGTATTTTGCCTGATACCTTTTATTTCCTATGAGCTTCAGCTCCATCTAGAGGCCTTTTAATGTTTATTTCCCTGCAATACCTCAATTGGGAAAATTCCGCATTATGACCGCTGGATAGAGCTGATGATCATGAGAAATAAACATATTAGGCAAGATATGGGGAGAATTTGTGACTGCTGGGCAAATGCTTGTGACATATGTTTTTTATTAATGGACCCCACGTTAAATGAACAAAACTGCCCTAAAAACACCCCCAAATAGCACACCCTTTAAATAAAGAGTAGACTGATCTTTTAGTAGCTCAATTAGTGAAGGTTTGAAAGCAGCAGAATTGCTAATTTTACACCAGAAATCAATTTTAAAGAAATCGTTCCCCTCCCCCGTAATGACTACCTTGATTTACATCTGAAGACCAGAGCAAGCCAAAAAGGCCTCACATCACGTCTCCTTATTACCCATAATCCTCCAATAATACCCCCTTATTATCTTTCATCTCTCTGGCTCTCTTCCAGCTGTCGCTGAGCCCTGTGTACCACCCTGCCAACATGGGGCGACCTGTAAACCCTTCAACAAGTGTGAGTGCATGACGGGCACTGCGGGACATCGATGTGAGAGGCTGTAAGTAGCTCTGGTGTGGGGGTCAGTAGGTCTCTCACTCACTCACTCACTCACTCTCCTCCTCCGCCTCCTCCTGCTCTCCCCTCTGCGAAAATGGCTCAGGCATAGTTGTCATTAGGAGGAGGAATTGTCCCCCAGGGAAAAGTTCTCCTTCATTGGTGTCAGTGGTAGCAATAGTGCCCCATCCTTGGTGTCAGTGGTAGCAATAGTGACCCATCCTTGGTGTCAGTGGTAGCAATAGTGACCCATCCTTGGTGTCAGTGGTAGCAATAGTGACCCATCCTTGGTGTCAGTGGTAGCAATAGTGACCCATCCTTGGTGTCAGTGGTAGCAATAGTGACCCATCCTTGGTGTCAGTAGGAGGAATAGTGCCTCAAAACAGTGGGAAGAATAGTGCCTACAGGGCTGGGTAAAGGCAAGCAGAGGGCCAAATCCGGCACACAGCTGCAGTTTGGAGACCAATGCACTAGTGCAGGGGTCTCCAAACTTTCTAAATGAAGGGCCAGGTTACTGTGCCTTAGCCTTTAAGGGGGCCGGACCGTGGCTAGTGGGAGTAAAAAATGTTGTATCTTTGACATTAGGGGATTTATTAGTGCCCCATTGTTGGTGTCAGTGGTAGGAATAGTACGCCCCGTTTGTGTCGGTGGTAGGAATAGTACGCCCCGTTTGTGTCGGTGGTAGGAATAGTATGCCCCGTTGGTGTCGGTGGTAGGAATAGTACGCCCCGTTGGTGTCGGTGGTAGGAATAGTACGCCCCGTTGGTGTCGGTGGTAGGAATAGCACGCCCCGTTGGTGCCGGTGGTAGGAATAGCACGCCCCATTGGTGTCGGTGGTAGGAATAGTATGCCCCGTTGGTGTCGGTGGTAGGAATAGTACGCCCCGTTGGTGTCGGTGGTAGGAATAGTACGCCCCGTTGGTGTCGGTGGTAGGAATAGTACGCCCCGTTGGTGTCGGTGGTAGGAATAGTACGGTGGTAGGAATAGTACGCCCCGTTGGTGTCGGTGGTAGGAATAGTACGCCCCGTTGGTGTCGGTGGTAGGAATAGTACGCCCCGTTGGTGTCGGTGGTAGGAATAGTACGCCCCGTTGGTGTCGGTGGTAGGAATAGTACGCCCCGTTGGTGTCGGTGGTAGGAATAGTAGCAAGCCCCGTTGGTGTCGGTGGTAGGAATAGTACGCCCCGTTGGTGTCGGTGGTAGGAATAGTACGCCCCGCTGGTGTCGGTGGTAGGAATAGTACGCCCCGTTGGTGTCGGTGGTGCGAGGAAAAGTGCCACATTGTTGGTGTCACTGGGAGGGATAGTGAGTGCCCCAAGGGCCAGAGAAAGACAGACAGATGACCAAAGGGCCACATTTGGGCCCCAGGGCCGCAGTTTGGAGATCACTGCACTAGTGCAATGAGAACGGGAAGGGGGTGGAGGGGGCATTGGATACCTGCAAGTTTCTACTTAGGACACAGTAGTCCTTGGTCTTTTTATGTCTTTTTAACTTTGAGGCCCTCTCACAGGGCTCTACCAGCTGTACTCTCAGGGGTGCATCAAAGAAAAGTTTGCAAAGCTATTCATCCTGCAAACCTGCTTGTACATTCGTTTTGTATGAATGCAGGCAAAATCAAATGTTACCAGACTATTTGCATCCCAGGACAGATGTTCTTCATCCAGAATCTGGAAAATATCATGTTATGGCCACTAGTTGAAGCTGATAATAAGAATTTCCTCATCAGCTCTATTTGGTAGCCATAAATTTTTACTTCCTGATTAATGATATTTTTATGAATTAAGAACATTTGACCAGGTGGGAAAAAATAGCCTAATAACATTTTGCCAGCATTCACAGAATGAATGTAAATGCAGTTTTGCAGATGTTTTATAAATATACCCCATAAACTTTCCATTGACTCCCGGACAACCGAGGATCTAGTGGTATCTCAGGCTTAGTATTCAAAGTAGGACAGCTTAAAAAGGTTCCCGTGTTACTTTCCTAGTCAGTCATTCACTTACCTCCTCCAGAGTGAGGGACAACGGCACTCCACTTCCTCTAGGACTAAATAGAAGTCCATGGCAGCCGGTATCTTCAAGAGTTCCTCTCGAGAGTGGAGATCCTTCCTTCACTGCAAATCCTTAGACCCAAAGTCCTGGGAACTAGACGGGTGTTACACTGAGCGAAAAAAATACAGAATCTCAAAATATAGTAAAAATGTAGAAAATTCCGACATCCCTATAAATTGTGTCCCTTATTCTCATGCAGGACATGTCCTATCGTTACCACCAAGCTGAGCACCTCAAGAGCCGTCCGCCAGGGGGTGCGAGAGAGTTATGTGGAACGCTGTGGTCCCCTGGGGGTCCAATTGTGTACCAAATATCGGTAAGTAAGTGTGAATGAATGAATGAATGAATGAATGAATAAATAACTTGAATAGCGCTACATGTGCGAACTAAATTGCCTCAAGGTGATTTTGCCGCCAGTGTCCATCTGGGTCTTCAGAAGAGATGAGTCTTGAGCTTCTTCCTGAAGGCCAGAAGGTTTTCTTCCGAGCGGATGTCCGCGGGTAGAGCGTTCCATGGTCGTGGTCCTTGGACTTAATTTATAAACGGGTCTTGGGGATGTGGAGGAGGTTCGGAGAGGGGCAGCCTGGGGTGTAGTGCTTTATCTTGTTGCAGAGGTATTGCGGGGCTTTTCCTTGTGTACATTTATGAGTGAGGCAGGGGGTCTTAAATGTAACCTGGTCCTTCACGGCTAGCCAATGGAGGGTCCTCAGGGACGGGGTGATTGAGTCCCATGTTTTTTTTTTTTTCCAGTTACCAGTCTGGCTGCTGTGTTCTGGACGATTTTTAGATGTGACATTTTGGTATTTGGGGAATCCTAGGTAGAGGGAATTTGCGTAGTCGAGGCGGGAATTGATTGTTCCAACTACTACTGCTGCTGTATCTCCTTCCGGGGTGAAGGGGATGGATCTACGCAATAGGTGAAGAAGGTAGTGGGATCCGCTGACTACTGATCCTATTTGTAGGTGACTCTGAGGCTTTTGGCTTTACTGCTGGGGTTGATGGGTTGTCCGAGGATGGCGAGTGGCGTAGACATCGTGCCAGGGTTTTTGTTTCGGTTTGTATGGAAGGAGAGGAGTTCTGTTTTTGGAGTACCACCCAGGTTTTAGGAAAGACCCAAAGCATACTGTGCTTGCTGCTGGTCAATCATTTCATGGAAAAGCACGACTGCAAGGCAGGTTACCGGAACTGTTTGTTTCGTGCCGAAACCTCCAGCCAACAATCAGAAGCGCAGTTCCAAAGATTGTTTGTGTAGTTCCCTCGGCTCCAACCAAGAATTGGATCACACCTTTCTTCAACACAGAAATGTAAGAAAAGTGAAAGATAAGTGCTGGTCCATTTCTAAGGATTACCGCATTCCTACTACACTTCTAGTATACTTGTAGGAGTACTCGGGGCCCGCCCAAGAATAGCGGAGTGGGGCCCGCCCAAGAATAGCGGAGTGGGGCCCGCCCAAGAATAGCAGAGTGGGGCCCTGCCCAAGAATAGCGGAGTGGGGCCCTGCCCAAGAATAGCGGAGTGGGGCCCTGCCCAAGAATAGCGGAGTGGGGCCCTGCCCAAGAATAGCGGAGTGGGGCCCTGCCCAAGAATAGCGGAGTGGGGCCCTGCCCAAGAATAGCGGAGTGGGGCCCTGCCCAAGAATAGCAGAGTGGGGCCCTGCCAAGAATAGCAGAGTGGGGCCCTGCCCAAGAATAGCGGAGTGGGGCCCTGCCCAAGAATAGCAGAGTGGGGCCCCGCCCAAGAATAGCGAGTGGGGCCCTGCCCAAGAATAGCGGAGTGGGGCCCTGCCCAAGAATAGCGGAGTGGGGCCCTGCCCAAGAATAGCGGAGTGGGGCCCCGCCCAAGAATAGCGGAGTGGGGCCCCGCCCAAGAATAGCGGAGTGGGGCCCCGCCCAAGAATAGCGGAGTGGGGCCCCGCCCAAGAATAGCGGAGTGGGGCCCTGCCCAAGAATAGCAGAGTGGGGCCCCGCCCAAGAATAGCGGAGTGGGGCCCTGCCCAAGAATAGCGGAGTGGGGCCCTGCCCAAGAATAGCGGAGTGGGGCCCCGCCCAAGAATAGCGGAGTGGGGCCCCGCCCAAGAATAGCGGAGTGGGGCCCCGCCCAAGAATAGCGGAGTGGGGCCCCGCCCAAGAATAGCGGAGTGGGGCCCCGCCCAAGAATAGCGGAGTGGGGCCCCGCCCAAGAATAGCAGAGTGGGGCCCTGCCCAAGAATAGCAGAGTGGGGCCCTGCCCAAGAATAGCGGAGTGGGGCCCTGCCCAAGAATAGCGGAGTGGGGCCCTGCCCAAGAATAGCGGAGTGGGGCCCTGCCCAAGAATAGCGGAGTGGGGCCCCGCCCAAGAATAGCGGAGTGGGGCCCCGCCCAAGAATAGCGGAGTGGGGCCCCGCCCAAGAATAGCGGAGTGGGGCCCCGCCCAAGAATAGCGGAGTGGGGCCCCGCCCAAGAATAGCGGAGTGGGGCCCCGCCCAAGAATAGCGGAGTGGGGCCCCGCCCAAGAATAGCGGAGTGGGGCCCCGCCCAAGAATGTGGGCGTGCTGCACTTCTCGTGGGTTTGGATTATCCTGAGCAAGCAGCGGAAATATTCCTGGTTTGGGTACATGGTGTGATGGTGACAGCCCAACATATTATACAACGCTACAGTAGTACAATATATCATGACAGGGGAGGGTAAAGAGTGCATAAGACACAGGGAGCAGGGGTTAGGAGCGTGTAATGCATAGTTCAGTAGTATATACTGTATGTATTTATACACTATATTTTCAAAAGTATTGGGACACCTGCCTTTACACGCACTTGAACTTTAATGGCATCCCGATCTTAGTCCGTAGGGTTTAATAATGAGTTGGCCCACCCTTTGCAGCTATAACAGCTTCAACTTTCCTGGAAAGGACGTCCACAAGGTTTAGGAGTGTGTCTATGGGAATGTTTGACCGTTGTGAGGTCAGGCACTGATGTTGGACGAGAAGGCCTGGCTCGCAGCCTCCGCTTTAATTCATCCTAAAGGTGTTCTATCGGGTTGAGGTCAAGACTCTGTGCAGGCCAGTCAAGTTCCTCCACCCCAAACTCACTCTTCCATGTCTTTATGGACCTTGCTTTGTGCACTGGTGCACAGTCATGTTGGAACAGGAAGGGGCCATACCCAAACTGTTCCCACAAAGTTGGGAGCATGAAATTGTCCATAATGTCTTGGTATACTGATACCTTAAGAGTTCCCTTCACTGGAACTAAGGGGCCAAAGCCCAACCCCTGAAAAACAACTCCATACCATAATCCCCCCTCCACCAAATGATTTGGACCAGTGCACAAAGCAAGGTCCGTAAAGACACAAATGAGCGTGTTTGGGGTGGAGAAACTTGACTGGCCTACACAGAGTCCTGACCTCAACCCGATAGGTCCGTCAGGATTCTGTGCAGGCCAGTCGCGTTTCTCCACCCCCAAATGTGCTCATTTGTGTCTTTATGGACCTTTGTTTGTGCACTGGTCCAAATGATTTGGTGGAGGGCGGATTATGATGTGGGATTGTTTTTTAGGGTTAGGAGTTCCCTTCACTGGAACTAAGGGGACAAGCCCAACCCCTGAAAAACAATCCCCACACCATAATCCCCCCTCCACCAAATGATTTGGACCAGTGCACAAAGCAAGGTCCGTAAAGATACAAATGAGCGTGTTTGGGGTGGAGAAACTTGACCTCAACCCGATAGGTCTATAAAGACATAATCGGGTTGAGGTCAAGTTTCTCCACCCCAAACACGCACATTTGTGTCTTTATGGACCTTGCTTTGTGCACTGGTATAAATGATTTGGTGTGGAGGGGGGATTATGGTGTGAGGTTGTTTTTCAGGGGTTGGGATTGGCCCCTTCGTTCCAGTGAAGGGAACTCCTAAGGTGTCAGAATACCAAGACATTATGGACAATTTCTTGCTCCCAACTTTGTGGGAACAGTTTAGGGATGGCTCCTTCTTGTTCCAACATGACTGCTCACCAGTACACAAAGCAAAGTCTGTAAAGACATGGATGAGCGAGTTTGGGGTGGAGGAACTTGACTCTTGACTTCTTGGGTTTGACCGTTTTGGTGTTGATACCCCTTCTGAATATTGTTGTCTTCTGGCAGGATCAACCAGGTCCGGGTGTATGTCCAGGCATACGTAGTCGGCTACAAAATCCAATGTCCTACGAAGACCTGAGCATGAGCATCCCGCCAGTCCAGACATTTGTCTCCAGGACACCCCCCAACAATCCATGTGGAGAGTGGACAATACAATGAAGACCTTTCTGACTCCCTATACCGTAACTTGTATCAAGAAGAGACGGAAACACATTATTGGTCGCCAATTACTGAGCATAAAATGCTTTTTATTTTATTTTTATTCTTTATTATGGTACTTCATGCTGCAGTTATCAAGATTTAAAATATTGGCAACAAATGGAGAATCTTACCATGATGCTGAAAGAGCAAGATGAGAAATATTGGAAGATATGGGCCCCTTATCCTGCCTATAGGGAGGGGCTTTGAGAAGATGGGTGGGGTTGTTGGTGCTGACGGCTCAGAGAGGGTGGGAGGGGAGGCTTTTTTTTTTATTTATTTTTTATTTTTTTTATGTTTATTTTTTTTTTTCCCCCTTTCCCTTTATTTTTTGATATTAACATGAGGTTCTCATGGTCAAAGGAAAAAGTGAAGTCATATTTTGTTATGGAACTGATCACAATGGATAGTTTGAGGAAATTAATACACGCTTAAGATAACCACTTCAGCCCCGGAAGATTTTACCCCCCCCCCCCCCTCCTTACCAGAGCACTTTTTTGCGATTCGGCACTGCGTCGCTTTAACTGACAATTGCGCGGTCGTGCGACGTTGCACGAAAAAAAAAAAAATGGTGTCCTTGTTTCCCCACAAATGGAGCTTTCTTTTGGTGGTATTTGATCACCTCCTGCATTTTTTTTATTTATTTTTTTTGCGCTATAAACCAAAAAAAAAGCGACAATTTTGAAAAAAAAATATATATTTTTTACTTTTTCCTATAATAAATATCCCCCAAAATATATAAAAATACTATTTTTATTTTTTTTCCTCGGTTTAGGCCGATACGTATTCTTCTTCATATTTTTGGTAAAAAAAAAAAAAATCGCAATAAGCGTATATTGATTGGTTTACGCAAAAGTTATAGCGTCTACAAAATAGAGGATAGATTTATGGAATTTTTATTATAAATTTTTTTTTTTTATTATTAGTAATGGCAGCGATCTGCGATTTTTTTTTTTTTTTTTTTTTTTTTTTTTTTATCAGGACTGTGACATTAGGCTGACACATCGGACAATTTTGACACTATTTTGGGACCATTGTCATTTATGCAGCGATCAGTGCTATAAAAATGCACTGATTACTGTGTAAATGACACTGGCAGTGAAGGGGTTAACCACTAGGGGGCGACCAAGGGGTTAAGTGTGTCCTAGGGAGTGATTCTAACTGTGGAGGTGGATGGGCTTCAAGTCACATGACAGCGATCACCGCTCCCGATGACAGGGAGTGGTGATCTCTGTCATGACACAAGCCAGAATGGGGAAATGCCGTGTTTACACTTTCCCATTCTGCGGCTCTGTGACACGATCCGCCGGGAGAGCGGCAGACATAGAGTCCGCCGGTCCCACGGACACAGTCACCCTGTACGCGGCACGCACTCGCTCATGCCTGCTATCCCCGACTCTTAAAGGGGATGTACAGTTACGCCCATTTGCCCACCGCTGCCATTGCGCCGACGTATATCGGTGTGCGGCAACTGGATAATGTTGAATGACAAAGCAATAGGATTGTGATATAGATATAGGTGATATTGTCAAAGTGATGTTATAGTGGGGTGATATATGCTTTTGATAATTGTATCATGATTTTTATGAAAATAAAGAATTAAAAAAAAAAATAAAAAATTGAAATATTGAACTTTATTCAGAAAATATAAAAGCTGTACTGATTTCTTTCTGTTGTACGCAGAGTAAAAACTTTGATCAAACTTCTCATAGTTTTATTTGCTCCTTGACTTTGCTGAAGATTTGTATACATCCTGGATATTTCAGACCTGTGGGGGAGGAGGGGGAGAGATACGATATCAATGGTAGGTATGAGCAAAATTGAAAGTTCTCATGTCCCTAAAAAAAAAAAAAAAAAAAAAAAAAAAATTCTCAAAAAGTTAAGGATTTTGGTAAAATGCACTGAACTCGGTGGGACGGTGATGGGTGGACGTCACATAACGTCCTCGACTTTCAGCCTAGGTTCACACTACCGCGCTGCGATGTACTGCAAATTTTCCTTGCGTTTTGAGGTGGACAGGTGTCGCATTTACTGCAATTTTTTTTTTCAGGAGGCAGATGGTGAACAATTTTTTTGCAGAGATGTGAACTGTGTGCTGCGAGTTTACTGAAAGTTCATTTGAAGACTATGAAGATAAAATTTGCACCGTGCCATAGGAATTCTCATCGCACCCGCAGTCAACACACACAGTACCTCGCCCCCCCCCCTTTTTTTTTTTTTTCTTTCTCCTCGTACAAAATTCGCAACGCATAGATGTGAACCAAAGCCATGGAATACTATGCTTTTTACATGACCTTGCGAATCTGTGCGCTCTTAAACGCATCAAACCCGCTGTAAATTTTCATCAGTGAGAACCCAGGTTAAATAAAGAGGGGGGGAAGGGGCATTTCCTTTGGTCCCACCAAAAGAGGACCCAACTCAGCCTGGAGGTATCAATATGCTGATTAATGTCAAGTATGGCAATAATGAGGAGGTTCTTGGTTGGCATCTCACAGCTCTTGGAGGGGACCAAGCATCATGGTTGAATCTGTCAGATAATACAGAATTATTCTTCATTGAGTACAAATATTCATGTCTGTTTTATTCACAAGTAAAGCTGGTCATACACTAGAGATGGGCCGAACCGAACACCCCCCTCCCAGTTCGGTTTGCAGCATTATTTTTAAAGGCTCCTATGCAAGTAATTGGCCATAAAAAGGGTATGGGGGGCCGGATACTGCCCCGGGGGACATCTATCAATGCAAATAATTTTTTTTTTTTTTTAAAGCGGAGGTCCACCCTAAAGTGGACCTTCCGCTCATCGGAACCCTCCCCCCCTCCGGCGCCACAATTGGCACCTTTTAGGGGGGAGGGGGGTGCAGATACCTGTACAGTACAGGTATCTGCACCCACTTCCGGGATAGCTCTCTGTGGAAAGGGGCGTAGATTACGCCCCTTTCCGCAAGTGCCCGCCCCTTTCCGCAAGTGCCCGCCCCTTTCCGCAAGTCCCCCGCTGCCTGCTGGGAAACGCACAGATCCCAGAGGCAGCGGGGACTGTCCTTATTGCGCAGCGCGACTCGCATATGCGCAGTAGGGAACCGGGAAATGAAGCCGAAAGGCTCCATTTCCTGATTCCCATACCCAAGATGGCGGTGGCAGCACCCGAGAGACGATCGAGAGATCGGCTTCGGGTGCCGACATCGCGGGCGCGCTGGACAGGTAAGTGTCACTATTTTAAAAGTCAGCAGCTGCAGTATTTGTAGCTGCTGGCTTTTAAAAAAAAAAAAAAAACGTGGAGTCCCAGTGGACTCCCGCTTTAAAACAATTGTTTTTAAAGGAGCAGTGATTTTAACCACTTCAATACCGGGCACTTAAACACCTTCCTGCCCAGACCAATTTTGAACTTTCAGCGCTGTCGCACTTTGAATGACAATTGCGCGGTCATGCTACACTATCCCCAATGATAATCGATCAGCACAGACCCCCCCCCTGTCAGAGGAGCAGCCGATCGGCTCTCCTCTACTCGCGTCTGACAGACGCGAGTGAGGGAAAGCCGATCACCGGCTCTTCCCATTTACACTGTGATCAGCCGTGATTGGACACGGCTGATCACGTGGTAAAGAGTCTCCGTCGGAGACTCTTTACCGAGATCGTAGTTGCCGGGTGTCAGACTGACACCCCGCAACAACGATCGCCGCGATGCGCGCCCCCGGTCATATGACGTCCGGTCAGGATTATGCAACCACTTTGCAGCCGTCAATTGCCTATAGGGCGGGCGGCAAGTGGTTAATTATGCTTAAAATAAAACAATAAAAAGGAAAAATTATGGTGGGCTGGTATGGCGCTGTTTAAAAAAAAAAAAAAAAATTGGAGTGGGGTTCCCCCTAAAACCTATATCAGACCCAAAGGGCCGGCTTCGGCAGGGTTAACACAAGCCGAATGCCAGGCAAATTCGGGGTGTTCGCTTAACAGGCGATGCTTGGCCGAAGTTTTTCTTGAATCGTTCGCCCAACACTACTATAGACTTTCAAAGAACTTTCTTATGAACAAAATTCATATGAAATTTTATAGTCTTGACGAATGTTTGAAAAAATTTATTTGCTTCCCCCCCTTTCCTGCAGAGCATACAAATAAATATGCAGCCTTGAGGAAGTAGGTCTTCGTCTGTAGGGTCACATACAGGTGCTGCTGTGTTTGTGCTTAGAGCACCCTGCACACTGGGCACCACGCAAAGAGAAACTGAGCTCCTGATCTCCTACTAATGATCGGGAACCCGGGTCCCAGTTCCTGATTACTCTGATAGGTTATCGTAGTGATTAGTTGCTGTACATGGAAAATGCCTGCTATTATTCTGAATGGGAAGAGAAAAAAATAAACAGGTTGGCTAAGTCTCGTTGACGCCTTGTTGTGTTCCTCGAACCGTTCTCAACCCATTTTTTTTGTAGTGTGGCAGGGCGCATTATCCTGTGGAAAGAGACCACTGCCATTGCAGAATAGTGTTTCCATGAAGGGGTGTACTTGGTTACCAACAATGTTTAGGTAGGTGGTGCGTGTCAAAGTAACATCCACATGAATGGCAGGAGACAAGGTTTCCCAGCAAAACATTGCCTACAGAATCACGCTGCCTCCGCCAGCTTGTCTTCTTCCCACACTATATCTTGCTGCTCACTCTGCCCCAGGTAAGTGATCCAGCCATCCACATGGTGTAAAAGAAAATGTGATTCTTAAGACCAGGCCACCTTCTTCCATTGCCCTGCAGTCCAGTTCTGATGCTCTGGTACCCATTGTAGGACTGTGGACATGGGTCAGTATGGATGCCCTGACCTGACAAAACTGTCATACGCTGTGTGTTCTGACACCTTTCTATCAAAACTAGCATTCACTTTTTCAGCAATTTGAGCTCTAGTAGCTATTTTATTGGATTGTACTATACAGGCCAGCCCCCCACCGCCATCAACGAGCCTTCCCTCCCCCACCTTCATCAAATCAACGAGCCTTCCCTCCCCACCTCCATCAATAAACGCCTTCCCTCTCCACCTTCATCAATGATCCCTTCCCCACCTTCATCAACGAGCCTTCCCTCCCCACCTCCATCAGTGAGCTTTCCTTCCGCACCTCCATCAATAAACTCCCTCCAAACCTCTATGAATGAGCCTTCTCTCTCCACCTCTATCAATGAGCCTTTCCTCCCCACTTCTGTCAATGAGCCTTCCCTCCCCCACTTTCATCAACGAGCCTTCCCTCCCCACCTCCATCAATGAGCCTTCCTTCCCCACCTCCATCAATAAGCCTTCCCTCCCTGCCCCCATCAATGAGCCTTCCCTCTCCACCTTCATCAATTATCCTTCCCTTCCCCGCCTTTATCAACAAGTCTTCCCTCCCCACCTCCATCAATGAGCTTTCCTTCCCCACCTCCATCAATGAGCTTTCCTTCCCCACCTCCATCAATAAACTCCCTCCAAACCTCCATGAATGAGCCTTTCCTCCCCCCTCCATCAATGAGCCTTCCCTCCCCCACTTTCATCAACGAGCCTTCCCTCCCCCACTTTCATCAACGAGCCTTCCCTCCCCCACTTTCATCAACGAGCCTTCCCTTCCCCACTTTCATCAATAAACTCCCTCCAAACCTCCATGAATGAGCCTTCTCTCTCCTCCATCAATGAGCCTTCCCTCCCTTCCTCCATCAATGAGCCTTCCCTCCCTACCTCCATCAATGAGCTTTCCTTCCCCACCTCCATCAATAAACTCCCTCCAAACCTCCATGAATGAGCCTTTCCTCCCCCCTCCATCAATGAGCCTTCCCTCCCCACTTCTGTCAACGAGCCTTCCCTCCTCCACTTTCATCAACGAGCCTTCCCTCCCCACCTCCATCAATAAACTCCCTCCAAACCTCCATGAATGAGCCTTTCCTCCCCCCTCCATCAATGAGCCTTCCCTCCCCACTTCTGTCAACGAGCCTTCCCTCCTCCACTTTCATCAACGAGCCTTCCCTCCCCACCTCCATCAATAAGCTCCCTCCAAACCTCCATGAATGAGCCTTTCCTCCCCCCTCCATCAATGAGCCTTCCCTCCCCCACTTTCATCAAGGAGCCTTCCCTCCTCCACTTTCATCAACGAGCCTTCCCTCCCCCACTTTCATCAACGAGCCTTCCCTTCCCCACTTTCATCAATAAACTCCCTCCAAACCTCCATGAATGAGCCTTCTCTCTCCCCCTCCATCAACGAGCTTTCCCTCCCCACCTCCATCAATGAGCCTTCCCTCTCCCACCTTCATCAATGAACTCCCTCCAAACCTCCATGAATGAGCCTTCTCTCTCCCCCTCCATCAACGAGCTTTCCCTCCCCACCTCCATCAATGAGCCTTCCCTCTCCCACCTTCATCAATGAACTCCCTCCAAACCTCCATGAATGAGCCTTCTCTCTCCTCCATCAATGAGCCTTCCCTCCCTTCCTCCATCAATGAGCCTTCCCTCCCCACTTCTATCAATGAGCCATGGGCATCCATGATCCAGTTTGCTGGTTCTTCTTCCTTGGACTACTTCTGGTTAGTTCTGACCACTGTAGAACAGGAACATCCCAAAGAGCTGAAGTTTTGGAGTTGCTATGACCCAGTGGTTTAGACATTACAATTTAGCTTTTGTCAAAGTCCCACAAATCCTTACACTTGTCCATTTATTCTGCTTTTATCACATCAACTTCAGGGCCAAATGTTCATTTGTTGCCTAATATATCCCCACCCACTTTCAGATGCCATTGTAAAGAAATTATCAATATTCTTCTCTTCATCTGTCAGTGGTGGGAGTCTTATGGTTGATCGGCGTGTGTATATATATATATATATATATTTATTTACAGTATCTTAAAAAAGTTAGTACACCCCTCACATGTTTTGTAAATATTTTCTTCTATCTTTTCATGTGACAACACTGAAGAAATGACACTTGTCTACAATGTA
Organism: Lithobates pipiens; assembly: GCF_037356315.1. Lineage (NCBI taxonomy): Eukaryota > Metazoa > Chordata > Amphibia > Anura > Ranidae > Lithobates > Lithobates pipiens. Next base: position 35,351,555 of record NW_027507764.1, on the reverse strand, counting down.
AAGTAGTGAGTATACAGCTTGTATAACAGTGTAAATTTGCTGTCCCCTCAAAATAACTCAACACACAGCCATTAATGTCTAAACCACTGGCAACAAAAGTGAGTACACTCCTAAGTGAAAATGTCCAAATTGAGCTCAAATGTGTAAATATTTTGTCTGGCCGCCATTATTTTCCAGCACTGCCTTAAAGTGGAGGGCCACTCAAAAAAAAAAAAATCGCCTAAAACTTTCTAAAAAATTGCAGGAAAAAAAAATGTTTTAACTTACCAGAAATGCCTGTTGCTAGGCAGATCGTCCTAATCTGCCTCTTCCTGCTCCGCGGTGACCTTCAGTCTTCTCCTCATCATGTTGTCTTCTAGTGAATGGGGAGCGGTGTGTTGTGGGAACTGTGTGTGTCCCGGGACACGGCGCGCCCCATTCACAAAGAGCTGTGGGACTCGCGCGTGCACAGTAGGAAATGGGCAGTGAAGCCACAAGGCTCCACTGCCTGTTTCGCTTAGTTGGAATGGCGGTGCTGGGACCCCCAGAGCTGAGGGACGGTCGGCCTCGGGTGGCTGACATCACGGGCACCCAGGGCAGGTAAGTGTCCTTATTAAAAATCAGAAGCTACAGTGTTTGTAGCTGCTGACTTTAAAAAAAATAAAATTCCTGGCTGGCCCTCCCCTTTAACCCTCTTGGGCATGGAGGTCACCAGAGCTTCACAGGTTGCCACTGGAGTCCTCTTCCCCTCCTCCATGACGACATCACAGAGCTGGTGGATGTTGGAGATCTTGCGCTCCTCCACCTTCCGTTTGAGGATGTCCCACAGATGATCAATAGGGTTTAGGTCTGGAGACATGCTTGGCCAGTCCATCACCTTTACCCTCAACTTCTTTAGCAAGGCAGTGGTCGTCTTGGAGGTGTGTTTGGGGTGGTTATCATGTTGGAATACTGCCCTGCAGCCCAGTCTCTGAAGGGAGGGGATCATGCTCTGCTTCAGTATGTCACAGTACATGTTGGCATTCATGGTTCCCTCAATGATCTGTAGCTCCCCAGTGCCAGCAGCGCTTATGCAGCCCCAGACCATGACACTCCCACCCCCATGCTTGACTGTAGGCAGGCCCGTCGCGACAGGACAGGCAAAACAAGCAATTGCTTGGGGCCCCCCAGAGCTGGCCTGGGGCCCCAGCCGTGCCACCGGCCACGGCTTCCTATAAGCTGCAGGCAGCCTGTAGCATGGCCGAGCTTCTCTTCCTTCATCCTGCAGTCCGCACGGTACAGGAGATTCAGTTTCCTGTTCCCGTCCGGACAGACAGGAAGTGCACACACTCACTTCCTTCCACTTCCCTCCTTCCACTGAATTTCCTGCTGTGTGGTATGCGGTAGGGAGGGGGGTTAAAAAGAACACGGGGGGGGGGGGGGGGAGGCAGTCATCAAGATCCATTTAGTAATAAAAATATGGTAGCTTGCTGACCATAATAAAAACAATTACCACAGCTTTCTTTCCAAACTTGTCTCGCATACACACGGTTGGACTTTCCGACAACAAGCTCACATTCAACATTTCCCGTCGGAAAGTCCCACCGCCTGTACGCAGCATTTCTCTTCTGTCACTGGGTGGCTCTGTGCTAGTGACATTAGATAAGACGAGGGCTTTGCACGCTCAGACATGAATGGATGGAGTGTCTCAATGGACAGGGCTTTTCTTTGGTCCTTAGGCCTACTGGGAGAGTCTACTTATTTAGGTGGAGTCAGGTGAATGAGGTTCTTTCCACCTGGATGGCTGTCTGGGTGGATGCGTGTTGTACTGCTCCGGGCTGCTAGGCCAGAAGCCTGAGGCCTATCCCGGGGACATCTGGCTGTAGGCTGCCTGAGGCCTATCCCGGGGACATCTGGCTGTAGGCTGCCTGAGGCCTATCCCGGGGAAATCTGGCTGTAGGCTGCCTGAGGCCTATCCTGGGGACATCTGGCTGTAGGCTGCCTGAGGCGTGAGGCCTATCCCGGGGACCTCTGGCTGTAGGCTGCCTGAGGCCTATCCCGGGGACATCTGGCTGTAGGCTGCCTGAGGCCTATCCCGGGGACATCTGGCTGTAGGCTGCCTGAGGCCTATCCCGGGGACATCTGTCTGTAGGCTGCCTGAGGCGTGAGGCCTATCCCGGGGACATCTGGCTGTAGGCTGCCTGAGGCCTATCCTGGGGACATCTGTCTGTAGGCTGCCTGAGGCGTGAGGCCTATCCCGGGGACATCTGGCTGTAGGCTGCCTGAGGCCTATCCAGATGCAGTAGAGCAGCGTAGGGTTGGGACTGCTGGCTTGTCTAACCAGAAGTAACGGTTCTGCCGGACAGGGAACCAGCTGTGTTTGGAGGTAGAAGGGGAAGCTGTCTCCACTAAGGGACCAACCTCGTTTCCGGAGACCACTGTGAGTAATCTGAAGTAATTACCTGAACAGTCTTCTCATTAGCCGGGGATGGTGAAGAAGTGGGAAAAGCTTCAGTGAGTGCCAAGCCAGGGACCCAGCGGGAAAGCAGAGGTGATGCTTGTGGAGCATCAGTGGGTGCCAAGCCAGGGACCCAGCGGGTAAGTGGGGGTGACGCTTGAGGAAGATACTGAGCGCTACCTGTGAAAGATCCAGATGCGATCCAGTGGTGATTGGATCTGAAGTCTAGTGAAAGCCCTTGTACACACGGTCGGAATGTGTCCTATCGGACCGTGTCGTCGGATAATCCGACTGTGTGTGGTCTGCATCGGACTGATTCCGTCGGAATATCCATCGGACCCAATTTTCCAACATGTTGCAAATATTTCCCGTCCAACTGGTCCGATCGGACATACTCCGATCATGTGTAGAGAATTTTGATCGGACCAAGTGCCACGCATGCTCAGATCAAATTCCTACATCAAAGCTATTGGCTACTAGCCTGAACGTAGACCCGTTGTAAAAAAATTACGTCATCACGTTCTGAATGATCGGATTTTTCGACAACTTAGTCCAACCGTGTGTATGCAACAGTTTCAGACAAGATCCGACGGACAAAATTCGACGGATTTGGTTGTCGAAATCTCCGACCGTGTGTACAGGGGCAAAGACTGGTTGAGCGAAGATCCACAGTGAGTGATTGTGGAATGAACAGAGAACCGTTTGTTTTGCCAATAGTTGAATATCCTACCATTAGTGACTGTTGCAATAGGAGACAGCGGTCCTACCTATACAGAAGTGGTGTCCGGCTGGAGGCCTTCACCTGTTTAGCCGTCTTCCTATAGAAGTCTCGGAGTCTGCCAATTATCATTGCATCTACTTAAGGGTGTCCTTGCCCCTAACCCCCCCTCCCACAGTTCTGTTAAGAGACAATAAATCTCTTTGCATTCAAAAAGTGTCTGGCGCCCACCATTTCATCTTGCATTACACCCACCATGCTTTGCAACCCCCTCTATACAGAAGGGTGTCAGCTGTCCCTAACTCTGGAGGTCACCATTAGGCCTTTGGAGCTTTTACACGCCAATGAACTTTAATGGCACCCCAGTCTTAGGGTTCAGTATTGAGTTGGCCCACCCTCTGCAGATATAACAGCTTCAACTCTTCTGGGAAGGCCGTCCACAAGGTTTAGGAGGGTGTCTATGGCAGGGATATGCAATTAGCGGACCTCCAGCTGTTGCAGAACTACAAGTTCCATGAGGCATTGCAAGACTCTGACAGCCACAAGCATGACACCCAGAGGCAGAGGCATGATGGGACTTGTAGTTTTGCAACAGCTGGAGGTCCGCTGATTGCATATTCCTGGCCTATGGGAATGTTTGACCATTCTTCTTGTGAGGTCAGGCACTAATGTTGGATGAGAAGGCCTGGCTCGCAGTCTCCGCTCTAATTCATCCCAAAGGTGTTCTATGGGGTTGAGGTCAGGATTCTGTTCAGGCCAGTCTAGTTCCTCCACCCCAAACTCGCTCATCCATGTCTTTATGGACCTTGCTTTGTGCTCGGGTGCGCAGCACGAAATTGTCCAAAATGTCTTGGTATGCTGACGCCTTAAGAGTTCCTTTCACTGGAACTAAGGGGCCAAGCCCAACCTCTGAAAAACAACCCCCACACCATAATCCCGCCTCCACCAAATGATTTGGACCAGTGCACACAGCAAGGTGCATAAAGACATGGATGAGCAAGTTTTGGGTGGAGGAACTAGAGAGGGCGAATCTCTCTAAAGGGGACACAGACAACAATAAAAACCTGCCAGGGGTTCTAATCCCTCTCCACACTACCCAAAAAAAAAAAGGTTTTGCCCATAGTGACCCATTAGAGTAAAACTAAAGGCATTTTTTTTATAGTTTTAAGTGTAGAGGGATTAGAACCCCTGTCATGTTTTTATTGTTGTGTCCCCTTTAAAGAGATGCACCCTCTCCATTTGTAGTAGAGTGTAAAAAAAAAAAAAAATTACAAATTTTGTGTTGTCACCAGTACAGGAAGTGAGGGGAAATTTTCCAATGAGGACACTAGTTATGGATTCCACCACTTTGGAAGGATTTCCTCTCACTTCCCATTTTAGCTATGGGACAGGAAGGAGAGAGCAATATCCCCAGTGGGGACACGCTGTCAGGGGTAATACCATCGGTTGTAGTGAAGGCTGAACTGGGGCTCTCTCGGATGGAAGGGACACATCTAAACTTAACAGTATAAGGTGTGTTGCTGCCCTCTCGTGGTGAGATGTGGGTAGTGCAGCTATCATTTATATAAGTACATGTAGACACCCTGATATGTCTGAGCTGCACCAGAAGAGAGTAATATGAGGGATGAGACCCATGCAGGATTCTCCCAGAGGGTTCCAGAGTGAAGACCTCTGCCTGCAACATGGACTGTCTGTGCTGCACAAGTAGAGAGCTAAGCTAGCACTGAGGACTGGTGACCCCATCATGTTATATATGTACACGGAGACACTCTGACATTAAATGGTAGGTTAACCAGATGTCCCCTGCAACATGGACTGGCTGTGCTCCTCCAGAGATTGGCCTGGTGACCCCTCTGACATCTGTACGTGGCTCATCCACTCTGAATGACACAACAGCTTAGCTAACAGGAGTCTCCTGCAAGGTAGACTGTCTGTGCTGCACAAGGGTAGGGAAATATGGAGGACTGAGACCCTGAAACCCCTGCAACATCTTCCCAGGGGGTCCAACATACCGAGTCAGAACTTCTGCCTGAAACATGGACTGTCTGCGCGGCTCGGGGACATGATAGTAGTAGGACTGAGCCCTCCCTGATTGATACTAAAAAAGTAACCATTGCGACACTATCGCCCTGACTTGGTGCCACTGGAGGCCTTGGCTTGTTCTCCACTGGCAAAGTGGCAATGGAACTTATCCTGTGGACCCCACCCCCCCCCCCCCCCCCCCGAGACATCATAGGGCAATTTTGTGCCCCACACTATTCCCATTCATTGCACATATGGGACACAAGTTGCAAAAGATGGCCCCTACGTTCTGCACACACCCCAGTAGCCCCACTGTTCGGCGAGCCCCTGTTCCCCCCGGTATAGATCCTGACAGATTTGGATGGTGGGTGAACAAGGGTCTATACTACGGTGACCAGATTTTTAAAATGAAATCCGGGACATATTTTTTATTTTTTTTGTAATGGCAGGAATCAGTGACTCATAGCGGGACTGCGATATTGCGGTGGACAAATCGGAGACTAATGCCGCGTACACACGACCGGTTTTCCCGTCGGAATAAACTCCGAAGGTTTTTCCAACGGAGTTCCCACTGAAACTGCCTTGCGTACACCACGATCGCCCCAAAGTCTGACCGTCTAGAACACGGTGACGTACAACACGTACGACGGGGCTAGAAAAAGGAAGTTCAATAGCCAGTAGCCAATAGCTTCCGTCTCGTACTTTCTTCAGAGCATGCGCCGTTTTTGCTCCGTCGGAACAGCATACAGACGAGCGGTTTTCCCGATAGGAATTGGTTCCGTCGGAAATATTTAAAGCATGTTCTATTTCTAGGTCCGTCAGAATTTTCAAAAAAAAAAAGAAGTCAGATGAGGCCCACACACGATCAGAATATATGATGAAAATACTTTTTCTGTCAGAAATTCCGCTCGTGTGTACGCGGCATTAGTGACACTTTCGACACTTTGTGGGAACCAGTGACACTAATACAGTGATCAGTGCTAAAAATATGTACTGTCACTGTACTAATGACACTGGCTGGGAAGGGGATAACATCTGGGGCAATGAATGGGTTAAATGTGTGCCTAACAAGTGTTTTCTCACTGTGGGGGAGGTGCTTTTATTAAGGGAAGACATAGATCCCTGTACCTGCTTTGTAGGAACACAGGATCTATGTATTCCACACTGACAGAATGGCGAACTGCCTTGTTTACATAGGCAGACCACTAGGCGAGTCCGCCGGATCCGCTGATTGGCTCCGACACTCAGAAATGCAGAATCGCGTATATAAGTGATCCTACGCAGCGTGACCCCCCTGTAGCAGTAAATCTGCTATCAGGAGATCGGAAACTGGTTAAGATCATCAGCATTATGATAACTCACAGGCAGGGGGCGCTCTATCATGGCTCTGTCACAGTGTGTCACATAACATGGCTGCTGGGTGCTGATTTTGTTAACTTCTGACCAATAAGTGTTGCTGCCTGTGAGTTCTGATACCATCCATTATGCCAGAGAGACAGACACAGTGCAATGTAGTCTATTCACAGACACCCCCAAAGCACATCTGTGTTGAAGCCTTGAAGGCACTGGCAGCCCCACGATTGTACCCCCTCCCCCTCTGTTCCTGCTGCTGGACATCGTCAGCTGAGCTCAGCTGCCTCTCTCTGCCCGTCACCGACTCCGCCGGCCTCACAGCCTCTCAGGTCTCACTCTCCGGGCCCCGGCTACTACTGGGTGGGGAGCGGAGGAAAACGACTCTGCCGGAGAAGACAAGGAGATAAGCAGGCAGGCGGCTGGCTGGGATTTGAGCCAAGGCAGAAGAACATGTGAGAGGAGGCTGAATGGGCATGTGCCGGAAACTGAAGAAATAGTCCATCCGCTCCGACCAGCACATCATCATCAGACAGAGACACAGATACTGGAAAAAATACACCCCCTGAGCGGGGGGGGGGGGGGGGGGGGGGGGATGGGGGTAATTCCGATTTTTTTTTTCTCCACCGACTGTCTTTGAACATTTCCCCAGCTCCTGTTGAAGTCAAATCCGGGGACAACAAATCCGGGGTCAGACTTGGTCCGGGGACAGTGTCCTCAATCCGGGGACCGTCTGGTCGACCCTAGTCTATACCGTATAGGTGACTTTTTGGATGATAGAGGAATACGTCCCTCTTCTTATTTTGTGGACAGCCTGGAGATGCCTCCTGCAGAGAACTTCCACCTACAACAAATTTTTCATTTTCTTAACCCATTACAAAAAGGTGGCGCCAACCTAACAGTACGCACCATGTTTGAAAACAGGTGTGTGCAGGGCACGGCTCTCCGGGGTGGTCAATTCTCTACAGACTACTCGTCATCAGCCCTCTGGGCTGGGCATAGCCCCTTGAGGCGGAGAACTGGTGCAAACGGAGTTCAAGAATCCATAAAGGTATCCTCAATGTTGCCCTGGTTGAGGCGGGATAGAAAAGTACATGGGAGATGGTACTTAGTTCTAAAATGTATCCCGGAGCCTCACCCTCCTGCTTCAGGGGTTGTGGCCAGATGGGCACAACGTTGGACGTGTGGTGGATATCTATGCCCCAAGACTTTTGGATGAGGGTTCATTCATTTATATTTTTGGTCACAATGGTTAACATCACTAAAAGATGCCAGGGTTGCATTATTGAATAAACCAGCAGATAATGTACCTCGACCTACCCACACACTGATTCATGACATTTGTAGGCCCAGTATCCTGATCACTTCATCTCAAAAACCACCCCTCCAAATCCCTCAAAAATGACTTGACCAGGTTTTGGAGTAAATGGCCTTTTTATTAAAAAAACTATAAAATGAGTCCGCCTGAAACCCGGACACATTATTCAGCCCGGGCTGTGGCTCCCCAAGTAACCAAGATAGTCTCCCACAAATCTGTTGCCCCGGCAGCTGTGGGTGGCTGTCTGGGGGCAGGTTCCACATCACTGAAGGGTGAGGTGATGTCAGCAAGAGCAATTTGGCTACACCCACTGTTCACTATGGCGCAGTAGGAGCGCCGCATTACTACTATCCTTGGGCCACTCACAGGTGTCCCAGGACTTTTATAATCCTATAATGTTTACTACGGGGGGGACATTGCCCTGTGCCGCTAAAGTGTTCAGGTTTGGTGTGAAGAAGAGGTGGCAACCCTAACAGTTCCCCCCACATACAGACAGGAGAGGAGAGAGGGCTCGATCTGCTCCTCTTCCGCCCCTACTACCCCTCTGTTTCTGCCCACATTCCAATCCCCGGTGCTGTGCCTCAGAAAAGGGAAGAGGGGGGCCCGAAATTTTAAGTCCAGCATGCCACAGATGCATCTGGATGAGAGGTGCTGACTGCTAAGGGGTGAGTGAGCTCACCATCCATCCCTGTCTGTCACTGAAGTCTCCCCCCTTCTCTCTCCTGCCTCTGAATGAGTACACTAAGGTAAATCCGGGTTCTCAGAGCACCCCTTACATCAGATTTCCCCTTTACACCAGAGTTCTCAGTGTTCCCCCTTAAATCGGGGGTTCCCAGGGGATCCCTTATGTCAGAGTCTCCAGAGTTCTCCCTTACATCAGAGTCTGCAGAGTCCCACCTTACTTAGGGTTGCCACCTTTTCTTTAAGTCAAACCCGAACACTTTAGCTTAATTTCTTTCCTATAGTATAAACTATACATATACTTTGCTATTAAATAACATTTGTAATCATATGAAGTTAATAACAAGAGTCCCCCTTTACATCAGAGTCCACAAAGTTTCCCTTTTACATCTGAACTCGCTGAGTTCCCTTTTACTGTAAGGGGGGACTCTGCAGACTCTGATGTAAGTGAGAACTCTGGGGACTCTGACATAAGGGATGGTCTGGGAACTCTGATTTAAAGGAGAACACTGAGAACTCTGATGTATGGAGAAGGACTCTGATGTAAGGGGAAACACTGTGGCTTCTGGTGTAAAGGCGAACACTGATGTAAGGGGTGCTCTGAGAACCCTGATTTGCCTTAGTGTACTCAGAGGTAGGAGAGAGAAGGGGGGGGAGAATTCAGTCACACACAGGGATGGATGGTGAGCTCACTCACCCCTTGGCAGTCAGCAGCTGTCATCCAGATGTATCTGAGGCTGCTGGACTTAAAATTTCCAGCCCTAACTTTCCTTTTCTGAGACACAGCGCCAGGGATTGGAGTGTGGGCAGACACAGAGGGGTAGGGGTGGGGGGGAAGAGGTGCAGATTGAGCCCTCTCTACTCTCCCGTCTGTATGTGTTTGGGGCAGGGGGGTGTTAGTGTTGGCTTTAGGCAGTGTGAAAAAGAGTGTAACAGACACTCTCAGCTTAGACAACTGCAGTCAGAAACCCTGCCGCAAGCCATAGTCCAGTCTAAATAATGTGTCCGGGTTTCAGGCAGTCTGAAACCCGGACGCATGATTCCAAACCCGAACTGTCCGGGTGAATCCTGGACAGGTGGCAACCCTAACCTTACTGTGTAAGGGAACTCTGCCGATTCAGATGTAAAAGGGAAACTCTGTGGATTCAGATGTAAAAGGGGAATTCTGCGGATGTAAAGGGGAACTCTGTAGATTCAGTGTAAGGGAACTCTGCGGATTCAGATGTAATAGGGGAACTCTGCGGATTCAGATGTAAAGGAGAACTCTGCGGATTCAGATGTAAGGGGGAACTCTGCAGATTCAGATGTAATAGGGGAACTCTGCGGATTCAGATGTAATAGGGGAACTCTGCGGATTCAGATGTAATAGGGGAACTCTGCGGATTCAGATGTAATAGGGGAACTCTGCGGATTCAGATGTAATAGGGGAACTCTGCGGATTCAGATGTAAGGGGGAACTCTGCGGATTCAGATGTAAGGGGGAACTCTGTAGATTCAGATGTAATAGGGGAACTCTGCGGATTCAGATGTAAAGGAGAACTCTGCGGATTCAGATGTAAGGGGGAACTCTGCAGATTCAGATGTAATAGGGGAACTCTGCGGATTCAGATGTAATAGGGGAACTCTGCGGATTCAGATGTAATAGGGGAACTCTGCGGATTCAGATGTAATAGGGGAACTCTGCGGATGTAAAAGGAGAACTCTATGGATTCATAAGTAAGGGCGAACTCTGCCGATTCAGATGTAAAAGGGGAACTCTGTGTACTCTGATGTAAAGGGGGACTCTTGTGATTAATGTCATACGATTAGAAATGTTATGTATTTGCAAAATATACTTTGCTTGATGTACTATTGATTTCAATCAAAAATAAATTAGCTAGCTAAAAAAAAATAAAAAAATGTATCCTGCAACATGGACTGTCTGTGCTGCACCAGAGCAAATATTAATAATAGTAGAGAGGCCTTTCAAATATACATGGAGACAGCCAGACATCATATGATAGGTTAAACAGATTCCATCTCCTGCAGCATGGACTGTCTGTGCTGCACTAGCAGAGAGCAGAGCTTGTACTGAGGACTGGTGAACCCTCTGTCATATGTCTACAGTGAGGCCCCCTGGTGTACACAACAGGTTAATCAGAGGTTCCCGCAACATGGACTGTCTGTGCTACAACAGGACATGGCAGTACTGGGACTGACCTCTCCATCATCTGTATATGGCTCCTCCACCCTGAATGATAGGATTACATAAGTAACCAGAGGACCAGAAGCGTGAACTGTTTGTGCTGCATTGGGATGTGGCATTACTAGTACTGAGCCCCCCAATCATCTGTACAAAACTCCTCCTGATACGTAATTGCTTAACATATTAGATGACCAGATTCTAGACATGTGCGAAACAAAATAATTTGTTTCATTTCGATTCGTTATTTAATTATTTTGTTTCGTTAAATTCGTTTAGTTCATTTTCGGAATTCATTTTGTTTCGTTGATTCGTATTTGAATTCAATTTGAGTTTTCTGAATTTGACCGAATTCAAATTTTTTTCAAATACAATTTTATTTTATTCGAATTTGAAATTTTTTAATTTGAATTTTTTAAATTACATTTATTTATCATTTTTCACATATAAGAACATTTTCAGCTTTCAGCATCAACTAGTGTTGATGGGACACTAGTATTACAGATGTGTTTGTGCAATGGTACACTGTGACAGATGTTGGGACACTAGTATTACAGATGTATTTGTGCAATGGTACACTGTGACAGATGTTGGGACACTAGTATTACAGATGTATTTGTGCAATGGTACACTGTGACAGATGTTGACGGGACACTAGAATTGGAGATGTTTGTGCAATGGTACACTGTGACAGATGTTGGGACACTAGTATTACAGATGTGTTTGTGCAATGGTACACTGTGACAGATGTTGACGGGACACTAGAATTGGAGATGTTTGTGCAATGGTACACTGTGACAGATGTTGATGGGACACTAGTATTACAGATGTATTTGTGCAATGGTACACTGTGACAGATGTTGGGACACTAGTATTACAGATGTATTTGTGCAATGGTACACTGTGACAGATGTTGTTGGGACACTAGAATTGGAGATGTTTGTGCAATGGTACACTGTGACAGATGTTGATGGGACACTAGTATTACAGATGTATTTGTGCAATGGTACACTGTGACAGATGTTGTTGGGACACTAGTATTACAGATGTATTTGTGCAATGGTACACTGTGACAGATGTTGATGGGACACTAGTATTAGAGATGTATTTGTGCAATGGTACACTGTGACAGATGTTGATGGGACACTAGAATTGGAGATGTTTGTGCAATGGTACACTGTGACAGATGTTGATGGGACACTAGAATTGGAGATGTTTGTGCAATGGTACACTGTGACAGATGTTGGGACACTAGTATTAGAGATGTGTTTGTGCAATGGTACACTGTGACAGATGTTGACGGGACTCTAGTCATACTGGTACATGCCTGTGACAGCTGATTGGTTGTACTGGTACACTATGACAGATGTTGATTGGACACACACACTACTACTACAGATGTTTTTGGGCACAGGTACACTGTGACAGATGTTGAAGGGGCGCTAGTAGTACACGTGACCTGTCCTACAGACATTTTTTTTTTTAGAAAGTAAGAATGACCATTTTTTTTTCATCAGCAGGAATATGATATATTTATTTCAATATTCTTTTTGACGTTGAATTTGTAACACTTCGAACATTGCATTGGAATGTGGGTCAGGTCTTGTACAATGCACATATACACTCACCGGACACTTTATTAGGCACAGCTTGCTAGTAATGGGTTGGACCCTCTTTTGCCTTCATTCTTCCTACAATAGATACAACAAGGTGTTGGAAATGTTCCTCAGAGATTTTGCTCCATAGTGACATGATAGCATCATGCAGTTGCTGCAGATTTGTCGGCTGCACATCCATGATGCTGATCTCCCGTTCCACTACATCCCATAGGTGCTCTATTGGATGAGATGTGGTGAGTGTGGAGGAGCATTGGAGGACAGGGACCTCATTGTCCGGTGGTGAGATGATTGGAGCTTTGTGACATGGTGCATTATCCTGCTGGAAGGAGCCATCAGAAGATGGGGACACTGTAGTCATAAAGGGATGGGCATGGTCACCAACAATACTCAGGTAGGCCGTGGTGTTTAAACAATGCTCAGTTGGTTCTAAGGGGGCCAAAGTGTGCCAAGAAACTATTTTTTGCGGGAAATGGCTGTTGTTAGCGCTTCAATCATGGCACCATGCTTGATATGGTGTCAGGGTGATTGAAGCGTATTCTTCCTATTATTACATTGTAGTGATAAATTAAATAGAATCAGTGGAAGCCCCGAGTGTGTCACTTGCCATTGTCGCCTGCCACCAGATGTGGATTGGCATTTGCCATGTTGCCTGTCACCAGCTGCAAAAGGTCACGTGCCATGTCACCTGCCACAAGATGTCGATTGTTACTTGTCACGTTGCCCGTCACCAGATGCAGAATGTCACTTGCCACGCTGCCTGCCAGCACTGCATTGGTGGCAGCACTGGTCCATGTAGCACAGAGACAGGTCTCTGTGCAGTGATGGGTTCCGAATGAAGGCAGTAGAGCGGTGATGCAGGGCGGGCAGTGAGAGATGATGTCATCTCTCTGACACTGAGGCTGACAGGACACCGGCTGTGAGGGTGGAAAAGCAGTGATGCAGGGGGTGGAAAGATGATGTCATCACTGCTTGCCTGCTCACTACTTCCATCCACCAGTGTCCTATCATATACTGTCCCCCATTGGATAGTGTCCTCTGTGTACTGTGCATGCGCAGTACACAGCACACACAGATTCCAAAATACCCGCAGATGAACGGCACCTGCGCCGTGAGTCCAGGTTCCTATCCCCACCATCCAAGTGGACAGAGTTGGAATATAAAAGAGCCGAGCGCAGCGAGGCCGAGCCTGAAGCGTGGCGAGCGAAGCGTGCCCGCGAGGGGGCCCTCCAATTTTCACAACCCTATGTCCGCTAGGATGGTGGGGCTACCACCACCTCCACTCACGGCGCAGGCGCCGCTCATCTTCAGAGATTTTCCGAGGCTTCTTCTGCTCCGTACTGTGCATGCGCAGTACGGGGCAGATACTATATGATGGCAGGACACTATCTGCCAGAACACCGGCTACCCGGATCTTACATACCCACCCAGGTGCCTCATGCCAGCCGCTGGCACCCGCAGGTTGACGACACCCTGGTATAGAGCAATACAAGAAAATAATGGATTATGATCACTAGATGGAGCTGGCCATCAAAGAAATAACCATATCAGATATACTGTAATGCTGGGATCAGGGGATGTTCCTACAGGGGTTACAATTGCAACCCAGACCCGTAGCCCCCTGAACACCTGGAAAGGAAGGGTGGTGGCATATAGAGGAACCCATCCCTTCCCTCCTACCTGAATGCCCGCTTCTCCTCCTTTCCCTCCAGCAGCTGCAGAATGGAGGGGATTGGACATATGCCGCCACCACCACTATGAAGCTTCTTAATGCCTCCAGACACATGTCCTCTCTCCTGGCCTCTCCTCCCTCCCCTCCACTGCTGCTGCAGGGGATGGGTCAGGATGGAGAGCAGGGAAGGGGCCAGTAAATGTTTCATTTACCGACCCTTCATTGTCTAAATGAATAGAGTCAGTGATCTGTACTGATCACTGACTGTGTTCATTCATAACTAAAACATAGCAAACTGTGTTTACTACAAACCAGTTTCTGTTTCCTCAATCTCAAAGGTGAAACATCAGCGGTCTGTTTAGACCCCCAATGGGGCTCCTAAATAATAATTATTTTTTTTAAACTAGATTTTATTTTACAATAACTATAAAATAACAAAAATAAAAAACTGACACCAGGGTCACATCTGCCCTGGGGGGGGGGGGTCCTTCATGGTTTCTTCACTAGGGCCCTGAAGGTTTTAGTTATGCCTCTGGTATTATTCGCAAAGGCCGTGAGAATTCTTTGACATTCACACAGTGAATTTATTATAAACACTCTTGTGACGGTTACAATACCACCAAAACCCAGATCAGCACTGGAGCTTTTGCCTAATCTCTTTGTCTCCTCCAGCAGTTGCCATGTGGTATTGGTGGGCGCTGTGTGACCCCCCCCCCCCCCCCCCAGACACTGCCAGTGCCCATCAGGTTACAGAGGAGAGCAATGTGACACGGGTGTTACTCTCCAGGTTGGGTACTTCATGTCTGGGTTCCTATAAATGTAAATACGTTACTTCTAAATGTTAAAAGGCCATCCAAACATCTCATGCCCATGGCCTACTCAGAGGTCCTTGGTGTAGGATATACATTGGGGTCCCTGGGCTTTTCTTAGTTCCAGCATTCCTCCTCCACATGCCGTAGACATTTCATCCTCCAACAAAGATAATATATTCAAACCATGAGATCCCTGGTTTCCTTTTACCCCCCCTCCCCCCAAGAATAAAACACAAAACCTTATGGATTTCTACAAGCTGGGTCTATTTTCATCCCGGAGTCTCTTCTCTGTAGGTGCTATAAATAGTCTGCCTAGACGGTCAGTTCATAGACTTGCTACAGCCAAACTACTGGTATGTCTACAAGTGGTTGTAAACCTCGGATATGAAATACGAACAAAACATTTCCCTTTATTGTATGTAAATGGGTACAACTTATGTCGGAAGATATAGGAGGCCAGTCACGTCACTGGGTATACGGAAGGGTTTACAACAACTTTAAGCTAGAGAGACACTTTACCACTACCTGCATTTTAATAATTGTCCATGCGGCATGGAGCGTCCTGGCAATGTATTGAGGACAGCAGAAAGTGGTACTTCAGCAGTCTCTGCAAAGCAATCTGTGGTGGCTCAGATCTAAGAGGGTGGCTAAGCAGCAGCTTCCAGGCGATCCGATGAGGCATAGCCTCATTGGTTTGACAGGGCGAGTTTGGCATGTGGTGGCGACTGGCAACTTTGCATGCCGTGCTGAATTTGCCACGGCTGCAAAGAAACACAGCATGTAGACAGCCCCCCCCCCCCTCCCCCCCCCCAGCTGTATGTTGGATTTTAGGTGGCTGGACAATAAAACCGCAGCTCAATCATCTGTTTTTACCAAAAGTGGAAAAAGTGTCCTAAATAACCAAGTGTTCTTTAAGTCAGTGTAAGGGCAAGGTAAAGCTTTATAGTTCACTCATTTGGTAGGATATGCAAGTCTCGGGTTCGGTTTAGAGCATTCCAAAGCAATCAGCAGAGATAAAACTGCTGAAGTTATGTGCAAATCTCCACTTTTTCTATAAACATTTAAGCTAGGCCCTGCCTCATCTGCCTCCCTGTTCGTCCTTTTAAGGTTGAAAGGCTTTAAAAAGTGACCAGGCTATTGACATTCAAATGTTTAAAATCTTCATGACAAGTTGTGTTTGGATTCATTCACAAGTCCTCACCGACCTCCGACGCTGCAGGCACTGGGGAGTAATTTGCCCTCAAAGTTTGCAATAGGAGCAGTGAAGTCCTCAAGTCAGAACGGTGCCCCAGCGGTGGGGAGGTCAGCGGGGGAGGGAGCGGTGCCCCAGCGGGGGAGGGAGCGGTGCCCCAGCGGTGGGGAGGTCAGCGGGGGAGGGAGCGGTGCCCCAGGGGCCAAATAAAAGAAAGCAAAGGGCCGCAGTTTGGGAGAGATCAATATTCTGAATGAACCACAGCGGTGTAGAGATGACCATGTGTTGCAGTAAAGCCCTCATTTTGTACAGAGCTGATCAATCATATCAGAGACAGCAGTGGGTGAGACTGAGATGTCCGATTTATTGTCAACAAAAACAGAAAACACATAGAAGTGGAATGTAACAAAACAAATCCAATCGCCCTACAGAGCAGACGTCTGTAATGGTTTTTCCGTTTCACCGAATTCCGAGGGTTCCACAGGGTTAGGCGGAGAACACATTGCTGTGCCTAGTGAGGCGGCATCGACTTTGGGAGAAACTTCCAGACCACCATTGTTTTTTTTTTTATATATAGAATAGGAAAATAAAGGGCAAATTTAAATTAAAAAAATATATAATCTCGCGATGGGTCATCGTCAGATGCAGCAGCCCAAAGGCTAGAGAAATAAAACCTCATAGCAGCACTGATAACGTTTAAATTGCCCCAATTCAGGTTTTTAAGTTATAAAATAAGAAATAAATAGATTCTAAACATGCTCATTTACAGAAGTGGATTTAAAGTATCTTTTTTTTTTTTTTTAAAAGAGAAACAAAAAAAAAAAAATGTTGAATCCCTAAACTGCTGGGTTTGTCTGCAACGTATTGCAGGGTCATCCTTGCAGAGAATGTGCTGTATGCATGCAACTAAATAGAATGCCACCCCAATGTGAGGTCCATATCGTCACTCTGTGCCGAGGGAATTGCTTGGTGCTCATCGCCTACTCCTTGGGCTTGGCCAGATACTCCTTGTACATGGAGTACAGAACACCTGCAGAGACAGGAGCAGAGGGACAATAAGAATTATTCTACTAAATTCATACAAAAAAATAAAAAAACACAACACAAACTTTACAGCAATTTAGAGTACAAAAAACATTTACATCATTCCTTGTCTCAGAGGAGCTAACAATCTAATTGCTCTACGATGACCACCGTACACACATACACTATATGGCCAAAGGATTGTGGACAGCCGACTGTCATGCCTGTATGAGTTCGTTGGGATGTCCCATCCCAAAACCGAGGCCATTTACCACTTGCCTACTGGGCACTTTCACCCCCTTCCTTCCCAGGCCGATTTTTTTTTTTTTAGCTTTCAGAGCTTTTGCACTTTGCATTACAATTGCGCGGTCATACAACACTGGATCCATATTGAATTTTTATCATTTTTTTGAGACAGATAGAGCTTTCTTTAGTTGGTATTTAATCACCACTGGGTTTTTTTTTTTGCTTAACCACTTGCCGACCGATATACGTTGGCACAATGGCAGCAGCGGGCAAATAGGCGTACCTGTATGTCCCCTTAAATTGGTCACCATGATCATACCCGCAGGACCGACATCCGCTGGTCTCCTGGCAATCGTGTCACGGAGCCGCAGAACGGGGAAGTGCCTATGTAATCAAGGCATTTCCCCGTTCTGCCTTGAGTCATGACAGATCTACTGCTCCCTGTGACCGGGAGTGGTGATTGCCGTCATGTGACCTGTAGCCCCCCCCCCCCCCCCCCATTAGAATCACTCCCCAGGACACACTTAACCCAGTCATCACCCCTAGTGGTTAACCCCTTCCCTGCCAGTGTAATTTACACAGTAATCAGTGCATTTTTATAGCACTGATCGCTGTATAAACGACAATGGTCGCAAAATAGTTGAGCTATGGAATTATCTTTGCTTTATTTGTATATGGGCTCCTCACTGGGAAGGGCAGTTATAGGTGTGGGCAGTGGCCAGTTTTTTGGTCCCAAAATAGTCAAAAAAGTGTCCGATGCGTCTGCCATAATGTCGCAGTCCCGATAAAAAAATAAAATCGCAGATCGCCATTACTAATAAAAAAAAAAGTTAAACATGTTCCCTGGGAGAGGTTTATAACTGTGTGGGGGATGGTTGCACTGTAGGAAGACAGATCCGTGTTCCTGCTTAGGCCCCTTTCACACTTTTGAGATTTGACTTGGGACTGCAAAGTCACACGACAAGTCGTACCCCATTATTTCCAATGAGCGCCATTCATATCTGTGCGTCCTCAAGTTGCAGCAAATTCAAAAAGTGGTCCCTGCACTACTTTGGTCCGACTTTGATGCGACTTGAGGTTCAATAGACCTCAAGATTACACTGCTTCAAATCGCATCAAAGTCGTGGCAAAAATTGCAGTAGAAATTGATCGACTTTCAAGTCGCAAAAGGTGTGAAAGGAGCCTTAGCAGAAATGCAGGATCTCCATCTTCCTTACTAGCAGAATGGTGATTTGCCTTGTTTACATAAGCAGACCGCAGTTCTGCCTCTCTCCGGACGATCGCCGGGTTTTCGGAAGACATTGGGTCCGCTGAACCCGTCAATTGGCTTCCGGTGCCTGATCACACCGCGAGCGGGGCTCTTCTGGCTACGCACGTACCCCAGAGCCCTTGGAGAAAAAAAACACACACACACACACACACACACGCGCAATTTTGGGCTGCCTTTCCACAGTAAACGTACGTGGGCCGGTCCTTAACCACTTCAATAATGCGTACCTTCACCCTCCTCCCGCCCAGACCAAATTTTCAGCTTTCAGCACTGACACACTTTGAATGAGAATTGCTCGTTCATGTAACATTGTACCCAAATTACATTTTTATCATTTTTTTTTCACACAAAGAGCTTTTTTTGGTGGTATTTAATCACTGCTGGGGGTTTTTGCGCAAAAAATAAATAAAAAAAAACACCCAAAAACAAAAAAAAAAAAGTGTATCTAATATATATATATATATATATATATATATATATATATATATATATATATATATATATATATATATATATATATATATATATATATATCTATCTCATGTTGTAAAAGCACTGCGCAGACTGTTGGCGCTATATAAAACCTGAATAATAATAATAATACATTAGCAGTAAAAATTGTGCGAAGGAGCCTTAGCAGAAACACAGGATCTCCATCTTCCTTACTAGATGAACGGTGATCGGCCTTGTTTACATAGGCAGACCGCAGTTCTGATTCTCTCCGAATGATCACCGGGCTTCCGGCAGACATTGAAATAAAAATGCTTTATTTTTTTACTTAGGTTGCCGTTATAAAACGTTGCAAATAAGTAATTTCTCTTGATACATTTTGACCAAAAATTATGCTGCTAAATTTCTTTGGTAAAAAAAATAACCAAAATCAGTGTTTATTTGGTGTTGGCAGTGATGGGGGACAGACAGATGTTTCATGCGGACACTGAAATGTGTCTAGGTACAGGGGTATCAGTGGGGTGATCTGTAACAGCTCTCTGTGTAAAATCATTCTCACACAGAGAGCTGTCACAGATCTGCAAATTCCCCCTCTCTCCTCCCCGGCACCAAGTTTGGCGGGGAGAACTGTCACAGAGACACACATCTCCGTTTACATTGTGACGGCTGTGATTGGACACAGCCGTCACGTGATTGGGAGGGCCAATCACAGCACCCATAATCCGATCTCTGCTCAGCTGGATTCTGTGAACATAAATGATGGTAATAAGGATAGTGGCCGCACTGCGAGCGCTCGCTCTGAGTGCACGAGGAAAGGACCACCCAGCCATTTATGTGCAGTGGACAAGTGGGAGGTGGTTAAGCGCGTAAAGAGCAGGACTTTAGTTCCGCTTCAAGCTGGCCATAGATGGATTATAACGTGGCTGCTTCAGCAGGCATCAATGCGAGTTGCCCCCCCCCCCCCCCCCTCTGTTTAACAGAAGCCGATCATTAGCGTGTTCTAAAAAAGAAAAAAAAAAAAAAGGGAGGTCTGATAAATCCCCATAACTCACCACAAGTTATTGCACCGACAACGAACCCTTGAGCGCCTACACGCATGTGTATAAGGTGGACGGACATTTTGGTGTCCCCTCTGTGTCTCAGCTTATACAGTCCAAAAGCCACGACACCAGCAAATCCAGCAATACCTAAAACAAACAAACAAACAAAAAAAAAAAAGGAAAACAAAAAAAAAAAAAATCATCCGTTACACTGTAACTGTTGATGTATCCAAAGCATACGCACAGTGCCTGCCAAGGTCAGCACAAGCCCAAGTGCCCTCTGCATTCCGATCCACCCCCCTATGGGACTTTTCTAGCCACTTCCTGTGCCAGCGGAAAGTAAAGAAGTTTGCCAACATTACCCTGACAAGCGCCAACATTTCCCTACTGAACTACCAGAAGTGCTTTTATAGAGTTCGTTTCTCTTTCACCATTTAATAGATATTATCAAGTCTTTCCCCGGAGACTGAACATAACAGAGGAAATGGGCCAACAGAATTCAAATAACTAAAAACAAGACTGAGGTCTTTTAACTATTCCATATAATAAAAAAAACAAAAAAAAACATTGCTATTGCTGACCGCTTGTTAAAGCTGTGTTCCAGCCGCGATTTATTTTTATTTTTTTTCAAAGTCAGCAACTACAAATACTGTAGCTGCTGACTTTTAATAAGGACACTTACCCGTCCAGGGAGCCCGCAATGTGCCCCCCCCCCCCCCCCCCAGGCCGATCCATCCATCGGTTCGGGTGCCGCCCTCTTAACGAAGGGAAACAGGCGGTGGAGCCTTGCGGCTTCCGACTGCACATGTGCGAGTCGAGCGGCACTTTGTGAATGGCCCTGTTGATTTCTGGGACACGGACACACACACACACAATGGGAGCAGCATGCCAAAGAGGAGGAAGTGAAGGAACAGCGCCGCAGAATAGGAAGAGGCAGATTAAGAAGACTGCCTAGCAACAGGCATTTCTGGTAACTAAAACTTTTAAAAAAAATATTTTTTTTTATATATTTTTTATTTTTGGGTGGACCTCCATTTTAAACGCCATCTGCCTGGCTGACCCACAGCATACTTTGAGTCGTTGAATTCAAATATTAACCACTTCAGCTCTGAAAGGTTTTAACCTCCTTCCTGACCGGGCCATTTTTTTTGCGATACAGCACTGGCGTTGCTTTAGCAACGCTTGGGTAAAGCATCATGCGACAGTGTACCCAAATTAAATTTCCCCAAACCCCCACAAATAGCTTTCTTTTGGTGGTATTTGATCACATCTGTGGTTTATTTTTTGCGCTATAAAAACTAAAAAAAAAAAAACCAACAATTTAGAAAAAAATAATTTATATTTTGTTTACTTTCTGCTATAAAAACATAACCAAAAAAAAATATATAAAATTATATATATATATATATATATATATATAGATTTAGGCCAATATGTATTCTGCTACCAATAAGCATATATTGATTTGCTTAAAAGTTTTTTTTTTTTGTTTTTTTTTTTTAAAGCCATAAAAGAAAATCCCATTGTTTAAGAGTTTTATATTTTTTACTAGTAATGGCGGCGATCAGCAATTGTTTTCGTGGGACTGCAACACACTGCAGCAGACAAATCTGACACTGACACTTTTTGGGGGACCAGTGACACCAATACAGTATATCAGTGCTAGAAAGAAAGGAAAAAAATTAAATAAAAAGCACTGTATAAATGACACTGGCAGGGAAGGGGTTAACACCAGGGATGATCAAAGGGTTAAGTGTGCTCCTAGGGGGTGATTTATAACTGTGGGGGGGATGCTGTGACTGGAGGAAAACAGAGATCCGTGTTTCTTCTTAGCAGGAACACAAGATCTCCATTTTCCTCCCTCACAGAACGGTGAGCTGCCTTGTATACATGTATGTTTTGCCTCTCCTGTGAGCAATCGGCGGCCATTGCACCCGCTGATTGGCTCCCGCTGTGTCCAAACCATGTTCAAGATTTGGATTTACCTTTGTCACCTGAGGGCTAAAAGGGCAAGCCTCCCAGCCACTAGAGGGCAGCTTTTAGGCGACGCATGCCGAGCATTTAGCAATTACAGGCTAACAAAATGTCATTTTTAGAACCCATTCAGAGTCAGAGTCGCTCACCTATCGGTACAAATGGAGACTCCTTGGATTTTCTTATCAACTTCGACGTCTGATCATCGGCCAGCTCGTAGGTTGGCAGGACGTCTCCGGTGCTTGAGGCCATATTGTCTGCAAAAGGAAAAAAAAAAAAAAAAAAAAACAATTTTTAGGAATGAAAAAATCTGAAATGATAAGCTGGCTGTATAGAGAGGAGGGGAGGGACCAATAACAGGTTTAGTTGTGGTGTGCAATAATACACACTTGAAGATGTAAACCCCAACTGGACAACATTTTGTTTTCTAAAGCAGTCGGTATAATATCTATCTATCCATCTATCTATCATCTGAAATCCTTGTTTTCACCCCTTTTCATCCATTGATGCCTCTCGGTGCCGCCGATCTCCTGCAGCCACTTCCTATTTACAGGCAGTCCAGCGATGGCTTCTGGATGGTGACAACAGAGGGCCCTGCCTGTGTTATGTGGCGGCACAGCTTCAGCTCCAGAAGATTTACCCCCCCCGCATGACCAGGCCTGTTTAGCTATACAGCACTGCGTTATTTTTAACTGCCAACTACGCGGTCGTGCGACTCTGTACCCAAATTAAAATGTACGTCCTTTTTTTCCCCACACAAATAGAGCTTTCTTTTGCTGTAATTTGATCACCTCTGCTGCTTTTAATTTTTTGTGCTATAAAAACAAACAAAAAAAAAAAAACAAGAAAGAAAAATTCCTGAGTGCTTTCACGCTGGAGCGGTGCACTTGCAAGATGGTGGGAAAAAAAAAAAAAAAAAAAGGGGGGGGGGGGGGGAGCATCTTTGGGGCGTTGCGGGAGCCCTCCTCCACCGCCCCTGCCCATTGAAATGAATGGGCAGGGCTGCCGAAGCGCCGCAAAACGGGTGCTAGTAACCTTTTCCTCGGCCGCTAGCGGGGGTTAAAAGCGCAACTAGTGGCGCTTTACCGCTAACCGACCCGCCGCCCCAGTGTGAAAGGGGTATTATACAAGCCGCACACTCACTACAGTAGCAAAACGGTGTTCATTTTGGCAGAAAATTTTTGATTTAGTTTTAGTCTTCTAAAATTATTTTAGTCAATGAAATCTCCAGGACATTTTAGTCGACTAAAAAAAGAAAAACAAATTTTAGTCATCTAAAAATCGAATGGGTGTCGTTAAATTGGAATGCATTATTTAAGCATTTCTCTACAATTTACAAACTCATTATATATACTGCTGGAGTGAAAAATCTCATATATGTGTTATTATTTAAAGTGGTTGTATAGTCATTTTGGGGACTTTTACCTACAGGAATGCCAATAAGGCTTACCTGTAGAGAAAAAAAAAATAAAAAAATAAAAATAAAAATAAAATCTCCTAAACCGTTATTCCCCTCGCAATGCGCCGCTGACTGCAGACGCCCGTGTGACTGCCCTATGCGGACGGCTGGGAGTGTCAATGTTATGTTAATGACACCCCCAGATCCGTCCGCATATCGCAGTGCGATCTGCCGACTCGCACAGGAATCGGATCGCATGGTGTGAACCCCCATGCGATCCGATTCTGTTGCGGACCAAAAAAAGGGTCCCGTGCGAGTTTGCTGCGGGACCGATGCGAATTCAGCCATACTATCTGTATGGCTGAACTCGCATCGCTACGGAGATCGGATGTGATTTGCGGTGCGAATCACATCCGGATCTCCCCCGCAGCAGTGTGAACCCAGCCTAAAAGCGGTTGTAAACCCGCTGTTGTATTGAGGTATGCACTACAGACCAGTGTTAATTTTAGTTTAAATTTAGTGTAAATTTAGTTTTATAGTCTTGACCAAAAATGGCATTTTATTCGATAAAATTAAACACTGGCAGCAAAAAAATTAATATAAAATTATATATATCTCTCTCTATCTCACACATAGATACACACACACACACACACACACAACTAAATCAGCTCAATGAAAAGATCTATCATTGTGTGATGCTGTGTAGGGATTTGGGGGGGGGGGGGGGGGGGATCAGATAATGTATCACCTCAAGTCTGGGGATTCCTGAGAAGCCAATCAGCTTCCAGGTTTTATTATCAATGCTTAATTGAACAAGCTGAAGTTAGAAGCCGATTGGCTGCAATGCACAGCTGCAGATTCTGTGTGCTCTGGTTTTACTAAATCCACCCCCCACCCCCACCCCCCATATACCCAGTACTGTGGAAGCTTCCCATCCAAGGTTCTAATATTGGAGCACCATATTTACACAGACCGATAAGTGGCCATCTGCATGACCCGTGTTCTACAAATACAGGTTAGACCAGAATTATACAACCAGAAAATATAAAATAATGACGATTGTACTGTCAGTTACTGATTTATGGCAAGGTCATAAAATACAGGAGACTTCCTTATCGGAATCCACCATCACCCCACATTATTATACAGGGTTTATATGGCGCCAACAGTTTGCGCAGCGCTTTACAACATGAAGGGAGACAATTCAATACAGGAAGAATTGGAGGGCCCTGCTCCTTAGAGCTTACAATCTAAGACTTCGGTATGTGTAACAAACACAGGAAGGAAGAGTTTAGACCAGCAAGTGATCCGATCTTCACCGACAAAGTGCGTAGTTGTAATGCAGACTTGACCTGTCCGTGTTCATTCTGGTAACCAAAACACCAAGAGAAACCCCCGGGGCTCAGGGGACTTCTATATAATCCAAAATGTTCATCAATGAGAGTGAGTGGGAGAGAGTGAAAATTCAAACAGGAGGGAGCAAACGCCTAGTGCATTACCAAGGGATTGGATTAGCAAACACCAAATACAGACAGTAAAGGAAAAAAGAATTGCATGAAATTGTAACACATTGATGGCAGTCCAAAGTGTTGCCCCATTCACTGCACCACAATGCTGAAAAAGACAACATGTTTCCAGGACATGCTCCCCATTTCAGAGCTCAGAAGGGAGTACGTACCCTGAAACCCTTTAGCTTTTTCAGCATTGTGGTGCGACACTTTGCCACCAATGGACTGTCATCGGTGTGTGATACAATGCATACATCTTTTCCTCTTTTTGGGAGTATGTATTTGGTGTTATTTTAGAATAAATCCCTTGGTAATGCACTAGGCCTGCGGTCTCCAAACTGCAGCCCCTTGTTGCCCTTATCCAGCCCTTGGGGCACCATTCCTCCCGCCGTCACCAACCCCGGGGGAGCACCGGTCGCCGACACCAATCACAGGGGGGGGGGGGGCGAGCACCATTCCTCTCGCCAACACCAATCACTGGGGGAGCACCATTCCTCCCGCCGACACCAATCATGGGGGGGTGCGAGCACCATTCCTCCCGCCGACGTCAATCACGCAGGGGCACCATTCCTCCCGCCGACACATACGATGGGGGCACCATTCCTCCCGCCGACACATACGATGGGGGCACCATTCCTCCCGCCGACACATACGATGGGGGCACCATTCCTCCCGCCGACACATACGATGGGGGCACCATTCCTCCCGCCGACACATACGATGGGGGCACCATTCCTCCCGCCGACACATACGATGGGGGCACCATTCCTCCCGCCGACACATACGATGGGGGCACCATTCCTCCCGCCGACACATACGATGGGGGCACCATTCCTCCCGCCGACACATACGATGGGGGCACCATTCCTCCCGCCGACACATACGATGGGGGCACCATTCCTCCCGCCGACACATACGATGGGGGCACCATTCCTCCCGCCGACACATACGATGGGGGCACCATTCCTCCCGCCGACACATACGATGGGGGCACCATTCCTCCCGCCGACACATACGATGGGGCACCATTCCTCCCGCCGACACATACGATGGGGCACCATTCCTCCCGCCGACACATACGATGGGGCACCATTCCTCCCGCCGACACATACGATGGGGCACCATTCCTCCCGCCGACACATACGATGGGGCACCATTCCTCCCGCCGACACATACGATGGGGCACTAGTTCTGCCACTGGCTACAGTCTGGCCCCACTAAAGTTTGAAGGACAATAAACTGGCCCTTTGTTTATGAAGTTTGGAGAACACCGCACTAGAAGTTTGCCCCCCTCCGGTTTGTATTTTTCTATGGTAACCAGATATATATTAAAAAAAAAAAAAAAAAAAAAAAAAAAGTCAAAACATGTACAACTTGGGATTACAGGTGGAGCAAACGAGTTAAACCATCATCAGTGCCGGTGATCACACTTGTGTTACATTCATAATTCTGCACTGAACACCACTGTGTGAACAGTGAGAACAATGCTTCAGGACTCCAAAAAGCCGCGTTCTGTTTTTCAAGCACAAAAGTAACAAGTTGATCCCAAGTATATGCAATTTAAGCAGACATTATGTTAAACACACCCTCACTACAGCCAAAAGAATCACATAGACCGTGTACCAGAGAGGAGGCAGGCAGCCAGGGCTCCTTAGAAAATTACAGCTGGCACCCAGATTTCTCTAGATACCAACAAAGATGGCTCCTAGGGAAAAAAAAAAAATCCTGCTGTCTCTTGTACACAAGACCGGTATACAAGCATCGCTGAACCAAAGCGGTGCCATAGGCAGGTTGTACATCCCTGTATACATAGGACTGCCAGGGATCCGTATTCACCAATAGCGTCCAGGTGAGATAGGAGCATTTTTGGGGCCGATGCCTGATGGAGTCCTGCGAGGCTCCGAAAAAGGTGCTTCTGTAAAAAAAAAAAAAAAACTTAAACGTTGCTTTTGTAACAACGATGAGATTCCCGAATAAAGCTTTGGAGCCGTTCATGGAGATCCCTGGTGACATCCTTTCTGCTTTGAAAATTTACAGTTTCCATTTGGTGGTTGCTGCAGCACCCAATGACATTTTCAGCCATTTCTCTAGGAGGGGTGCGTTGGGAATATTGGGGGGGGGGGTATTTACTAAAAGTGGAGAGTGCAAAATCTGGTGCAGCTGTGCATGTCAACCAATCGGCTTCTAACATCAGATTGTTCAATGAAGCTGTTCCCGCCAGCCGTACCCATATATCTGGGTGGGCTCTAATCCTGAGAGGCCTCATATATGTAGACACTTCATGCTGAGAGGGGGCGAGCTCCCAGCACAGTTATCGGTGGGGACCGGAGAGCTCCCAATGCATACTTACGATCAGGAGCTTTCCGATCATGTGACAGCCACAGAGGTCTCATGGCCCAAATGTACGTCATTTAGAAGCTCTTAAAAGGGCTGGAAGAGAGCAGCGGGAAGGGGTTAAGCATAATAATAATATATATATATATATATATATATATATATATATATATATATATATATATATATATATATATATATATATAAATAATAATAAAAAAAAAAATAAAAAAAAAAAAAAAAAAACACCTGGATACTGAAAATTGTTTATATAGAGCTGCTCCAGATACTGCACTCTCCAGTTTTAGTAAAAAAAAAACCCGTTGTGTCCTGAGGCTGCGTTGAGAAATGTCACACAGACATTCAGGTACACTTAAATAGCAGGACGACAACAGAATGTTGGGAGTGTCGTGGACTCTCTGGGTGACTCAGGATATACAAGAGCACACAAGAGATGCTACAAAGGACAGCAGCTCACAGAGGTCAATGGAGTCACATATGTGCTCAGAGTCACATAGGACACGCGTGTGCACAGGGGTCACCAGAGACACAAGAATCAGAGGGACAGAAGATACAGGGATCACTAGAAGCAAAAAAGGAGTCTCAAGGATCCCTGGAGACACACGAGCACAGATAGGACACTCCAGCAGAGATGGGGGGGGGGGGGGGGGGGGTTTCCTTTCATAGCGATAGGTTGCACGAACGCCACGTGCCACTTATTTATGTGAAGTCCATGGCATTTAGAAAAACACATTTCAAACTGACCATGGTGTCAACACCTAAAACTCTGAAGTGTCAGCAAGCGGCACTGCAGACAAAAAGGAAACACGCAGGGGTGCCAGACCAAGTGTGGCAGGTGAATTAATGTACCGTATTTAATCTGTGTATAACACACACAGGCATATAATTCGCACCTTCAATTTAAGTGGGAAGTTTCAGGGAAACAAAATAAACCAATTTGAAGCAAAATAATGGTCAGTGCCTATCCGCAGCCCAATCTGCGCCCATCCGCAGCCCAATCTGCGCCCATCAATGCAGCTGCCTGATTAATGCCCATCTTCAGCCTCACCATCTCCATCAATGCAGTGCAGGAAATCACTGAGCCGTCACCCTCCTGTTTACTTGGCTCTCAGTCCCGCCTCTGCCATTGGACCAGCTCCTGTGATGCACAGAACACCGGTCCAATGCCATGCCGGGGGTGGAGGTGGAACTGTATGTGTGACATCAGAGCCGAGTGAACAGGAGATGACGGCTCGGTAAATTACGGCAGGGTTCGTCCCCCTCCTTGGTACACTATCGGCATATAACATGCACCCGTGATTTGCCCCCTATTTTCAGGGTGCGTGTTATACACCGATAAATACTGTATTTATTCAAAGCCAATCAACAATTTACATGATAACAAGCAGACATGTCAGAATCTCTGTAGTTATTGTGGCATAGTCTCCAGAGGTCATCCAATGAGGTCCCGAGATGTAGTCCTGAGCCTGGTATGTCCTAGCAGACTACAGAGGTTCTGACATTCCCGCTTGTTTGTTCTGCAAGTTGTCAATTGGGTTTAAATAAATCCATTAATTTAGCTGCTACACTTAGTCTGGCGCCCCCCTGTGTTTCCTTTGTGTTTCCTACAGAGATTGCTTCACTCTATACGGGAGCTGCCAGTAATGATGCACTGCTACACAGACCATTTTACATACTTGTTATATATGGATTTTCACCTAAAGACTTAAAGCGGAGTTCCACCCAAAAGTGGAACTTCGGCTTTAAAGCACTTCTCACCCTCTTACATGCCACATTTGACATGTCTTTTTGTGGGGTGGAAATGGGTACCTAGTTTTGACAGGTACCCAGAACCCACTACCACGTCCCAGAAGATTGCCTGGCCACTGAGGAGGAGGAGCAGCGCAACTCGCACATGTGCAGTGCGCACCCAGCTGTGAAGCTGCAACCTGTCAGAGCCGGGTGCCCACACGCCGGCGCTGGGGGAAAAGCGAGGGAGAGGGGCGAGGCTTTGGACAGCAGCATTGCTGACTCAACTTACTGACCCCCCCCCCACACACACACACACACACACACACACACACACTTTAGATTGTATAGAAGACATCGGTGTGACCTCAGCTCCCCAGATCCAGCTACGTAAATGGGGGCCTCACAATCCCTCTACACTCCTCGCCTTTTTTTTTTTGGCGGGTTGAAAAACAAAACAAAAAGTTCAATTAACCCCAAAGCAGATTGCTGGGATGTTCAGCCGCATGCGAATTCCCACGCTGGACCACAATGTGCTTTTTTTTTTTTTTAAACTACCTCTCCGAGGATCTGTCCATTCCCACCGTCTCGTCTCCTGTATACATTCCTTCTTGTACAGCCTTTGACATTTTCCACGGCTCTAGTTTTATTTTGGGATATGGCCTGCAAGTCCAATTTGTCACACGATACATATAATCTGCACTCCAGTCCTTGACATGTATGATAAACAGCAAAAATGTACCCGACTCATATTTCCAAATAAATAATACATTTTTTTATATTTTTTTTGTTATGGGCACAAAACAGTACTTATTTGGTGAAGAAACGTACAGGTCAGTGAATCATGACGGTGCGGTCAGTTAGCGAATCTCTTTAAAAAAAAAAAAAAAAAAAAAAAGTAGCAATTCCATCACAACTCTTCCAGGTGATGATGAATTGGGGCTTAAACAGGTCACCCCAAGATTACTACATAGTCACCCCAGACCTCCTGATGAAGCGAGAAGTATGGGCAACCCAAGCCTATCCATCAGGTCAGAGCGAAGAAGCACCCCCCCCCCCCGGGAGAAGAAACGCGGTCACCCCAAACCTGCCGATCCGGGGAGAAGAAGCACGGTCACCCCAAGCCTGCCGATCCGGGGAGAAGAAGCACGGTCACCCCAAGCCTGCCGATCCGGGGAGAAGAAACGCGGTCACCCCAAGCATACCCATCAGGGAGAAGAAACGCGGTCACCATAAAAACATACTGATCAGGTTGACCCATTGAGAGCCCCCTCTGAACGAGGACTTAAAAAGGAAGAAGCACAGCCCCCCCCCTCCCCCCAGGAAGAAGCGGTGTGGCCATCGCAAGCCTGCCAATCATGGAGAAGCGTGATCACCCCCAAGCCTGCCGTTCGGGGGAGAAGAAACGCGTCACCCCCAAGCCTGCCGTTCAGGGGGAGAAGAAACGCGTCACCCCCAAGCCTGCCATTCAGGGGGAGAAGAAACGCGTCACCCCAAACATACCCATCAGGGAGAAGAAACGCAGTCACCATAAACGTACCGATCAGGTTGACCCATTGAGAGCCTCGACTGAACAAGGACTTAAAAAGGAAAACCGAAGCCAAAAATATAAAGCAGTGGCTGAAACCTTTTTCTATCAGGATTCAGAGAGTGTGGAAGGATCGGATCCTTTATCTAGAAAATGGAAATCCAGAATTTTAATTAATTACACAAATCTCCATGTGTGTCAGACATCCGATTGTGAATGTAACCCAGAATGATACCATACTTTGACTGAAAATATGAGTTCGGAAACTGTGTTCCATCAGTTGGTATTTTAATTGATGAACGGCTTGCGTCTGATTGCTGGTACCCAGATTGATCACAAAGATGTATGTATGACCAAAGAGGGGATTTTTTCCTTACTTTATATTGTGTCTCTAGAACAGGAAGTGAAGAGAATCCAAACCCCCCACCTCCACCCAATGTATTACTAGAGGGGACCGGGATGTGACAATTTAAGAACAGAGAGAGACAGACAGAGTACATGAAAGCTCATCACATGCAGGGCGGAAAGGGCAGAAAGGGCATAATAGGGCAGAAAGGACCAGAACGGAGGGGACAAAGAACAAGCACCGATTGAAGTTCTGATTGACGTTCCAACGATTCATCACATAGGAATCCAGAGGCACCATCTGGTAACCGCACTCCTTGTCAGAGCAACACTCCAAGTACCAGTGTACACGGCCAATACAGAGCTACAAGTCCCAGCGGAAACAAGACAGGGAAGGAACCACAAGTCCCAGCGGAAACAAGACAGGGAAGGAACCACAAGTCCCAGCGGAAACAAGACAGGGAAGGAACCACAAGTCCCAGCGGAAACAAGACAGGGAAGGAACCACAAGTCCCAGCGGAAACAAGACAGGGAAGGAACCACAAGTCCCAGCGGAAACAAGACAGGGAAGGAACCACAAGTCCCAGTGGAAACAAGACAGGGAAGGAACCACAAGTCCCAGCGGAAACAAGACAGGGAAGGAACCACAAGTCCCAGCGGAAACAAGACAGGGAAGGAACCACAAGTCCCAGCGGAAACAAGACAGGGAAGGAACCACAAGTCCCAGCGGAAACAAGACAGGGAAGGAACCACAAGTCCCAGCGGAAACAAGACAGGGAAGGAACCACAAGTCCCAGCGGAAACAAGACAGGGAAGGAACCACAAGTCCCAGCGGAAACAAGACAGGGAAGGAACCACAAGTCCCAGCGGAAACAAGACAGGGAAGGAACCACAAGTCCCAGCGGAAACAAGACAGGGAAGGAACCACAAGTCCCAGTGGAAACAAGACAGGGAAGGAACCACAAGTCCCAGCGGAAACAAGACAGGGAAGGAACCACAAGTCCCAGCGGAAACAAAACAGGGAAGGAACCACAAGTCCCAGCAGCTCTCAATTTTCAGATAGCAGATCACAGCCACTCTGAATCATCAGTCCCAGCATTTCTAGCTGCTTCCTTAGGGCTACTTTCACACTGAGGTGCTTTACAAGCATTTTAGCACTAAAAATAGCGCCTCTCCTGTGTGCTTTCACACTGGGGCAGTGCGTTTTCAGGACATTAAGGCATGGTGTCTACACCGCTCCTCCACCACCCCTACCCATTGAAATCAATGGACAGTGCTGCCAAAAAGTCCTGCAAAGCGCAGCGACTCGACACGGGAGCTAGTAACCCCCTTCATCACCAAAAGAACCAGGTAACCACCGATGCCCTAAATCTCCCTCCAGCCATGAGCCCTCTGTACCCATCACTGCAGCAAACCGAGCGCTCCGGCGCTTTTCTCCGTTATATTGGGGCTGCATAAGAACAGGAATAGGAATCCGCTTCCAGGTTTTATTGTCAAAGCTTTACTGAACGAGCTGAAGTTAGAGGCCAATTGGCTTTCACGCACAGCTACACCAGATTGAGTGCCCCAGTTTTTTTTTGTAAATCCCCCCCCTATTATATATGGAGTTCAACAACCAGAGATGACAATTAGGCCTAAAAATGTACCAGTTGGTTTGCAATTTTACCGCTGTCCGCCCTCCTAATCATTGCCCCTCAAAACACGGCGTGGACGGAGATGTACACACAGCAGCGTTAAAGTTGGCTTGTGCAAAAAAAATAAATAAAAAAAAAGCAAAAAATACAACAGGCAGAATTGGAAGTTGCCGTCTCCTCCATTCACTTCTATCGGAAGACTTTACAGTTACAAAGTATCAAAATGTGATCATTTCCCCTTATAATATTGTAACAATAAAAGAAGATCTGACAGTAACTGAACTCCTGTGTAATGTGGAGCGTGAAGGAAATACGCTGCTTTTAAATTGTAATGCCGGCCTTCAAAAAAAATAAAACAATAAATAAAAAGAAATAAATACTTTATTGAATCAGATTTTATTTCACAATCTTAATACAGAATTGTGCCATATGGGGGGGGGGGGGGGGGGGGGGGGGGGGTAACATTCCCTACTCCAGCAAAAGAATACCAAAAAAAAGTTTTGGCCGGGAACGCACTTTAAGCTGCTGCAAGATTGTAACATAATGAACTCCATCACACCACCGGCCCCTCCCCCACCCCGGGAACCCGAGTCCCGGCCAGTCTGACGACACACAGCCAGCTGACTGGATAAGTTCTTCCAATATTACATAACTGAGTGAGGAAACCAACCGCACATTCCAGGAAATTCGTCATCCACCAATAGGGACTGCAACAACCAGGAACACCCCCCCCCCCCCCCCCCCCAGTATTTTTTAAAGCGGTATTAAACCCAAAATCTTATATCATATTTTATATTGCAGCTTCCCCATCATTAGATGTGGTGGCTGCATCGGTTTTCCTCTGGATGGAGGAGCACAGGGGGCACAGCAGACAGAAGCATTGTCAGTCTGGGAGGGGAAGTGTTCGATGTAGTAGCAGATTTAAATACACTGACGCCAAACTCCCGCTCAACACTTTATAATTAGTTACAGCAAACAGTTTTATTCCTTTCAGGGTAAAGATTTTACCTAAATAAATGCTGATCATTTACCACCGGCATGGGAGAATGAAATGGTTTGTATCATCCAGTGGCGGCTCATGCAGGGCACTGCCCTCCCCCCCAATCCATGCACTCGGCCCCTAACCCACACGTGGGGCACCAGGCACATTCGAGTTCTATGGGGTGATTTTTTTACATTTTTTTTTTTTTTTAAGCACGCGATTAGAGCCGGAGATGCCAATTGGCTTCAAAAAGCGTGATCTTGGAGCGCAGAGCCCACCCTGTTGTGTGACATCAGGGAAATAATATTCGCTAATGTCTTCCTGTTTCTCCTCCCGCCCAATCAGGAAGCAGGTCCCAGGACCCAATTGACCACAAGCAGAGGCCGCAACCTGTATGGACTGGCGGGCAATGGACACAAAGTGGCGATCGATCGAGCGTCGGGGGGTGGTTGGCTGACTGAGGGGAGAGGCTGGCTGGGGGCCACTGAGAAAATTAAGCGCCAGTCGCCACTGGTCCCATCCCTCTAACTGCTACATCTCCAAGGGAGCGTGCTCCGTCAGAAAAACAACAGAAAATGAATGCAGTCTTCACATTGGTGGATTGGTAATCTGTAATGTATGACAGGATTGGATTGGGGAGGAGTAGCGATGTGATGATTGTACTCGGTATCTGGACTCCATTCATATCACACTCCCTCTCATTTTTCAGGATTACCCCTTCTCAGGCTCTGGCAGAGGTTGGTGTCAGTGTGTACACCCCCCTCCCCCCCAGGTTGTAGTACTGTCCACTGAATGTAACCAGGATGCACCATGACCTCCCCAGAGCTGCATGAAGTTTGTTGCCCATAGCAACCAATTAACTAACATCTCATCTCCATCCTGCACAGGTGGTGGGGGGGGGAGGGGGGTTAGCATTGTCGGCTTGTTTGGGGCAACAAGGAATTTTGTGACACAATTTTTCACAAGTTAGATCTATAAAGCGAGGGAGAGGACACGGGAGAGGCAGGACAGGGCAGGGCACGAAATGGGGGAGAGGACACGGGACAGAGAGGATAGGGCACAACACAGGGGAAGAGGACACGGGAGAGAAGGCAGGGCATGGGACATGGCAGAGGACATGGGACAGAGCACAACAAGGGGGAGAGGGGACGGGGCGGAGGGGACGGGGCGGAGGGGACGGGGCGGAGGGGACAAAGAGGACAGGGCAGAGAGGACGGGGCACGGGACAAAGAGGACAGGGCAGAGAGGACGGGGCACGGGACAAAGAGGACGGGGCATGGGGCAGAGGGCACGGGATAAAGAGGACAGGGCAGAGGGGAAGGGGCACGAAATAGAGAGGACAGGGCAGAGGGGATGGGGCAGAGGGCATGGGACAAAGAGGACAGGGCAGAGAGGACAGGGCATGGGGCACGGGACAAAGAGGACAGGGTAGAGAGGACGGGGCACGGGGCACGGGACAAAGAGGACAGGGTAGAGAGGACGGGGCACGGGACAAAGAGGACAGGGTAGAGAGGACGGGGCACGGGACAAAGGACAGGGCAGAGAGGACAGGGCAGAGAGGACGGGGCACGGGGCAGAGGGCACGGGATAAAGAGGACAGGGCAGAGAGGAAGGGGCACGAAATAGAGAGGATGGGACAGAGAGGACAGGGCAGAGAGGACGGGGCATGGGGCAGAGGGCACGGGATAAAGAGGACAGGGCAGAGAGGACGGGGCACGGGACAGAGAGGACGGGGCAGAGAGGCAGGGGCACAAAATAGAGAGGATGGGACAGAGAGGACAGGGCAGAGAGGACAGGGCATGGGGCAGAGGGCACGGGATAAAGAGGACAGGGCAGAGAGAACAGGGCATGGGGCACAGGACATAGAGGACAGGGCATGGGGCACAGGACATAGAGGACAGGGCATGGGGCACAGGACATAGAGGACAGGGCATGGGGCACAGGACATAGAGGACAGGGCATGGGGCACAGGACATAGAGGACAGGGCATGGGGCACAGGACATAGAGGACAGGGCACGGGGCACAGGACATAGAGGACAGGGCACGGGGCACAGGACATAGAGGACAGGGCACGGGACATAGAGGACAGGGCAGAGAGGACGGGACATAGAGGACGGGGCATGGGGCAGAGGGCACGGGATTAAGAGGACAGGGCAGAGAGGAAGGGGCACGAAATAGAGAGGATGGGACAGAGAGGACAGGGCAGAGGAAGGGGCACGGGGCAGAGAGGACACGAGACAGAAAGGGCACCAGAGTTGGGGGAAAGGAGGTGGGTGGTATAAGGCACTGATGTAAAGACTGGGGAACATGGCGGGGAGGACCATGAGGCACAGAGGTATAAGAGGGGGGAGGAATGAGGCACTGATGGGGAGGACCATAAGACGGGGTAAGGAGGAGGCATGAGGTACCAGAGCTGGGCCTAAAGGAGGAGGCCCAGGAGGTATGACTAAAGGGGGGAGGAGGTGGATGGTGTAGAAGGTACGGACTGTCCGCTCACCTGTGTACAGCGCGGGGATTCTCCTCTCTGTGGTTCTCAGTCCGCCGGAATGATAAAAAGTAATTCAGCCGGCATGTGACGTCACGGGGCGGAGCTCACACGTCGGCGGAGTCCATCATGACCTTCCTATGACACCAGCAGGTCGGGAGCGCGCACAGTGCCCCGAGCTCCGAATCCTCACAGCTGGGATGAGAGGATAGGATCCCCCGGGGCGCGTTCATTCACACCTGAGGCACTACAGGTTCTATTACTCTGGGACTACATTTCCCATGATGCACTGGCCCATGATGTAACAAGTATACCGGCTTCTTCTTGATTGGAGGAGAGGTGGGAAGGGCGGAGCCATGAGACCTGATGAAAGGGGGGCGGAGCCGAAAGACCTGTCAGGGAGGAAATTACGAGAAGCTGGCCCTGTGCCCATATATGGAAAGTGCGTGACTGGGAGGGCGGTGACGTCACCGGAGGGTTACCTGGAAACCGATCCTCGTGATTGAGCGGATTGGACACACCTCCATGTGGTCTGCGCTATTGTCGTGGCCCCACCCCCCTGAATGGGTGGGGAGACACAGCTGACTATTGTCCAATGAACGTTCCTGGACAGACATCAGACGGGGGGAGGGGCAATGTACCGACTTATCCCGACTTATCACTCTTCTTCTCTGTGTTATGGACTATCCCTCCAATTCTGGACTCCACTGACACCCCAAAATCTCCTATATACCCCCAACAGCATCCCATATTCCTCTATATACCCCTACTGACCCCCCCATCCCTCTATATACCCCACTGACCCCCCATCCCTCTATATACCCCACTGACCCCCCACATTCCTCTATATACCCCACTGACCCCCCCATCCTTCTATATACCCCACTGACCCCCCACATTCCTCTATATACCCCGCTGACCCCCCACATTCTTCTATATACCCCACTGACCCCCATCCCTCTATATACCCCACTGACCCCCCATCCCTCTATATACCCCACTGACCCCCCACATTCCTCTATATACCCCGCTGACACCCCACATTCCTCTATATACCCCGCTGACACCCCACATCCCTCTATATACCCCACTGACATCCCACATTCCTCTATATACCCTGCTGACACCCCACATCCCTCTATATACCCCACTGACATCCCACATTCCTCTATATACCCCACTGACACCCCACATCCCTCCGTATACCCCCACTGACCCTCCCATCCCTCTATATACCCCACTGACCCCTCCCCCCATCCCTCTATATACCCCACTGACCCCTCCCCACATTCCCCTATATACCCCACTGACCCCCACATTCCCCTATATACCCCACTGACCCCCCACATACCCCTATATACCCCACTGACACCCCATATCCCTCTGTATACCCCCACTGACCCCCCCATCCCTCTATATACCCCACTGACACCCCACATACCCCTATATACCCCACTGACACCCCATATCCCTCTGTATACCCCCACTAACCCCCATCCCTCTATATACCCCACTGACCCCCCCCACATCCCTCTTTATACCCCACTGACCCCCACATTCCGCTATATACCCTCACTGACACCCTGCATACCTCTATATACCCTGCTGACACCCCACATTCCTCTATATACCCCCAATGACCCCCCACATTCTTCTGTATACCCCACATCCCTCTATATAAACTCACTGACCCTCCACATTCCTCTATATACCCCACATATATATATATATATATATATATATATATATATATATATAAAATAATAATCACTGACCACTGCAGACCAAGAGCTGCGGTTTTAGAGTTGCTCTGACCCAGTCGTCTAACCAATTTGTTACTTGTCAAAGTTCCTCAACTCCTTACACTTGCCCATTTTTTCTACTTTCAACACGTCAACTTCAGGGACATCATGTTCACTTGCTGCCTGAATGGACACAAATTCCCACAGACACACTCCGAAATCTTCCCAGGAGATTGGATGATGTCAGGCCACCATATTGATGTCCATATCCAACAAGCTCATATAGTTGAAATGGTCAGGTGTCCACTAACCTTTGGCCACATCCAGTCACTGTCCAAATCTTTCTGCCTTATGCCGCATACACACGATCAGACTATCTGGCAGACTTGGTCCGCCGGACAATCCACCCGTGTGTGGGCTCCGACTGACTTTTTTTTCCCAAAAGTCCGGCGGACTTAGAAAGTAGTTTTGACTCAAAAATTGTCAATTGACAATCCGGCCATATGTGTGCTAGTCCGCCGGACTTTTGAAATGAACGGACTTTCCCGCACACGGAGAAAAGTCTGTTCATTTTGAACGCGGGTCCAGGTAGACCCCGCCCGCAGACCCTGACAACCAATGGCCAGGGTTGTCAGGAAGAGTCCCTTATCCTCATCAACATGGGGACAAGGTGCTTTGGGGTGGGGGTTCCGCAGGGCCCCCCCCTTCCCCAAAGCACCCCCCATGTTGAGGGCATGCACCCTGGGCAGTCAGGAAAGGGGGTGGGGACGAGCGAGCGCCCCCCACCCCCCTCCTGAGCCGTACCTGCCCGCGTGCCCTCAACATGGGGAGCGCTTGGCTGCGGCCCCCCCACCCCAAAGCACCTTGTCCCCATGTTGATGAGGATAAGGGACTCTTCCTGACAACCCTGGCCATTGGTTGTTGGGGTCTGCGGGCGGGGGGATTATCGGAATCCGGGAGCCCCCTTTAATAATGGGGCCCCAGATACCATCCCCCCACCCTATGTGAATGAGTATGGGGTACAATGTACCCCTACCCATTCACCTGGGGAAAAAAATGTAAATAAAACACAACACAAGGTTTTAAAATAATTTATTGCACAGCTCCAGGGGTCTTCTTCCGACTTCGAGGGTCTTGTCCCCCTCTTCGGTTCTTCTTGCTGGGCCTCTGCTTCTTCCTTTAGCTCTTTTACTAGCGGTGGCCCGATCTTCTGTCGCCGCCGCCTCTTCTTTCGACTTCGGGGGTCTTGTTCCCCTTCTTCGGTTCTTCTTGTCGGGCCTCCGCTCCTTCTTCCAGCTCCTTTACTGGTGGTGGCCTGGTTTTCTGTCGCCACCTTCTCTTGTTTTTGTTCTTCTTCATGTTCCTTGAGATGTTGACTCAACGCTCTGGCCGCAATGGCAGGGACGTGTTGCGCGGCGACTTATATAGGGACAATGGGCGGGGTCACTGGGTGATGTCCCCGCCCATTATGATGTCACAGTCCCAGAGGTTGCTGGGACTGTGACATCAATGGGCGGGGGGCCTCCCTTCCCCAAAGCACCCCCCCCCCATGTTGAGGGCATGCGGCCTGGTACGGCTCAGGAGGGGGAGTCGCTCACTCGTCCCCACCCCCTTTCCCGACCGGCCGGCATACGTGCTCGGATAAGGGTCTTATATGGACCTTGGGGAAGACCCCCACGCCGTTTTTTCGGCGTAGGGCTTCCCCCTTTAAGTCCATACCAGGTGACGGGGCTAGCGACGTGTCAATCTCGCCGCCAAAGGCGGCGACATTGACCACCTGCACTAGTCCCGGCTACCTGGACCCGCGTTCAAAATTAACTGACTTTTCTCCGTGTGTGGGCAAGTCCGTTCATTTTCAAAAGTACGGCGGACTCCCGCCCGCCATAGTCTGGTTGTGTGTGGGCAGGTCCACTCATTCAGAAAGTCCGGCGGACTTTCCAGCGGTTTGTCCGCCAGACTAAGTCCACCGGATAGTCTGATCGTGTGTACGCGGCATTACAGTCACAAAATCCAAAATCCACTCCTTCTTAACAAATGACACCACCAGGCTGCTAATTCATTCCCTTGTTATGTTTTGCTTTGACTACTGCAACTTCCTCGTTGTTGGCCCACAGCTACACAGGCTATCCGTCCTTCAGTCCACCATGAATGCTGCTGGACTCATCCACCTGCCAATCCCTTCACTGGCTTCCAGATGCCCAGCAAATAAATATGCACAATGCCCCAAACATCATTATTATCTCAAAATATCACCCAAACCATCCTTTTCACTCCTCCCAAGACCGACTGCTCTCCAACTCCCTCATTTCCTCGGGAAAAGTGCTGATATCTATGGTCTCCTATCAGAGATGTCAACGGGGAAAATATGAGCAAGGGGACTATCACGGGGCACAAATAATATTTAAAAATGGTTAAGACAAAGGTATTAATTAATATAAAAACAATTTATTCAAAATACAAAAATACAAGGATATATTATCTCAAGATATGAGTCACAGATTTGTAGAAACGGGTGAGGTAATTCTTGACTAGTTTCGCTTCACAGCTTCTTCAGGATATTACCTACATCTAAAGATACATTGGTTTAGTATAAAATATTATAATATATTATAATCACAATATCTTGGATATACAATTATTTCAGTATGGAGACAAAATTAGACCAATTAAACGTGAGAGCGTATTCCTACCTCTCCAACCTTGTTCCAGCACCAGGCCAGATCCAGCGGTGAGGGAAAGAGGAGAAAGTCTTACCCGGCGACTGGGAGGGGAAATTTCCCCAAACGCCGACTCGGATCCAGATATAAATGCTATCGATTGAACACAAAAAGGTATAAAGCATAAGGCAAGTCTGTGGAAAGTGTAAATAAAGGAGAAAGAAAAGAGGAGCGGAGTGATCTGGTTGCCACAGAATGATGAATGTGGATAGGTGTGAATACTAAAGAGGATTAAATCCATTAGTAAGAGCTTGTAAATTAAACATTATTCACCTATTGTGTTATCAGTGAAGGAGATCTAAAATCTAATTTAGAAGTATAAGGCCCATTTCCAAATGCAATAGATGCCACCAATGTATTCAAAATATTAATGACATACAGTAGAAGTAAGAAAATAGACCAATTACCATATAAAACACCAACGTGAGGATCAGAAAGATCACAATAAATGTTCAATCATAGTTACCCCTTGTTTGGTTATTGAGGGGACATGGGTCCCAGAGGTACATAAGTGGTCTGAATAGACCAATGATGGTAAATACAGGGAGTATCGGTGGGTAGCGAATGGAAAATAATTCCCGTTAAATTCGGTTGATTAACATGCACAGTCTATGTTCAAATAGAACAGCCAATACCGCACTGTCAAAATATAAATAAGTAAGATGCATATGAAGAATTGTATATATATATATATATATATATATATATATATATATATATATATGTGTATAACTGGGTGAAATATCATATAAATTCCGCCACTCACCGACACTGCAAGAACCCTGTATCCCCTCCGGGTCCTCAAATGTTCCCCTCTAGAAATCCAGAGCCTCTCCCTTCCTCTGGATCTCCCTATCCCAACTTATTCGTCCACATTTAGGCGATTCCTCAAAACTCGTCTCTTCAGGAAAGCCTATCCCACCTCCACTTAACAAATGTACCATCTTCATCAACTCCTTCCCCCAGTTATTACCTTCTACCTTCTCCATCAACTTCCCCCCAGAGTTATTACCTTCTATGTTCTCCATCAACTCCCCCCCCACAGTTATTACCTTCTATCTTCTCCATCAACTCCCCCCCCACAGTTATTACCTTCTATCTTCTCCATCAACTCCCCCCCCACAGTTATTACCTTCTATCTTCTCCATCAACTCCCCCCCCCCCCACAGTTATTACCTTCTATCTTCTCCATCAACTCCCCCCCCACCCCACAGTTATTACCTTATACCTTCTCCATCAACTCCTCCCCCCCAGTTATTACCTTCTATCTTCTCCATCAACTCCTCCCCCCTCCCGGTTATTACCTTCTACCCTTTTCTTCAACTCTTCCTCCAGAGCTATTACCTTCTACCAGCTCCATCAATTCCTGCCCACAGTTATTACCTTTTATCTTCTCCATCAACTTCCCCTACCCCCCACAGTTATTAATTTTATCTTCTCTATCATCCCCTCCCCCCCCCCCCCCCCAGTTATTACTTTCTACCATCTCCTCCTCCAAAGCCATTACCTTTTACTATCTCCATTAATTCCTCCCCCCAGTTATTACCTTCTACCTTCTCCATCAGCTCTTCCCCCACAGTCATTACCTTTTGTGCCACTTGCACCACCCTTTTAACCCTTTCGCTGCCAGAGCTGTTTTTGCGGAGCACTGTTCAATCCATC
Organism: Lithobates pipiens; assembly: GCF_037356315.1. Classification (NCBI taxonomy): domain Eukaryota; kingdom Metazoa; phylum Chordata; class Amphibia; order Anura; family Ranidae; genus Lithobates; species Lithobates pipiens. The sequence continues at coordinate 35,309,484 of NW_027507764.1, read as the reverse complement.
ATCCGAAAATGGAAAGAGTATGGCGCAACTGTAAACCTACCAAGACATGGCCGTCCACCTAAACTGACCGGCCGGGCAAAGAGAGCCTTCATCAGATAAGCAGCCAAGAGGTCCACTTGGCTTCTCGCAAACGGGACTTCTTATGTCTTTCTTTCAACAATGTCTTTCTTCTTGTCCCTCTTCCATAAAGGTCAGATTTGTGGAGAGCACAACTAATAGTTGTCCTGAGGACAGATTCTCCCACCTGAGCTGTGGATCTCTGCAGATCCTCCAGAGTTACCATGGGCCTCTTGGCTGCTCCTCTGATGAATGTTCTGCAATTTTGACACATTTTTTGGGCCATTGGCATTAATACAGCGATCAGTACTATAAAATTGCATTGATTACTGTAAAAATGTCACTGGCAGTGAAGGGGTTAACCACTAGTGGGCGGGGAGGGGTTTAGTGTGTCCTGGGCAGTGATTCTAACTGTCTGGGGGATGGGCTAGCAGTGACACGTCACTGATCGCTGCTCCAGATGACAGGGAGCAGATGATCGGTGTCCTGTCACTAGGCAGAACGGGGAGATGCTGTTTACATCAGCATCTCCCCGTTCTTCAGCTCCGGGTACCCCAGTGGCGATCGACTCCGCGGGTCCCGCGGTCACGGAGCTCGCGGCAGGCGCACGTACGGTGGGAAATTTAAAGTAACGTACGGGTACGTTACTTTGCCCAGCTGTGCCATTCTGCTGACGTATATGTGCTGACAGCGGTTGGCAAGTGGTTAAGGAGATTTGTGGCCAGTGAGTTGTAACGTGACAAAATGTGGAAAATTTCAAGGGGTGTGAATACTTTTTCAAGGCACTGTAGGGGACAAAAGGTCGCCTGTGTGATGGGTTGCCATTACCGGGGGTGTGTGGCAGCAATCGGGTGGAAGGGTAGCCATCTGAATGCTTCCAGTTGACGGGCAGGAGTCTGTATGTCAGATTTACACTCAGTCCTGGTGGCTGCAGTCACTGGGAATGCGTGTAAAACCCCCTGCACTCAGGTCGGGCCGGGCAGCGAAAGGGTTAAATTGTAAGCTCTTAGGTGCCGGGCTTTCTCCCTTTATTTAGTAAAGCGCTGCACAAACTGTTAGCGCCATATAAATCCAGGCCAATAATAGTATAGTTTATGTATTTATTGTATTTCTTATGGCGCGTACACACAATCGGATTTTCGGCCAGCAAAATGGAAAATGCGACCGTGTGTATGCTTCATCGGAATTTAGCTGGCTGAATTCCCGCCAGCAAAAATTTGATAGCATGTTCTCAATTTTCCTGATGGAAGAATCAGAAATTCCGATCGTGTGTATGCAATTCCGACGTGCAAATACTCACTCATGCTCAGATTCAACTACGAGATGGAAGCTATTGGCTACTAGGTATTAAACTTGCTTTTTCTAGTCCAGTCGTACGTGTTGTACGTCACCGCGTTCTTGGCGGTCGGAATTTGGTGTGACTGTGTGTAGGCAAGACAGTTTGAGCGGAATTCCGACGGGAAAACCATCAGAGCTTTTTCCGACGAGAATTCCGATCGTGTGTACGCGGCATAATAGTGAATAATATTCTGCTCGTAACAGAGAAAGGCCAATTATTCTGGATCCCTCGTCTAATGCTGCGTACGCACGATCGGAATTTTGGTTGGATAAAGCTCTGATGGTTTTTCCGACATAATTCCGATGGGATTCCACTCAAGCTGGTCTTGCATACACACGGGTCACACAAAAGTTCTCTGAACTTTCGACCATCAAGAACGCGGTGATGTACAACACTACGACAGGCCGAGAAAATTAAGTTCAATGCTTCCGAGCATGCGTCGAATTGTTTCCGAGCATGCGTAGGAATTTTGCGCGTCGGAATTTGTACAGACGACCGGAACTTCCGATCGGAACTTTTTCCGACTGAAAAATTGAGAACCTGCTCTCAATCTTTTGAGCAAAAGTCCGATGGAGCCTATACACGATTTTCCGACCAAAAGATCTCATCGGACTTTTGCTGGCTGGAATTTCCGATCGTGTGTACGGGACATTAGAGGATCTCCCGCTGTGATGTCTCCACTGTGCTCATGACATTGGGAGTCGGATCACTCGAAGGGAGCTCATACAAACACGGGAGGACAGACGTTCTTTTACAGATTTATGCTCTGTACACACAATAGGATTTTCCAAGAACAAATGTTGGATGTGAGCTTGTTATCGGAAAGTCCATAGGCTCCACAGAACGCTTGTTGTAGGAATTTCCGGCAACAAACGTTTGAGAGCGGGTTCTCAAATTTTCCGGCAACAAGACTTGTCAGAAATTCCAATCGTGTGTACACAAGTCCGACGCACAAAATTCCAAGCGTGCTCGGAATCCAGCAGAAGAGCCGCACTGGCTATTGAACTTAATTTTTCTCTGCTTGTCGTACGTTTTGTTGTACGTCACCGCATTCTTGACGTTCTGAATTTCCGACAACATTTGTGTGACCATGTGTATGCAAGACAAGTTTGAGCCAACATCCTTCGTAAAAAAAAAATCCATGGATTTTGTTGTCGGAAAATCCTATCGTGTGTATGGGGCATTAGAGTCAATAAAAATTGAAAGTTGCTAACAATTCATCCACAGCACGGTTGCATGCATGGCAGCTAAAAATAGCTGGTCCCGGGACAGAATGTGGTTTAGTCTGGACTCACGAAGGGCCTTTTTAAAAGGTCAATAACTGGAAGCTAAATGAGGTTTCCTATCAAACGAAATACGTGTTTGAGAAGCCTTCGGTGGAAGCTGCCAGTGTCCGACTCACAGGCTGTATGCAATCACTCTCTTCCAGGGATATTGAAAAGGTCCTGAGCAGACTGAGCTGATATGGGGAAAGGATTATCTGTTCACCTTTATTCTCAGTAGAAGGACGTTCTTGCTGAGTCATGATCGAACATGGAAAAGTTGTAGAACCAGGCTAGCCACAGATAGGAGATGACACTAAAGCTGGCCATAGATGGTTCCAATCTTGGCTGATTCCGCAGGAACTGCTTAAAGAGGAAGTAAACCCTGATGAGTTTACTTCCTCTTTCATTCCCTGCAAAGGCAAAGCATAATGGACTACGATGCATCGCATAGTAGTCCATTATGTGTCACTTACCTGACACAGGAGCCAGCGAAGTCACCGCTGTCCCCTGTAGTCTGGAGCGTCCATGTTCTTGGTGGGGTCTCGCAGCTCCGCCGCTGTCATTCGGCGAAGGGGCAATGACGTCACTCCCGCGCAGCAGCTCCGTCGTTGAGAATGCTGCGCTCAGTGCGCCTGCGCGCTGCTGTCTATGGCACAAATGCGCTGTAGACAGCGGTGCCTGTCTTCGGGCAAATATCTCCTAAACTGTATAGGTTTAGGAGATATTTCTTGGAGCCTTAATCTAGGCTTACCTGTAGGTCAAAGAGGTTTGTAAGGGTTTACAACCACTTTAAGTACAGAGTTGATTGCTCGATCAACTTGGGTACAACCAGCCTGACGGATTTCACTTGTGATTATCGCTAACGGCTGTTGTAGCCAGTAGAACAAAACTATATGTAGCACTGACCCCCAAAGGAGCTGCTGTTTTTTTTTTTTATTGGGCTTACCGTTACCTCACCTGCTCGCTTCTCCGTCTAAGGGGGTCCCCTTGGAAAGTGAACCCAAAGAATGTTAGTTCTGACACTTATGCCGCGTACACACGACCAGACTTTTTGACAGCAAAGGACTCGTTCCGTCGGACAATTCGATCTTGTGTGGGCTCCATCGGACCTTTGCTTGCCAAAAATCCGGTGGACTTTAGAAATGGAACATGTTTTACATTTTTCCACCGGAACTCCACTAGACCAAGAAATCCGTTCGTCTGTATGCTAGTCCGACGGACAAAAACCGACGCTAGAGCAGCTATTGGCTACTAGCTATGAACTTCCTTATTCTAGTCCAGTCGTGCGTCATCACGTTCGAATCCGTCGGACTTTGGTGTGATTGTGTGTGGCCAAGTCCGTTCATTCGGAAAGTCCGTCGGAAAGACTGTCGGACCTAGTCCCTCGAATAGTCTGGTCGTGTGTACGCGGCATAAGTCCCTTTTCCAAGATTTATTTGGGAATGAACACAAAGTCTTTCAATAGAGGGATGGAGGGTTAAGGGGAGTTCAGGTACCTGGTAATTGCGGGTAAAGCCGCGTACACACGTAGCCGTCTGTCCGACGGACTTAGAGCCATCTGTCCGACGTACTTAGTCTGGCGGACTTCCTGCCAGAATGTCCATCAGACTTTCCGAACGGGCTACTTGCCCACACACGGCACTTTTTCAGCGGACTAATACGGCGTACTAAGTACTATCCACCCTACTGAACGGACTCGCCCACACACGCGGAGGAAAGTCCGCTCATTTCGAGCGCGTCTCCAGGTAGGCGGGGCCCGCTACCTGGTATGGACTTAAAGGGGAACCCCAACGGCGAAAAAAATCGGCATGGGGGTCCCCCCCCAAAGTACACAACAGACCCTTGTCCGAGCACGCTACCCGGCTGGCCAGGAAAGGAGGGGCGAGCGAGCGCCCCCCCCCCCCCTCCTGAGCCGTACCAGGCCGCGTGCCCTCAACATGGGGGGTGCCTTGGGGAAGGGGGGGCCGCGCGGCCCCCCCACCCCAAAGCACCTTGTCCCCATGTTGATGAGGACAAGGGCCTCTTCCCGACAACCCTGGCCGTTGGTTGTCGGGGTCTGCGGGCGGGGGGCTTATCGGAATCCGGGAGCCCCCTTTAATAAGGGGGCCCCCAGATACCGGCCCCCCACCCTATGTGAATGAGTATGGGGTACAATGTACCCCTACCCATTCACCTGTAAAAAAACACACAAGATTAAATAATTTATTGCACAGCTCCGGGGGTCTTCCGTCTTCGGGGGTCTTCTCGCCGGACTCCTCCGCTATCTTCTGCTAGCTCTTTTACTAGCGGAGGAGCCCGGCTTTCTTCTTCGTTGCCGCGGCCTCTTCTTCCGACTCCGGGGGTCTTGTCCCCCTCTTCGGTTCTTCTGCCGGGCCACCGCGCCTTCTTATAGCTCTTTTACAGGCGGTGGCCCGGTTTACTGTCGCCGCCGCCGCCGCCTTCCGTTCTTCTTCTTCTTCTTCTTCTCCTGGAGATGTTGACTCGACGTTCTCTCCGGCCGCAATGCCAGGGACGCGCTGCGCTGCGACTTATATAGGGACAAGGGGCGGTTGGGGTAGGGCCACGAGGTTGGGGTAGCGAACCCCGGAAAAAGAAAGACCCCCTCAAAATGGTGTCAGTACCTTAAATACCCCCACACAGAATGCTCAGCGGGCGAACCACTCCCACCGGGCTATTTCCGGGCAAAAGGGCACTCCATACATCCAGCCTGTTGCATTTCCAACACTTACCGGTGGTGACAGCGACACCTACGGCCAAGTGGAAATTAGCGCAACCCAGCTGAACTGATACAGAAACCAGAACTTTGGAATAATTAACCTGAGCCAAACTGCAGCTTCAGGCAACTTAAATTTGAAAAAAAACAATAGCGTCTGCTCATCAGGAGCAGGGCGCTACATATATTACCAAAAGTATCGGGACGCCTGCCTTTACATGCACATGACCTTTAACCGCTTCAGCCCCAGAAAACCTTCCTGACCAGAACACTTTTTGCGATTCGGCAACGTGTCGCTTTAACTGACAGTTGCGTGGTCGTGCAACGTGGCTCCCAAACAAAATTGACATCCTTTATTTTCCTACAAATAGAGCTTTCTTTTGGTGGTATTTAATCACCTCTGCGGTTTTTATTTTTTGCGCTATAAACAAAAAAAGATTCCCAATTTTGGAAAAAAACACATTATTTTTAACTTTTTGCTATAATAAATATCCCCCAAAAATATATAAAACATTTTTTTCCCCCTTAGTTTAGGCCGATACGTACTCTTCTACATATTTTTGGTAAAAAAAAAAAAAATCTCTCAATAAGCGGTTATTGATTGGTTTGCGCAAAAGTTATAGCGTTTACAAAATAGGCATAGTTTTATGGCATTTGTATTAATATATATATTTTTTTTACTAGTAATGGCGGCGATCTGCGATTTTTTTTTTTTTATCGTGACTGCGACATTATGGCGGACACATCAGACATTTTTGACACATTTTTGGGACCATTGTTATTTATACAGCAATCACTGCTATACAAATGCACTGATTCCTGTGTAAATGACACTGGCAGTGAAGGGGTTAACCACTAGGGGGCCGGGTAAGGTTTAAGTGTGTCCTGGTGTGTTTCTAACTGTCGGGGCGTGGTTACATGTAACACGTCACTGATCTCTGCTCCTGATCACAGGGAGCAGAGATCAGTCTCCTGTTACTAGGCAGAACGAGGAGATGCTTGTTTACATTAGCATCTCCCCGTTCTTCCTCCCCGTGAGACGATCGCAGGTATCCCCGCGTCGTTCGAGTCCACGGGACCCGCGATCCGACTCGTGGAGGTCCTGACCGGCGTGCGCTGCTGCGCAAATTTAAAGGGACGTACCTGTACGCACCTTTTGCCCAGCCGTGCCATTCTGCCTACGTACATCGGCGTGCGCCGGTCGGGAACCGGTTAATGACATCCCAGTCTTAGTCCGTAGGGCTCAATACTGAGTTGGCCCGCCCTTTGCAGCTATAAAAGCTTCAACTCTTCTGGGAAGGCCGTCCACAAGGTTTAGGAGTGTGTCTATGGGAATGTTTGACCATTCTTCTAGATGCATATTTGTGAGGCCAGGCACTAACGAGAAGGCCTGGCTCGCATTCTCCACTCTAATTCATCCCAAAGGCGTTCTATCAGGTTTAGGTTCAGGCCAGTCAAGTTCCTCCACCCCAAACTCGCTCATCCATGTCTTTATGGACCTTGCTTTGTGCACTGGTCTAAATCACTTGATGGAGGGGGGATTATGGTGTGGGGTTGTTTTTAAGGGGTTGGGCTTGGCCTCTTAGTTAGCATACCAAGACAGTTTGGCCAGTTTCATGCTCCCAAATTTGTGGGAACAGTTTGGGGACGGCCCCTTCCTGTTCCATCATGACTGCGCACCAGTGTACAAAGCAAGGTCCATAAAGACATGGATGAGCGAGTTTGGGGTAGAGGAACTTTACTGGCCTGCACAGAGTTCTGATCTCAACCTGATAGAACACCTTTGGGATGAATGCAGTGAAGCATAGTGGTGGCAGCATCATGCTGTGGGGATGTTGTTCAGCAGCAGGAACTGGGAGACTAGTCAGGATCGAAGGAAAGATGAATGCAGCAATGTACAGGGACATCCTCGATGTTCCGGAATGCTCTGGACCTCAGACTGGGGCGAAGGTTCATCTTCCAACAGGACAATGACCCGAATCACACAGCCAAGATAACAAAGAAGTGCCTACAGGACAACTCTGTGAATGTCTTTGAATGGCCCAGCCAGAGTCCAGACTTGAACCAAATTGAACATCTCTGGAGAGACCTTAAAATGGCTGTGCACCGACGCTCCCCATCCAACCTGTTGGCGCTTCAGAGATCCCACAAAGAAGAATGGGAGAAACTGCCCAAAAATAGGTGTGCCAAGCTTGTAGCATCATACTCAACAAGACTTCAGGCTGTAATTGGTGCCAAAGGAGCTTCACCAAAGTATTGAGCAAAGGCTGTGAATACTTATGTACATGGGATTGTTTTTTTTTTTTATAAATTTGCAGCGATTTCAAACAAACTTCTTTCACGTTGTCATTATGGGGTATTGTTTGTAGAATTTTAAGGAAACTAATGAATTTAATCCATTTTGGAATAAGGCTGTAACATAACAAAATGTGGAAAAAGTGAAGCACTGTGAATACTTACCAGATGCACTGTATATTGTGTTTTTTTTTATTAAAGTGTATTTTTTCCCCAAAAAATGTGTTTGAAAAACTGCTGCGCAAATACGATGTGACATGAAACATTGCGACCATCGGCATTTCATTCCCTAGGGTCTCTGCTAAAAAAAAAACGTAGATTGTTTGGGGGGTTACAAGCAATTTTCTAGCAAATAATACTGATTTAAACTTGTAAACAAAAAGTATCGGAAAAGGTCTGGTCAGCATGTGGTTAAAGTCCATAGAAGACCTGAACGGTTTGGTAAGACCCCTTTCACACATGCGGATGGTATGTCCGTATTTCATCCATCCGTTTGCCGATGAAATACGGGCATACATTCATCCCTATGGGATAGCGGGTGTCTGCGGATGAGCATTCGCAGACACCCGATATCGTCCGCCTCCGCAACTGTCCGATTCTGCAGACGGAGGAAAATCCTATTTTTCTATCCGTCTGCAGATCGGATCGGATGAACACGGACAGACGGTCCGTGCTCGTCCGATCCCCATAGAGGAGAGCGGAGAGCTGACAGGGCGGTCCCTGCACAGTGTGCGGAGACCGCCCTGTCCACCGCCGGCTCAGCGGGGACAACGGAGCGATCCCTGCTGAGCGAGCGGATCTTCACGGGGCGGATCATTACTGATCCGTCCCGTGTGAAAGAGGCCTAAAGAATTTGGTGGGGAAACCCTTATGACTTCTTTGTTGGGCCCCTAGAATGACCTAAAAGAGCCTGGTATGAATTATGGGGGAACCCATACATTTTTTTTTTGTGTGTGGGGGGGCCCCCAGTTACCATCTATACCAGCCTTTCACAACCTTTTCAAACAGAGGAACCCTGGAAATAATTCTCCGGTCTTGGGGAAACCCTACTAAAAATTGAAAATCTACATACATTAGTGTGATGGTCAATGAGAAGAATGCTTCTTATGCTGCGTACACACGATTGGAATTTTGGTCAGAAAAAGCTCTGACGGTTTTTCCGATGGGATTTCGCTCAAGCTGTCTTGCACACACACGGACACACCAAATTTCAACCGTCAAGAACGTGGTGACGTACAACATGTACGACGGGACTAGAAAAAGGAAGTTCAGCAGCCAGTAGCCAATAGCTTCCATCTCGTAGTTGAATCTGAGTGTGGGTGAGTTTTTGGCGCGTCGGAATTGCATACACACGATCAGAATTTCCGATAGAAACTTTTTCCGTCTGAAAAATTGAGAACCTGCTCTCAGTCTTTTGCTGGCGGAAATTCAGCCAGCAAAATTTCCGATGCAGCATACACACGGTCGCATTTTCCGACGAAAAGCTCTCATTGGTCTTTTACTGGCCGAAATTCTGACCGTGTGTACGCGGCATTACACTTGTGGTTATTGGGAAGAATTACCCCCTTACAGATAACTAAAACGATCAATGGTGTCCTTGAGAACTTACCTGAGAGGCAGAAATTGACCACTGCTCATGGAACCCCTAGCAACCTCTAGAGGGGCCCAAGGGTTCCACGGAACCCTGGTTGGGAAACCCTCATCTATACTGTACCACACCCTCATCTAGCATAAGGGTCTGGTGCAGACGAAGGGCTGGGAGCTGTCATTTTGACAACAATTTACATGCCTGTACCAGGACCCCGGGGGTGCCAGTGCCATAAGATGGCCCTGGGGCCTTGTAAATCTAAAGGGGCCATAATAAACCTTGATTACTATGTTATAAACATTTATTGCATATAGGAGGATTATGACATCACTGGAAATGTGTCCACGCATTACATGCACCTTATAAAAAGATATGCTTTGTTTGAACTGCTGATGCCCGGCCTCATTACTGCTGTTGCTGGTATATGAGGAGGTCAGGCGTCGTGACCTGAGCTCCAGTGCCGTCTGACTGGTTTATCAGATTTTTTTTTATAAGTTGTGTAAAAAAATAAAACACAATGACTGTGAATGAAGGGCAAAGGGAACTATAGGAAAGACAATACTTTACAATACTTGGACTTGATAAAACACAGAGGACCAACACTAGCAGATGATAACTGACTGTGGAAACTTCACACTGGACCTCGTGGTCCTAGAGCAGCTATTCTCAACCAGGGTTCCGTGGAACCCAGGGGTTCCTCCAGAGGTTTCTAGGGGTTCCTTGAGCTATGGCTGATGAACCACCGTTTTGATGGTGCCTACAGAGTTTAAGGTTCAACATCATTTAGCAAAGCCAACAGCATAACACAAAATATCTTTTTAGCTGTCTTTAAGGAGGTGGCATTCTGAGCGACAATTTAAGGGGAACATTCTTCCTACAGAACACCAATATAAGGAGCATTGTTTGTATTGACCCCTAATGAATTGGTTTTAGTAAGGGTTCCTCTAGACCTGAAAATTATTTCTGGGGTTCCTTCTAGGGTTAAAAGGTTGAGAAAGCCTGTCCTAGAGTCTGAAGAAAGAGTGTAAAGGCCCAGAATCCATGTTGCATGAGGTCCAGTGTGAAGTTTCCAGTAAGTGATGATTTGGGGGGCCGTGTCATCTGCTGGTGTTGGTCCGCTGTCTTTTATCAAGTCCAAGGTCAGCGCAACTCTCTAGCAGAAAATCCTAAAGCACTTCATGCTTCCCTCTGCTGACCAGCTTTATGGAGATGCTGATTTCATTTTCCAGGAGGACTTGGCACCTCCCACACTGCCAAAAATACCAATACCTACTAAACTGATCATGGTATCACTGTGTTGGATTGGCCAGCAAACTCGCCTGACCTAAACCCCATAGAGAATCTGTGGGGTATTGTCAAGGGGAAGATGAGAGACACCAGACCCAACAATGGAGAGGATCTGAAGGCCGATATCAAAGCAACCTGGGCTTCCATAACACCTCAGCAGTGCCACAGGCTGATCACCTCCATGCCACGCCGCATTGATGGAGTAATTCATGCAAAAGAATCCCCGACCAAGTATTGAGTGCATACTATACTGTACATGGAAAGACTTTTCACTAAGCCAACATTTCCATTTCTGTATTAAAAATCCTTTTTTTTATTGGTCTTATGTAATATTCTAATTTTCTGAGATACTGAATTATGGGTTTTCACAAACTGGAAGCCATAATCATCAAAATTTAAAGAAAGAAATGCTTGAAATATATCACTCCGTGTGTAACGCATCTATATACAGTATCACACAAAAGTTAGTACACCCCTCACATTTTTGTCAATATTTTATTCTATCTTTTCATGTGACAACACTGAAGAAATGACACTTGTCTACAATGTAAAGTAGTGAGTGTACAGCTTGTATAACAGTGTACACTTGCTGTCCCCTCAAAATAACTCAACACACGGCCATTAATGTCTACACCACTGTGAGTACACCCCTAAGTAAAAATGTCCACATTGGGCCCAATTAGCTATTTTCCCTCCCTGGTGTCATGTGACTCGTTAGTGTTACAAGGTCTCAGGTGTGAATGGGGAGCAGGTGCGTTAAATTTGGTGATATCGCTCTCACTCTCTTATACTGGTCACTGGGAGTCCACCATGCTTGACTGTAGTCAAGACACACTTGTCTTTGTACTCCTCACTTGGCCGCCGCCACACATGCTTACAACTATCTGAACCAAATACGTTTATCTTGGTCTCATCAGATCACAGGACATGGTTCCAGTAATCCATGTCCTTAGTCTGCTTGTCTTCAGCAAACAGTTTGCGGGCTTTCTTGTGCATCATCTTTAGAAGACGCTTCCTTCTGGGATGACAGCCCTGCAGACCAATTTGATGCAGAGTGCAGCGTATGGTCTGAGCACTGACAGGCTGACCCCCCACCCCTTCAACCTCTGCAGCAATGCTGGCAGCACTTATACATCTATTTCCCAAAGACAACCTCTGGATATGACGCTGAGCATGTGCACTCAACTTCTTTGGTGGACAATGGCGAGGCCTGTTCTGAGTGGAACCTGTCCTGTTAAACCACTGCATGGTCTTGGCCACAGTGCTGCAGCTCAGTTTCAGGGTCTTGGCAATCTTCTTATAGCCTAGGCCATCTTTATGTAGAGCAGCAATTCTTTTTTTCAGATCCTCAGAGAGTTCTTTGCCATGAGGTGCCATGTTGGACTTCCAGTGACCAGTATGAGAGAGTGAGAGCGATAATACCAAATTTAACACACCTGCTCCCCATTCACACCTGAGACCTTGTAACACTAACGAGTCACATGACACCGGGGAGGGAAAATAGCTAATTGGGCCCAATGTGGACATTTTCACTTAGGGGTGTACGCACAGTGGTGTAGACATTAATGGCTGTGTGTTGAGTTATTTTGAGGGGACAGCAAATGTACACTGTTATACAAGCTGTACACTCACTACTTTACATTGTAGCAAAGTGTCATTTCTTCAGTGTTGTCACATGAAAAGATAATAAATATAAATATTTAATTAATGAAATATAAATAATAATTACACAGATGTGAGGGGTGTACTTGCGCACAGATAAGACAATACTGATGTATGAAAATGTGAGGGGTGTACTGACTTTTGTGAGATTTTATATATATATATATATATATATATATATATATATATATATATATATATATATATATATATATATATAAAGGGGGGAGGTTGGGACTTTAAACGAGGTGTGCATGGTGGAACCAAAACATAATCATATAGGTATAAACAAATGGTATTTATTAATAAGCCAAATATTGGCATAGCATAAAACAATATCACATGCATAAAAACATGGGGAATCTAATATGCATAATGGGAATGCATATAACACAGTATGACACATAGTACATGCATTTCTGTATATGTAGTCCCACTTGTAAGCATTGACCAATATCACATAATGGAATCTACAACATGGTAAAACCATCTAAATTATTGATATAGGTGGATGCATCAGATTCAGGCTCTACGCGTTTCGCGGACTTATATCCATTTGTCAGGAGCAAAAATGCATCAAAGTTCTGAAAGAAAAGAATATAAGAGACCAATAATCTAATGTGACAACCCACGTGGGGGAAAGAAGGAAATGACTGTCGATGCCAGAAAGGTTTACTCACGTATGATCTGATAGAGAGGACCATGCGGTACCACATACCAAGGGTCAGCCAATAGGATCCCGTCCGGGGGCTGAGGAAGGGGACCATAGGAAAAACCTGGAGCAAACACATAGTTCCCCAATAAGTATCCAAGGTGGAGGGTCTTCATATTGTGATTTGGGGCACTTCTGTAATATGTAAAATGAAATAAGTGGTATATATCCATACTGGTGTAAGTAAATAGGATGGGACTGAAGTAGAACCCATAACCACGGTGGAAGAATAGTGTAAAGTGAGTGACCAAAGTGAGCTGAACAATGTTGCACCATTAAACCCAAGGTGAAGACGAAGAAATCTCATAGGAAGGGGAAAGAAGGAACGGTTAGTAAAGATATTTGAGGGAAAAGAATGTGCCAAAGTGGAGACAATGTATCAGCGAGTGCTGACTATGCATTTACCTTGGTGGAACGTGATAAGTTAGAAGGTCAAGGGTTGGCCTGAATGTGCCACAGCTGTCAGTGAGCGGTGGACCGGAACAAGAGCCCAGCGAAACCAGCAGCACCCCTCCAGCATCACGCTGATATGTCACAATGGAAGACACGGCACGACACTCATTTTATCTCATCTTATTTTATTTCAGTATTCATTTAATTCATTTTATTTAATTTACTTTATATATTTTATATTTCTTTTATTATTATATTCATTTTATTTTTATTTTTTTCGCCAATTAGCTTTTGCATAGCTGTAGCTTATACACACTTAAAATTTGGATCACTCACACACCTTTATCACTTATTTATTTACTTATTCATTTATTTATTTTATTATTAAGGAATACAAGAACACTGATTTATTTATTATTATTTTTTTTTCCTAAATGTACTGTAATTAAATTTACAGGATATATACACATAGAACACACACACAAAAACATAGAGACATATTTTCTATGCTATTATTTCTTTTCATATTCTCCTCCCTTACTTCCCCTATATATTTGATAGCTAATATATTACTTATATTTACAAATATATAAAGAATTATTTTATAAACACAATTATTCTCAGGTGCAACTCTCCGTTCCTCTTTTTGGATGGTGGAAGCCTCAAAAGTTTCGTGACCGCTTGTAGGTCCCAAAAGGCCCCCCGGTTCATGTAGGAAACTATCTTTCTCCCCTTTCCTCCCCGGGGGATTATGTGGACATGAATAGCGGGGTGTGGACATTTTATATTAACTATTCACTTGTTATATTGGTAGAAATAAAGAACCCCCTGAAGAAGACTGTGACCAGTTCCAAGTCGAAATGCATTGGGGTATTTCCCTACACTAAGTGGTTGCGTTATAACATGTAAAGAAAAATTTTTTTTGGAACCCATAAAGGAGAGATTTTCTGATGAAACGGAGATACATTTTACCTAGGATTGTAAATCTAGCAATATTGTAAAAAAGTTTACGAATCTTTATTGTCACACCAAAGCTCATATTTTAATCCTATCATGCTTATCCACTGTGTCATTTAGACCCCTTTCACACTGGGGCGTTTTTCAGGCGTTTTTCATGCGAGTTAGCGTTAAAAAAAGCGCCTGAAAGAAGCCGCAACTGCAATCCCAATGTAAAAGCCCGAGTGCTTTCACACTGAGGCGCTGCGCTGGCAGGGCGTCAAAAAAAACTCCTGCAAGCAGCTTCTTTGCAGCGCTTTTGGAGCGGTGAATACAACGCTCCTAAAGCGCCCCTTCCCATTTAAATCAATGGGAAGCGCCTGTAAAACGCCAGAAAAACGCATGAAAAACGCTATTGGCAGCAGCGTTTTGTGGGCGCTTTTAACCCTTTATTTGGCCACTAGCAGGGGTTAAAAGCGCCCCAATAACGCTCGAAAAACGCTGGTAAATCGCTGCTAGTTTAAGCAGCGCTTTACGAGCGTTTTTCGGGCGCTGACATTGTGAAAGGGTTCTTAAAGCACTTGGGCTTTCACATTGGGACTGCAGATGAGGCTTCTTTCAAGCGCTTTACAGGTGCTTTTTTTAACGCTAAAACGCCTGAAAAACGCCTGAAAAACGCCCCAGTGTGAAAGGGGTCTTAGTGTTTTATAAGCAATAAAATATTTTGGAAAAAATTAATTTGAGGTCTCTCCATTTGCTGCCTTAAAATCCCACGGGGAACATTTTTCACATTTTCTTTTGTATAGATTTCCGGGATGTGCAGCTTCTTTTGAAACCCAGTAAAAATGTTCAAATTTTGTCTTATATATATATATATATATATTGTTTGGGGGTTCTAATGCCCCGTACACACGATTGGAAATTCCTCCAGCAAAAGTCCGATGTGAGCTTTTGGTCGGAAATTGCGACCGTGTGTACGCTCCATCGGTCTTTTGCTGGCAGAATTCCCACCAGCAAAAGATTGCGAGCAGGTTCTCTATTTTTCGGTCGGAAAAAGTTCCGATCGGAAATTCCGATCGCCTGTACAAATTCCGACGCGCAAAATTCCTACTCATGCTCGGAAACAATTTGACGCATGCTCGGAAGCATTGAACTTCATTTTCTCGGCTCGTCGTAGTGTTGTACGTCACCACGTTCTTGGTGGTCGAAAGTTCAGAGAACTTTTGTGTGATTGTGTGTGTGCAAGCCAAGCTTGAGTGGAATCGTGTGTATGGGACATAAGTCATTTTCTAAAACTGCTGATTTTTACATATACTGTATGTGAGAAGTGGCAGAAAAAAACAACGTGGGAGTGAAAATCCGCTTTAACATTCGATTTGGGATTAAATGGAATTTCCTGACTTGGGAACATTTGCCGTTCAAGAACAATTTTCCATTCTGCTCCTTCAAATTTTTCGGAAAACGCACGTCGACCTCGTTGATAATTAAAAAATTGAACGAGTGTTCCAAAAATGAAAAATATTTGCACTAATTTCCACCCACATAGGGCCAGCTTATTCATGGAGGGGAGGCCAGGAGTAGATGCTGCGGTCACTGTCTCGGGTCATGTGACCGCCAGGAATAGCAGCACATTGTTGGCTCTGGAGGACGTGCTGTTTTACAGAGACGCTGCAGTGCTGCCCGTTCAGGGATGACTCTGCATCTTCCTCCCTCACATTCCTTACATATAGCTGCAGGCTGTGACACTGAAACCCTTCGTACTCCACAGTGCACACTGGGCTGTCTCTATATTTTAGACTCGTTCAGACTTGTGCCCTGGGGACCGCCAAAAGCAGGAGGGGGAGCCGGGGTTTTAGTGCCCCCCCCCAACCACAACCAACATAAACAAGGGCACACAGCCACTCAGGGGCTATACACATGCTGTGGCTGTGATTCTTTGCTTCAAGGCTGCAGCAAAAATTAATTCAGCAAGCCACTTTTTGGAGAGCTGTGCCGCCTGCTGAACGCGACCCCTTTACAGCGCAACTGCGTGCAATGCAGGCTGGTTGTGGTGTGGCGGGTTTGCATTTTAACGTTTAAAACGGCAGTGAGGAAGCAACATGTCCCCTCCTCTGCAGCTGTCAAACAACTCTAAAAGGTGATCCACTGGAGACTGCTTTTCAGAAGGAGAACAGTATAGCTTAACAGCTTTCCGATCGTATAACTTAGCTGGTCCTCCCTGGAGATTTGCCCAGCAGTGTTCTCCTGCTGTCCACTCTTTGCTCCCATGCAGTGGCGGATGGTGGAAAAATGTTTGGGGGGGTAGAAAACAGTATGCCACACCCCCCCTCATTGGTCAGTCTGCTGCACTTACTCCATCACCGGCAGTTTCCCCCTGCTTGGCGACGGCGGCCTCTCATTCTCCTTCTCTCCATCACCGGCAGCTTCCTGTTCTTCTGCTCTCCATCACCGGTGGTTTCCCGTTCTCCTGCTCTCCGTCACCGGTGGCTTCCCGCTCTCCTGCTCTCCATCACCCGGCAGCTTCCCGTTCTCCTGCTCTCCATCACCAGTGGCTTCCTGTACTCCTGCTCTCCATAACTGGTGGCTTGCCGTTCTCCTGCTCTCCGTCACCGGCGGCTTCCCGTTCTCCTGCTCTCCATCACCGGTGGCTTCTCGTTCTCCTGCTCTCCATCACCCGGCAGCTTCCCGTTCTCCTGCTCTCCATCACCAGTGGCTTCCCGTACTCCTGCTCTCCATAACTGGTGGCTTGCCGTTCTCCTGCTCTCCATCACCGTGGCTATCTGTACTCCTGCTCTCCATCACCGGTGGCTTCCCGTTCTCCTGCTCGCCATCACCGACGGCTTCCCGTTCTCCTGCTCTCCATCACCGACGGCTTCCCGTTCTCCTGCTCTCCATCAATGGCGGCTTCCCATTCTCCTGCTTTCCACGGCGACGGCTTCCGTTTCCTCCCCCCTCCTCAGTGGCCAATCAGGAGTCTTCTCTTTATGGCTAATCGGAAAACGGGTCTCACACTTGGATTGAGGATCAGATTTTCAACAACGAATATTCATTCGCTGTTGTAACACACCTGGGTGAGCTCCCGCTCTGCGATCCGAGCCCCCCACCCTATTTTGAAGCCTATTAGAGCCTCTGGCTCTAATCAGGTGCTTAAAAAAAATCTCCTTCATGCGCCTGGTCCCCCGAAATTGCAACTTTGTGGGAACAGTTTGGGAATGTCCCCTTCCTGTTCCAACATGACTGTGCACCAGTGCACAAAGCAATGTCCATAAAGACATGGATGAGCGAGTTTGGGGTGGAGGAACTTGATTGGCCTGCACAGAGCCCTGACCTCAACCTGATAGAACAATTTAGAGTGGAGACTATGCGCCAGGCCTACTCATCCACATCAGTGTCTGATCTCACAAATGCTCTTCTGGAAGAATCGTCAAACATTCCCATAGACACACTCCTAAACCTTGTTCACGGCCTTCCCAGAAGAGTTGAAGCTTTTATAGCTGCAAAGGGTGGGCCAATTCACTATTGAACCCTATGGACTTAAGGCCCATACACACGATCAGACTTTTTGACAACAAACATGCAAATTAGCTGTTTTGGAGCAACATCCGACTGTGTGTACGCTCCATCGGACAAACTTTTTTGGTTTTCATCGGACTTTTGTTGGCTGTGCGAACGGACAAACTTTCTGGCAACAAAAGTCCGATGGAGCAAAGTCTGATCGTGTGTACAGAAAACCATCGGACTTTTGTACAAAGTGCAAACAGGCATGCTCAGAACCAATGCAAAAGATCAGACAACAATACAGAAGTTGACCAAAGGTGGCGGTAAAGAGCAGAAAAACCACATGGTTTGGTGAAAGTTGGCTGAAAAAGTCCTGCTGTGTGTATGCAATACAAGTTCAGGGCCGACGCCCTTTATACAAAAATCCAAGGGAAAGTTTGTACAAAGTCCTATCGTGTGTATGAGGCTTAAGACTGGGATGCCGTTAGAATTCATGTGCGTGTAAAGGCAAGTGTCCCAATATTTTTGGCAATATAGTGTATATTACTCCGATTGTACAATCTCCTTTTGATTTACCATCCACTAAGCAGCATAGGAGTCTGTCTGGCTGATTGGATACAATACAATTGGACACTAATTATCCAAAATAAAGAATGCAAACAAATGGAATGGAACTAAATAATAATAAATGCTAAATGATAATAATATTACATTTTTTATTATTATTATTAATTTGTTACATTCCATTCGTTTAGATGCGGCATTCGTTATTACGGATAATTCGTAACTTCGGATAAATTTGTAATCGTTACGTTCAACAGCCAAATTTGGAATGAAATTCCAATACCTATCATTTAATAGTTAGTTATTATTTCATGGATTTTTGGATTTTTATTCTTTCGAATTTTCCTTTCTTATTTTCGAATTTATGAATCTTCGAATTTCCCGAATCTTTGAATTTCTTAATTTCCTAATTTTCACATTTTCAAATTTAGGAATTTAGGAATTCTGATTTTTCAAATGTTTCTAATTTACGAATTTTTGTTTTTTCGAATTTACGAGATTTTCGTTATTTATCAGATTTTCAAATTCGGAAGTAAAAGAATTGTCTAAAATACACCACTGGCGACAAACACACATAGGGCAGCCCATTGAAGTGAATGGGATGCACAACACGCAGAAATGGGCGTGAATTGCGCTTTCAGAATTGCAAGCGGGAAAGCTTGTTCCTCTATTGTGATATCTGAATGGGGCCTAAGATGGGAATTCCACCCACTTTGTTGGGATTTCCTTTAATTTCATTTCTTGCTTTATCTTCACGACAGGAAGCAAAGGGACATTTCCCAAGCAGACAGCACAGAATGACCTGACTGGGGTTTTAATCGTTATCTTCTATCCAAAATGTAAAACAAAAAAAAACAAAAAATGTTTTTTGGCTATAAATACAGTCAGGTCCATAAATATTGGGACATCTACACAATTCTAATCTTTTTGGCTCTATACACCACCACAATGGATTTGAAATGAAACAAACAAGATATGCTTTAACTGAAGACTTTCGGCTTTAATTTGAGAGTATTTACATCCAAATCAGGTGAATGGTGTAGGAATTACAACAGTTTGTATATGTGCCTCGAACTTTTTGAGGGACCAAAAGTAATGGGACAATTGGCTGCTCAGCTGTTCCATGGCCAGGTGTGTGTTATTCCCTCATTATCCCATTTACAAGGAGCAGATAAAAGGTCCAGAGTTCATTTCAAGTGTGCTATTTGCATTTGGAATCTGTTGCTGTCAACTCTCAATATGAAATCCAAAGAGCTGTCACTATCAGTGAAGCAAGCCATCATTAGGCTGAAAAAAAACAAAACAACCCATCAGAGAGATAGCAAAAACATTAGGTGTGGCCAAATCAACTGTTTGGAACATCCTTAAAAAGAAAGAACACACCGGTGAGCTCAGCAACACCAAAAGACCCGGAAGATCACGGAAAACAACTGTGGTGGATGACTGAATAATTCTTTCCCTGGTGAAGAAAACACCCTTCACAACAGTTGGCCAGATCAAGAACACTCTCCAGGAGGTAGGTGTATGTGTGTCAAAGTCAACAATCAAGAGAAGACTTCACCAGAGTGAATACAGAGGGTTCACCACAAGATGTAAACCATTGGTGAGCCTCAAAAACAGGAAGGCCAGATTAGAGTTTGACAAACAACATCTAAAAAAGCCTTTACAGTTCTGGAACATCATCCTATGGACAGATGAGACCAAGATCAACTTGTACCAGAGTGATGGGAGGAGAAGAGTATGGAGAAGGAAAGGAACTGCTCATGATCCAAAGCATACCACCTCATCAGTGAAGCATGGTGGTGGAAATGTCATGGCGTTGGCATGTATGGCTGCCAATGGAACTGGTTCTCTTGTATTTATTGATGATGTGACTGCTGACAAAAGCAGCAGGATGAATTCTGAAGTGTTTCGGGCAATATTTTATTTCTCTTACAGAACTTTGGGAGAGAGGGTTAGGACCAGGACACCCTTAGGCAGTTGCAATGTTAATTGGCAGACTCCGAGACTTCTACAGGAGGACAGCCATGCAGGGAAAGGTATTCAGCAAGACACCACATCTGCATGAGTAGGAATGCTGTCTCCTATGGCAACAGTCTTTAACAGTTTCTAACACAAATCCATAGGTGTGCGTGCAGGGTGTGCCAGGTGTGCCTGGGCACACCCTAATCACCCTGTGTGCCATGGATTCCCCCTGTGTAGACCCCTGATATTTCACCAAAGCCCCACTAATTGGGCTCCTAAAAGAAATGTAAAAAAAAATGTAAAAAATAAAATTGTTGAAAATAAAATAATAAAAAATAAAACACGACTGACACCGTCCACTGCTCTACTGACAACGCCATTATATATACACATGCTCACACACATGTATACCCTTTGGGGTGCACACCCTAATGCAATAGGCTGTGCACACCTATGCACAAAGTTATGCGTAAGAGTTCCTTCTCCTCCACTACAATCACTTCTTGTAATTCTTCTGACCACTGAGCTCCCAGTCTCTCTCACTAGACTAGATGATTCACTGCCACTGAATCTTGTGAGTTTCTCCAATCTTCACGGTGGTATCTTCCTCAAGCGTCACCCCCGCTTCCCTGCTGGGCCCTTAGCTTGGCACTCCAGATACTTCTCAAGCGTCGCCCCCACTGGCCTGCTCGGTCCCTGGCTTGACACACAAGGCTGCTCTGCGTCTCCTCCATGGGTTGGGTCCTTGGCTTGATACCCACTGAAGTTTTCCAGATTCTCCACCATCCCCGGTTGGTGAGAATACTGCTCTGGTACTTGCCAGTTACTCACAGTGGTCCCTGGTTATAAGGTGGTTGGTCCCTCAGTGGTAACAGCTTCCCCTCTACCTCTGACCACGTCAGGTTCCTTGGCCAGCAGAACCGTCACTTTTGGTTGGACTGCAAGCCACAATCCCAACCCTGTGCCGCTCTCTTGCTTCTGGATAGGCCTTCAGACAGCCTAGTAGCCAGATGTGCCCGGGATAGGCCAAAACTCCAGCCTAGCAGCCCGGACAATACAACACACGTCCACCCAGACAACCGTCCCAGTGGCACAGAACTCTAATCACCTGACTCCACCCGAATATATAGGTTCTCCCAGCAGGCCAAGGGATTTATAAAACCCCTGCCCATTGGCTGAGATACCCCAAATGCCCATAATCTGACCTTGCAGTGCCCTTGTCTTTTCTAATGCCATCAAGTGCCCAGCCACCTAGTGAAAAAAGAGAAAAGTGCAGCAATCACAGGCTTAGCGTGAAATCAATTGATCCTCAACAATTAGCGAAGGTAGCTGTACCTCGCAGGTACATTTAGGAGCAACTCTGCCTAAACACCAGGGTGCTACACATGCAACAAAAAACAGACGAATGGTTGTCAGAAAATCTGATCGTGTGTACGAGGCTTAAGTGTGGAATGGAGGTCGGGAGCACATCTGCCTTTCCTTATCTCAGTGTATGTGACCTCCAGGGATAGCAACATACCATCTGCTCTGGAGGACGTGCCGTTTACAAAGACGCTGCAATATTGTCGACTCTTGATGACTCTGCATCTTCCTCGCTCACATTCTGTACACATAGCTAGAGGCTGTGACACTGAAACACATTGTACACCACCCCGCCTTACACCTGACTGATGGCAAATGTCAGGATCTCTCTTTGTGTGTGACAGAACATTGTCATACATTGGTTACAATGTGCCAGAACTAAAATACATTCATTGTGTGTGATAGTTTGATACTACGTCAACAACAGCTAAAATTGTTAAGATGCCCCTTATAAATTGTTGAAGGAAAATAAAATCCAAGAACATAAATGTAACATATTGAGGTTTAGCAGTCCTTAGATATGATAGCTACATTTATTTTCTTTTTTTCCATGCTAAGAATATTTCCCAAACAACAGAAAATACTTGAATGGAGATCAGGGGAGAGTTTGCCTGAGGCTGGATAGAGATCAGTGGACGGTCTGCCTGAGGCTGGATAGAGATCAGTGGACGGTCTGCCTGAGGCTGGATAAAGATCAGGGGACGGTCTGCCCGAGGCTGGATAGAGATCAGGGGACGGTCTGCCCGAGGCTGGATAGAGATCAGGGGATGGTCTGCCCGAGGCTGGATAGAGATCAGGGGACGGTCTGCCCGAGGCTGGATAGAGATCAGGGGACGGTCTGCCCGAGGCTGGATAGAGATCAGGGGACGGTCTGCCTGAGGCTGGATAGAGATCAGGGGACGGTCTGCCCGAGGCTGGATAGAGATCAGGGGACGGTCTGCCCGAGGCTGGATAGAGATCAGGGGACGGTCTGCCTGAGGCTGGATAGAGATCAGGGGACGGTCTGCCCGAGGCTGGATAGAAATCAGGGGACGGTCTGCCCGAGGCTGGATAGAGATCAGGGGATGGTCTGCCTGAGGCTGGATAGAGATCAGGGGACGGTCTGCCTGAGGCTGGATAGAGATCAGGGGATGGTCTGCCTGAGGCTGGATAGAGATCAGGGGACGGTCTGCCCGAGGCTGGATAGAGATCAGGGGACGGTCTGCCCGAGGCTGGATAGAGATCAGGGGACGGTCTGCCTGAGGCTGGATAGAGATCAGGGGATGGTCTGCCTGAGGCTGGATAGAGATCAGGGGACGGTCTGCCCGAGGCTGGATAGAGATCAGGGGACGGTCTGCCCGAGGCTGGATAGAGATCAGGGGACGGTCTGCCCGAGGCTGGATAGAGATCAGGGGACGGTCTGCCTGAGGCTGGATAGAGATCAGGGGACGGTCTGCCTGAGGCTGGATCAGGGGCGGATCCAGAGTCTAGTCTCGGGAGGGGCACTTCTATAAAATATGTTTTTTTGGGGGCAATTTATATGGGAAAAATGGCTGGTATTGGCACTTCAATCATCACGGCACCATGGCTGTTATGGTGTCAGGATGATTGAAGCGCATTATTTCTATTAATATATTGTAATATAAAATTAAATGGTTCAACTCACCATAATGCAGAATCAATGGGAGCCCTGAGGGTGTCTTTCGCCATGTCGCCTGCCACCAAATGCGGATTGTTACTTGCCACGTAGCCTGCCACACAGGGGATAGTCTGCCTGAGGTTGGATGGAGATCAGGGGATGGTCTGCTTGGGATTGGATGGAGATCAGGGGATAGTCTGCCTGAGGCTGGATGAAGATCAAGGGACAGTCTGCTTGGGTTTGGATGGAGATCAGAGGACGGTCTGCCTGAGGCTGGATGGAGATCAAGGGACGGTCTGCTTGGGTTTGGATGGAGATCAGGGGATAGTCTGCCTGAGGTTGGATGGAGATCAGGGGATGGTCTGCTTGGGGTTGGATGGAGATCAGGGGACAGTCTGCCTGAGGCTGGATGGAGATCAGGGGACGGTCTGCTTGGGGTTGGATGAAGATCAAGGGGCGGTCTGCTTGGGGTTGGATGGAGATCAGGGGACAGTCTGCCTGATGCTGGATGGAGATCAGGGGACGGTCTGCTTGGGGTTGGATGAAGATCAGGGGGCGGTCTGCTTGGGGTTGGATGCAGATCAGGGGACAGTCTGCCTGATGCTGGATGGAGATCAGGGGACAGTCTGCCTGACGTTGGATGGAGATCAGGGGGCGGTCTGCTTGGGGTTGGATGGAGATCAGGGGACAGTCTGCCTGATGCTGGATGGAGATCAGGGGATGGTCTGCCTGAGGCTGGATGGAGATCAGGGAACGGTCTGCCTGACGTTGGATGAAGATTGGGGGATGGTCTGCTTGGGGTTGGATGGAGATTAGGGGACGGTCTGGAGATCAAGGAACGGGGTGTCCCATAGGAGTGTGCCCTTGGGGTGTCTACTTTCCAAATTTGGGTCATTGGGGGGGGGGGTTGTGCCATCTGAGCATTCCATGGCCTCCGAAACTGTGATAGGCAGTGAGGAGTGAAATCAAAAATTTACACCCTAAGCCCTTGTACACACACGGTCGGAGATTCCGACAACCAAATCCGTCGGAGTAATTCCGACTGATTAATTCCGGAAGAGATCCGGAAGTGATGTTGCATACACACGGTCGGACTAAGTTGTCGGAAAATCTGATTGTACATAACGGAACCGGCCGCGCTGGCACTCACGGAACCGGCCGCGGAACCGGCCGTGCTGGCCATATTCTCGGAGGGGGCATTTGCCCCGTTGCCCCCAACCCCTGACGTGATGATGTTATTTTGTTATTTTGTTACGACGAGACTACGTTCAGGCTAGTAGCCAATAGCTTTGGTCTAGGAATTTGATCTGAGCATGCGTGGCACTTTGTCCGTCGGAGTAGGCTACACATGATCGGAGTATGTCCGATTGGAGCATTTTGTCTGAAAATTTTACCGGCAAGTTGGAAAATTTGGTCCGTCCGATATTCCAATGGAAACAGTCCGATGGAGACCACACACAGTCGGAATATCCGACAAAACAGTCCGATAGGAAACATTCCGTTGGAATCTCCGACCGTGTGTACAAGGGCTTAGAAAGCCTGAAAGCGGTGATTGGTTTTCGGGGACCTGTACGCGGCTAGGCTCCCAAAAAGTCTCACACATGTGGTATCCCTATACTGAACAGAAGTAGCAGAATGTATTTTGGGGTGTCATTTCACATATGCCCATGGCATGTTTGAGCAATATATCATTTAGTGACAACTTTGTGCAAAAAATAAAAAATAAATTTGTCTTATTCCCGCAACTTGTGTCAAAATATAAAATATTCCACGGACTCGAAATGCCTCTCAGAAAATAGCTTGGGGTGTCTACTTTTCAAAATGGGGTCATTTGGGGGGGGGGGGGGGTTTGAACTGTCCTGGCATTTTATGCACAACATTTAGAAGCTTATGTCGCACATCACCCACTCTTTAACCACTTGAAGACAAAGCCCTTTCTGACACTTTTTGTTTACGTGAAAAAAATGCACAATTTGGAAGGCTGCACTGGGCATGGCTGCAAAGGCACTGGGCAAGGCTGCAGATGGACAATAATGAAAAAGTTGATAACCCTCCCCCCATTTTCACTGCAGCTTTGGGGTGTCTATATAGGACCTGCAACCATTTTATAAATACCACTGTAAAGCCCATTCTGTGGAGTACCTCCCACAAAAGGGGCCATTCAAGAGTATCAAAAGTCTTCTCTATATCTAGAGAGGCAACAACCCTCGATCCTATATTAAGATGTGAGGCCTGAATATTAGTGTATAGTCTCTGCAAATTCACATCAGTGGCCCTACCGGCCATAAACCCTGTCTGATCTGAATCAATAATGCTAGGCATCATAGGTTGCAGTCATTGGGAAATATGTTTTGTCAAAAGAGCAATAGGCCTTTATGAGGCACAAGAGGTTGGATCTTTTGGGGGCTTGTAAATTAAGATTATATGGGCATGACTCATTGAGTGCAGAAAAGCTCCCTCTTTCAAATAATTAACAAGTAAAGAGAAGGCAATACAGGAGCAAGAAATGCTCCATGGGCCTTGTAGAATTAAATAGGAAGGCCATCCGGTCCGGGTGACTTCCCCAGTGGAAAGGAACTAATGACTGAAAGGACCTCCTCCGATGTTATAGGGCATATTAGTATTTCCCTCTCACTGTCTGTTAACCACTTGCTTACTGGGCACTTAAACCCCCCTCCTGCCCAGACCAATTTTCAGCTTTCAGCGCTGATGCACTTTGAATGACAATTGCGCGGTCATACAACACTGTACCCAAATGACATTTTTATCATTTTTTTCCCACAAATAGAGCTTTCTTTTGGTGGTATTTATTTACAGCTGGGAGTTTTATTTTTTGCTAAACAAACAAAAAAGATGCAAAATAAAAAATAAATAAAAAATCATGTTTAATAGTTTGTTATAAAAATTTGCAAACAGGTAATTTTTCTCCTTCATTGAAATGCGCTGATGAGGCTGCACTGGTGGGCACTGATAGGCTGCACTGGTGGGCACTGATAGGCACAGTTAAGGCGGCACTAATAGGCACAGATAAGGTGGCACTGATAGGCACAGATAAGGCAGTACTGATGGGCACAGATAAGGCGGCACTGATGGGCAAAGATGGGCACAGATAAGATGGCACTGATGGGTGGCATGGATGGGTGGCACGGATGGATGGCACTAAGGGGCACTGATAGGTACCACTGATAGATGGGACTGATGGGCACTGATAGGTGGCACTGCTGGGCACTGATGGGCGGCACTGATGGGTACTGGTAGATGACACTGATGGGCACGGATATGTGGCACTGGGGTGCAGCACTGTTGTTGAGGCAGATTGTGGACAATGATAGGTGGCACTGTGGGTACTGATGGGTGGCACTGTGGGCACTGATGGGTGGCACTATGGGCACTGATGGGTGGCACTATGGAGGGTACTTTTTTAATACTTAGGTGGCACTGGCAGGGGGCAGGTGGGCACTGATGAGCTGGCCGTGATCGGGACTGAAGTCCCTCTCACGGCCGCTGGTGATCAGCTTTTTTTTTCTCCTCGCGCCGACAGCTGACAGGAAAAATAGCCGATTACCGGCTCTGTTGTGTCACATGATCAGCTGTCATTGGCTGACAGCTGATCACATGGTAAGGGGTCGGGATCGACCCCTTGCTCCGATCCGTGATCAGACGAGTCTCATAGACTCGCTGATCACAGAGCGCGGGGCGCACAGGCCGCTCGTGCACGGGACGTCAATAGACGTAGTCCCAGCAAAGCAGGTCCACGCTGTAGCCGTCATTCGGCTATAGCGCAGATCTCTAGTGGTTAACCAAGCCAGTGAAACTGAGTCCAGCCAAGCCGCTAAGTCAGCTGGCTGGAAATCAGGAGTCAACTGGGAAGTGTATAGTGTGTGAATAGTGTGTGAAAGGTCTCCAAAATTTTAGATTGTGTACTAGCCATATCTCCTGTAGGGGTACGTACAGTATCTCACAAAAGTGAGTACACCCCTCATATTTTTGTAAATATTTTCTTCTATCTTTTCATGTGACAACACTGAAGAAATGACACTTGTCTACAATGTAAAGTAGTGGAGTGTACAGCTTGTGTAACAGTGTAAATTTGCTGTCCCCTCAAAATAACTCAACACACAGCCATTAATATCTAAACCGCTGGCAACAAAGTACAGAGTACACCCCTAAGTGAAAATGTCCAAATTGGGCCCAAAGTGTCAATATTTTGTGTGGCCACCATTATTTTCCAGCACTGCCTTAACCCTCTTGGGCATGGAGGTCACCAGAGCTTCACAGGTCACCACTGGAGTCCTCTTCCCCTCCTCCATGACGACATCACGGAGCTGGTGGATGTTGGAGATCTTGCACTCCTCCACCTTCCGTTTGAGGATGTCCCACAGATGATCAATAGGGTTTAGGTCTGGAGACATGCTTGGCCAGTCCATCACCTTTACCCTCAGCTTCTTTAGCAAGGCAGTGGTCTTCTTGGAGGTGTGTTTGGGGTCGTAATCATGGTGGAATACTGCCCTGTGGCCCAGTCTCAAAAGGGAGGGGATCATACTCTGCTTCAGTATGTCACAGTACATGTTGGTAAATTGAGGCCCGTAGCACGGCTTTGAATGATACTCCATTGCAGTGGGTAGAGAGAATTTCAAGTACTTAGGAGTTGTAATTTCCCATCAAGCTTCTGAATTTATTTCCTTGAATCTGGACCCCGCTTTTAGGAGATATTGGGTCAACGTTGAAAGCGTGGAAGCCTCTACCACTCTCCTCACTAGGACGTATTAATTTATACCATATTTATCGGTGTATAACACGTGTCGGGGTATAACACACACCCCAAGTTTAGGAGGGAATATTAAGGAAAAAAACTTTTAGGAGAGAAGTTTAAGGAAAAAAAACTTACATTTAAATGCCCATCAATGCAGCCTTATCAGTGTACATCTGCAGCCTTGTCCATCATTGCAGCTTTGTCCAGTGTCCATCTGCAGCCTTGCCCAGTGCCTTTGCAGCCTTGCCCAGTGCAGCCTTACTCAGTGAAGCTGTGCCCAGTGCCTTTGCAACATTGCTAATCTAGTTGCAGCACTGCCCTGATTTAAAATTAGTGCCGACTGAGTGGAGAGGAGCGAGCGACGACAACATACAGAAAGCCGAGTGTGCTTTCGGCTAGTCTCGGCTCTGCTCACAGTCAGGGGCGGGACTGCGAGAGGAGCCGAGACTAGCGGAAGTACACTCGGCTTTCTGTATGTTGTCGGCGCTCACTCCTCTTGCAATCAGTGGAGGTGGGTGGGACTGCGAGAGGAGCCGAGTAAAGCCGAAGCACACTCAGCTTTCTGTATCTCGGCTCCGCTCGCTCCTTTCTTCAGAATCAGCAGGAGATCGGCGGGGATCGGCGTATAACACGCACCCGCGATTTTCTCCTGATTATAAGGGGAAAAAAGTGCGTGTTATGCCGTGTACACACGAGCGGACTTTTCGACATCAAAGGTCCGACGGAACGATTCCGGCGGACCATTCGATCGTGTGTGGGCTGCAGCGGACTTTTGATTTTCAAAAATCAGACAAACTTTAGAAATAGAACATGTGTCAAATTTTTCCGCCGGAACTCCGCCGGACCCAGTTCCTACCGAGAAATCCGCTCGTGTGTATGCTAGTCCGACGGACAAAAACGGACACTAGGGCAGCTTTTGGCTACTGGCTATGAACTTCCTTATTCTAGTCCGGTCGTACGTCATCACGTTCGAATCCGTCTGACTTTGGTGTGATTGTGTGTGGCCAAGTCCGTTTATTCGGAAAGTCCGTCAGAACTCTGTCAGAACTCCGCCGAAAGTCCGTCGGACCTAGTCCCTCGAAAAGTCCGGTCGTGTGTACGCGGCATTATATGCCGATAAATACGGTATATCTTTTTAGACACTCTCCTCCGTGGCTCCTGGTCTCCTTTTTTACTAGATTAAACCAACTTTTTTCATCCTTCATATGGGGATCAAAGAACCCCAGATATAAATTAACCACTCTGATGTGCCCCTGTGACTAGGGTGGTTTAGCTTTCCCAGATTTATATAAATATTTTCTGTCTACTGGTTATGGCCACATGGTGGCTGAGTCCAGATTTATCAAATTCATCAACTCAGTTGGAAGCAGCGGTGGTAGGTTCTATAGAAGCTCTACTTGTGTATTTAGAGGCCATAGGGCACGTTACCAGTTGACCGCCTCAATGCTCACCACTATTTGAGCTTGGGAGACCAACCTTAGATGTGAGCATTATCCTAAAGAGGCGATTTCCCCTAATGCCCCCTTATGGCTTAATCCTACACGTCCCCAATTTTGTAAATTACATGAACTAAGTATAATATCAAATTACTTTCTCAGGTGGTTACTGATCGAAAATTGTCGACTTTCGCTACACTTACCTCAATTTTCAATTGACCTAGTTCCCATTTGTTTTGATAATTCCATCTTTCCCATACTTTTCATGCCCAGTTTCCGCAAGATAGTTTAAAGAATACACAATCAACTCTAGAATCAGTACTTAGGTCTAAAGGTTTGGAGAGGTCCACCTCAAGACTGTATTCTCCTCTTACTTTAAATGTCCCTCCTGCCATTAGAGGGACTTAGAGCTTGGTGGATGTGAGACATACCGGATCTGGGTATTGAAGATTGGAGGAATGTGTGGGATTTTCCTCTACGATCCCTGGTATCCTTGAGAGATCGTATGATCCAATTTAAATTGGTAGATAGAGCTTGTATCACGCCACACAGACTTCAGAAGATAAATCCCTTGTGCTCTTCAGAGTGTTGGTGGTGTGGAGCGGCTCAGGGGGATTTCACACACATTTTCTGGACTTGTTCATACATACAGTAATTATTTTTTGGGTGGAAGTGGTGGACTTCTGCTCCTTTGCGGGGCTCAATGTATGTATGTTTACTGGGTCTGGCGGAGGTTTTTCTTCCTACAGCATCTGAGCGACTCTTTGCTAATACTACATTATTTTATGCGGGAAAAACCATTGCTTTACATTGGAAGAAACCCTCTTCTACGCTTTTATACTGGAAACAATTGGTAAATATTAATCTCCCACTGTACAGAGATACCTACATCAACAGGGGATGTCCTAGTAAGTATGACAAGGAATGGGCAAAGTGGTTGACTAAGCTGTATACGGTATCTAATGCCCATGGCGGTTATTGATTTTTATAATATAGATATCTTTATATACAGGATGCTCTGGGCCACTTTGGAAAATAAGAGCTAAAAGTTTACTTTAGCTATACTAGGTGTGGATAGATATCAAATTTGACAAATGATATGTCTAAGCTCTTGTACACGCGGTCGGAGATTCCGACGGAATGTGTCCGACCGGACCCTTTTGTCGGATATTCCGACAGTGTGTGGTCTCCATCGGACTGTTTCCGTCGGAGTATCCGACGGACCAAGTTTTCCAACTTGTTGGTAAAATTTTCTGACAAAATGCTCCGATCGGACATACTCCGATCATGTGTAGAGAATTCCGATCAGACAAAGTGCCACGCATGCTCAGATCAAATTCCTACATCAAAGCTATTGGCTACTAGCCTGAACGTAGTCCCATCGTAACAAAATTACGTCATCACGTTCTAAAAGATCGGATTTTCCGACAACTTTGTCTGGCCGTGTGTATGCAACAGTTTCGGACAAGATCCGTCGGACAAAATCCGGCGGATTTGGTTGTCGGAATCTCCGACCGTGTGTACAAGGGCTTAGAGCTTACAATCTATACCTTTAACTTACTGTTCATGCTAAACTAGGTGAGGTGTAAATGCAATCATTAGTAGTAGGGGTTCCCTAAAACCTGAACGTTATTTCAAAGGTTCCACTATGTTAACCACTGGGGGGCCGCCCACCGTACATTTACTGCGGCAGGGCGGCCGCTCCGCGCCAGATCACATACCTAGTACATGATCTGCAATACCTCCCAACTTTTTAAAATGGGAACGAGGGACGTCTATTAGCAAAAGTATGTAGGCATAGGACACACCCCCTGCCACACCCCCCTTAGGAGGAGAGTTATACAAAAAAATAAAAAAATTAAAAAGATTTAAACCCACAAGAGTTTTTTTTTTTTTATACCTCTATTATTCCTTTATATTGGCTTTTGACATTTACAAATCGTCGTAACGAAATAACGTCATCACGTTCTGAACGATCGGATTTTCCGACAACTTTGTCCGACCGTGTGCATGCAACAGTTTCGTACAAAATCCGTCAGACAAAATCCGATGGATTTGGTTGTCGGAATGTTCGACCCGTGTGTACAAGGGCTTAGATTACAGCTCTGTTTAATTATCTTATTCTTTTGGGTTTTATTTTTTCTCTCTCTTTTTTTTTTATTTTTATTTTTTTGATGAATGTAATGCGGTTTGATTGGACCTTGAACCTGTATTTATATTTTGGCACAATGTGTATGATGTGTTGTTTTGTTCGTTTTTGTTGTTTGTTTATTAAGGAAATAAATAAAAAGATTTATAAAATTAAAAAAAATGTTTTATTTTTATTTTTTTGTATAATTCACCTTTAACCACTTGTTTACCGGGCACTTAAACCCCCTTCCTGCTCCAGACCAATTTTCAGCTTTCAGCGCTGTCACGTTTTGAATGACAATTGCGCGGTCACACAACACTGTACCTAGAGGAAATTTTTATACATTTTTTTCACACAAATAGAGCTTTCTTTTAGTGGTATTTAATCACGTCTGGGGTTTTTATTTTTTGCTAAATAAAATAACAAAAAGGACCGAAAATTAAAAACAAAAAACAAAAAAAAAAACTGTTGTTTTATAGTTTGTTATAACATTTTAAAAATAAGTAATTTTTCTCCTTCACTGATGGGTACTGATAAGGCAGCACTGATGGGTGGCACTAATGGGCACTGATGGTTGGCACTGAAGGGCACTGATAGGTGGCACTGAAGGGCACTGATGGGTGGCACTGATAATTGGCACTAATGGGCATTGTTAGGCACTGGTAGGTGACACTGATAAGCAGCACTGATTGGTGGCACTGATTATGAGGCACTGATGGGCATTCATTGGCAGCACTGGCAGGCATTGATGGGTGCTCTGGTGAGCACTGGTAGGTGGCACTGGTGGGTACTGATAGGTGGCCCCTCTGACAGAAGCCGATGATCGGCCTTTTTTCCTCCTCACGCTGACAGCGTGAAGGGAAAGAAATACAGATTATCGATCTTCTGCTTACGTCATTGGCTGACAGCTGGTCACGTGGTAAGGGGTCAGGATCGACTCGGTGATCACAGAGTGCTCGACGCGCGACCCGCAGGGACGAGCAGACAGCGCTTGCTCAGGAAGACATTCATGCACGCCCTCCCGGCAATTAAGGCCCGCACTGTAGCCGTCTTTCAGCCATAGCCCAGGCAAGAAGTAGTTAAAGGGGTGTGGCAGGGGGTGAGTCCTATGCCTACATACGCTTGCTAGTAGGCGTCCCTCACTCCCATCTGAAACTAGTTGGGAGGTATGTATAATGTGTGCTGCTTTTACTTACTGATCTGGCTGTTTTTTTCTCCCTGAAAAGAGAGAAGAAACAGGGATAAGAAACAGCCAGATCGCTGTTCTTTGTACACAGATTTCTGTGTGTTTGTAAACCCAGGACTCTGTGTGTGATTGGACACAGCCGATCAGCTGATTTCAGCCAAAATCGTTGGATGAAATCAGCTGCTAAACTTGTGCTGTGCCCAGACTCAACACGTGTCGGCGGGGGTGGGGAAACCCAGCAGGAGGCCGATCACGTACATGTATGGGATCGTGCTTGTACCTGCCACCCACTTGCAGTATATTTACTCTTATTTCTTCTATAGCACCAACAGTCGTGCAGTACAGTGACAGTACAGTTACAATACAATTTAATACAAAATAAATCAGAAGGCCTTGCTCGTAAGCCCTTGTACACACGGTCGGAGATTCAGTCGGAATGTGTCCTATCGGACCGTTTTGTCGGATATTCCGACTGTGTGTGGTCTGCATCGGACTGTTTCCGTCTGAATATCCGTCGGACCAAATTTTCCAACTTGCTGGAAATATTTTCCGACAAACTGGTCCGATCGGACATACTCCGATCATGTAGAGAATTCCGATCCGACAAAGTGCCACGCATGCTCAGATCAAATTCCTACATCAAAGCTATTGGCTACAATCCTGAATGTAGTCCCATCGTAACGAAATTACGTCATCACGTTCTGAAAGATCGGATTTTCCGACAACTTTGTCCGACCGTGTGTATGCAACAGTTTCGGACAAGATCCGACGGATTTGGTTGTCGGAATCTCCGACCGTGTGTACAGGGGCTTAGAGCTTACAATCTATACCTTTAACTTACTGTTCATGCTAAACTAGGTGAGGTGTAAATGCAATCATTAGTAGTAGGGGTTCCCTAAAACCTGAATGTTATTTCAAAGGTTCCACTATGTTAACCACTGGGGGGGGGGGGGCGCCCACCGTACATTTACTGCGGCAGGGAGGCCGCTCCGCGCCAGATCACATACCTAGTATATGATCTGCAATACCTCCCAACTTTTTCAAATGGGAACGAGGGACGCCTATTAGCAAAAGTATGTAGGCATAGGACACCCCCTGCCACACCCCCCTTAGGAGGAGAGTTATACAAAAAAATTAAAAATTAAAAAGATTTAAACCCACAAGAGTTTTTTTTTTTTTTTTTACCTCGATAATTCCTTTAAATTGGCTTTTGACATTTACAAATGCAGCAATTTAGAAATCAGATGAAAGATTTAGCGCTGGGAAACACTT
The DNA here is from genome assembly GCF_037356315.1 of Lithobates pipiens. Classification (NCBI taxonomy): domain Eukaryota; kingdom Metazoa; phylum Chordata; class Amphibia; order Anura; family Ranidae; genus Lithobates; species Lithobates pipiens. The sequence continues at coordinate 35,275,452 of NW_027507764.1, read as the reverse complement.
TTTGAATGATAAGGAGTGCATTTTATATACAACTATACAGATCAGACCAAAATGAGAGGCAATTGAGGATGAAAGAGGGACAGAGAGACTTTGTTTCTAAATCAGGGACATTCCCTCGAAATCAGGGAGAGTTGGAAGCTATAGATCATCTGACATTTCTGGGTCGGGGCCGTGCGCCCCCCCCCAGAACCCGCTGCGATTCTACACAGCGGGAGTCCAGCAGCGTTTACCGTGGACTCGATGTCTGCCGGCACCCGCCGATTAAACAAGACAAAGGCAGAATGACAATCTCCCTATGTAAACAAAGCAGATTGTCTTTCAGTCGGAAGGGAAGGCATGGATCCTGTGTCTCTGCTAAGCAGGAACACAGATCTCTGCCTTCCCCTAGACAAAACACCTCCACCACATTAAGCACAACCTAGGCACACATTTAACCCTTCGATCTCCTCTGATGTTAACCCCTTCCCAGCCAGTGTCATTAGTACAGTGACAGTGCATATTTTTTTTTTTTTAGCACTGATCAATGTATTGGTGTCACTGGTCCTCAAAAATTGTCAAAAGTGTCAGTTAGGTGTCTGATTGTCCGGCGCAATATTGCAGTCCAGCTGTAAGTTGCTGATAGCCGCCATTACTAGTAAAAAAAAATAAAAAAAAAAAAAATAAGAATAAAAAAAACATAGTTTGTAGACGCTATAACTTTTACGCAAACCAATCAATATACGATTATTGGGATTTTTTTTTTTTAACCAAAAATATGTAGAAGAATACATATCGGCCTAAATTGATCAATAAATTCGATTTTTTACATTTTTTTTATTGGATATGTTTAGAGCAGAAAATGAAAAAAACATTTTTTTTTTTTAAAATTGTCTGCCTTTTTTTTTTTTAATAGTGCAAAAAATAAAAATCACCAAAAGAAAGCTCTATTTGTGGGGGGAAAAAAAGAAACGACAATTGTCAGTTAAAATAAAACAGTGCCGTTTCGCAAAAAATGGCCTGGTCAGGAAGGGGGTAAAACCTTCCGGAGCGCAAGTGGTTAAAAAAATAAAAAGTGAGAAAGGTTGGTCTATATCAGTGATGGCGAACCTTGGCACCCCAGATGTTTTGGAACTACATTTCCCATGGTGCTCATGCACTCTGCAGTGTAGCTGAGCATCATGGGAAATGTAGTTCCAAATCATTTGGGGTGCCGAGGTTCACCATCACTGGTCTATATCATGGGTGTCCAACCTGCGGCCCGTCAGCTGTTGCGGAACTACAAGTCCCATCATGCCTCTGCCTTTGGAAGTCATGCCTGTGTTGCGCCACATATAGATACCCATCACATTTTGCTACCCGCTGGAGTGCGCATGCGCGACGTTGCCATATACATTCCAACACTGTTTTTAAGACCACTTTGCCACAGGGCCCCTCGCCACGCTTCGGGCATGGCCACGCTTCGCTCTGCATAATTATAATCTAGCTCTACTTGGATGGTGGGGCTTGAACCTGGACTCAGGGGCGTGGGCACAAAATTTGCGTAGATAGCCACAGTGTTGGAGCGCATATGGCGACGTCGCGCATGCGCGGTCCAGCGGGTAGCCAAATGTGATGGGTCCCCATATGTGAGGAAACACCTGCAACACCTGTCAGCCTCGCAATGCCTCTCAGGATCTTTCCTTGCAATGCCTAATGGGTAATGTAGTTCCGCAATAGCCGGAGGGCCACAGGTTGAACACTCATGGTCTATATCAGTGATGGCGAACCTTGGCACCCCAGATGTTTTGGAACTACATTTCCCATGATGCTCATGCACTCTGCAATGTAGGTGAGCATCATGGGAAATGTAGTTCCAAAACATCTGGAGTGCCAAGGTTCGCCATCACTGACCTATATCATGTATATGTAATTAGCGGACCTCCAGCTGTTACAGAACTACAAGTTCCATGAGGCATAGCAAGACTGACAGCCACAAGCATGACACCCAGAGGCAGAGGCATGATGGGACTATATGTTTCTTGCTCATATTATGAAGCTTCCATGATTTTTTGTATTTCCATAAAATTAATTAATGTCATTGGATTACCTTAACTTGCTGTATTAAAAAGTTTGACCACAAGATGGCAGCATTGCTTCACAAGATATCCCTTTGAATAGGAATCTCTATATATCTATATATATATATCTATATATATATATATATATAGATATATATAGATAGATAAATGTACAGATAAAATACATTTGAGGCTTATTTACAATGTTGCATTTTTAAGGCATGCGTTATAACATGTTCAAACACACACATCCAGCTTCTTCATACTAAAAAAAATTAGCTGTTCCCATTTCCATGTTTTTCCAAAGGTGACAGTTTTAAATTTTTTCTGCATTTAATGCAGTGGGAGGACTATAGAGGTCAATGACAATGTATGTAAATGCATTTAACATGTAGTTTGATGTGTTTTATGTGCATGAGCAACAGGTGTCAATAAGCCCCGCCCCCTTGGATATTGCCCATGTGATTCTACACACAGGGATATGCAATTAGCGGACCTCCAGCTGTTGCAGAACTACAAGTCCCATGAGGCATTGCAAGACTCTGACAGCCACAAGCATTACACCCAGAGACAGAGGCATGATGGGACTTGTAGTTTTGCAACAGCTGGAGGGCTACTAATTGCATATCCCTGCACTAGACCATAGCTCTGCAAGTATGGCACCTGTGTCCCAGGCTGTGCTGGAATCTTAGGGTTGCCATCTGTCCGGGATTCACCCGGACAGTTCGGGTTTGGAATCATGCGTTCGGGTTTCAGACCACCTGCGACCCGGACACATCATTCAGACCAGGCTATGGTTTCACAGCAGAGTTGCTGGCTGCAGTTGTGTAAGCCGAGTGTCTGTTACACTCTCATTCACACTACCTAAAGCCAGCATTACCAATTACCCCCCCCCCCCCCCCCTATACAGACAGGAGAGGAGAGAGGGCTTGATGTGTTCCTCTTCCTCCCACCCCTACTCCCCTTTGTCTGCCCACACTTCAATCCCTGGCACTCTGCCTCAGAAAAGGAAAATGGGGGCCAGAAATTTGAAGTCCAGCAGCCTCAGCTACATCTGTATTAGAGGCGCTGACTGCCAAGGGGTGAGTGAGCTCACCATCCATCCCTGTCCATGACTGAAGTCTTCCCCCCTTCTCTCTCCTGCCTCTGAGTGAGTAAATTAAGGTAAATCAGGGTTCTCAGAGCACCCCTTACATCAGAGTTCCCCTTTACACCAGAGGCCACAGTTCTCACTGCCCCCCCCCCCCCCCTTAAATCAGGGTTCCCAGAGCATCCCTTATGTTAGAGTCTCCAGAGTTCTCCCTTTACATCAGAATCTGCAGAGTCCCCCCTTACAGTGTAAGGGAACTCCGTGAGTTCAGATAAAAGAGGAACTCTGTGGATTCTGATGTAAAGGGGGATTCTTGTGATTAACTTCATTTGATTACAAATATTATTTAATTGAAAAATATATGTAAAGTTTATACTATGAAAAAAGATTGCTGTGCGCCGCTAAAGTGTTCGGATTTGACTTGAAGAAAAGGTGGCAACCCTATGCTGGATATGGAAATTCTAATAAGGGAGGTTCAGGGACAGCCCCTTCTCTATGATCCCTCCCACAGGCTGTACAAAGACAACAAACACAGGGGTCGGGCATGGGAGGACATCTGCAGCGCCCTCTATCCTGAGTGGGCGACTTGGTGTAAGTCAAGTAAAAAAAACCTGCAAAAGATACATTTACCGCCCTTCTACTATAGGAGCCAAATATTGTATTCTGATAGCTGGATGTGTTCAGTATTTGTAATCTGGTTTTGATGGGGTATAACCAGTGACGGCTATTGCTACATTTTTTGGGGGGGGGGGACCACCTAACAAACCCACCACTCACCCCCCCTCCAGCCCTAACCCCCCACTAGCCCCAACCCCCCACTAGCCCCGGTAGCCCACTCTGCAGCCCCCGCTCGCCCTGCAGCTCCGCACTTACCCCATCCAGGTCCCGGCGGCTTCTCCTCCAAGCAAATCTGGTCGCTTCTCCTCCCAGCCAATCCGGTCTCAGGACCTGCTTCTTGTCCTGATTGGCCCAGGAGGAAAAGCGGGAAGACAATAGCAAATGCTGATTCACTATTGTCACAAGTGGGTGGTCTTGGGGCGCATTGCTCTGCGCCCCCGAGCCCACCCTTTTTGAAGCCAATTAGAGCCTACGGCTCTAATCAAGCACTTCACAAAAGAAATCCTGTAGAACTCTGTGCGTCCGGAGCCCTGCATGGAGATTAGGGGCCGGCGCATAGAGATTAGGGGGGCGGCGCCCCCGTGCCCCTTATGAACTGGTTGCCGCCGGGTATAACCATACCTGGGACTAATAGCGTGACTATTGTGCCAAATGATGGGTGTGGCCAACTTGTGCAATCACTGGGAGGGGCTTAAAGAGGAACATCACCCCTCCCCCTTGCTCTCTCCCATGCCCCTTGCACCCCCCCATCCCCTCTCACCAAAAGCATACCCATCTACCCAGCTTTTTCAGTACTGTCCTGCTGCAATGCACCAATCTACTGCTGCAGCCAGGGTCCTGCATCTTCCTCTCTGATGTCATCGGGAGCCAGATGTCGCTTCCAGGATCTGAAACCAGCCCCCCCCCCCCCCCCCACATGATGCCTCGCTAGGTCTGCCCACCTGCCTCTGTCTGTCACTGCTCCTGCAGCCCCCCCCCCCCCCCCCGGGATATATGACGACATACATCTCATGGCTAAGTGAGAATGGCAGCGGGGCAAGGGGGCCAGACAGAACATTTTCTTAACCACTACAATACAGGGCACTTTCACCCCCTTCCTTCCCAGCCCAATTTTCAGCTTTCAGCGCTCTAGCGCTTTCAGTGACAATTGCGCGGTCATGCTACACTGTACCCAAATGAAATTGTTATCATTTTGTTCGCACAAATAGAGCTTTATTTTGGTGTTATTTATTCACGACTCCGTTTTTTTTTTTTTTGCGATATAAGCGCAAAAATAGCGGAAATTTGGAAAAAAAACAATATTTTCTTTTTTCTATTTGAAAAGAAATCCAATAAAATCTAATTTTGTCATACATTTAAGCCAAAATGTATTCTGCTACATGTTTTTGGTAAAAAAAATTCCGTTAAGTGTATAATAATTGGTTTGTGTGATCACGGACATATGTACGCAAATGATCATGTACATATGTGTGCAGGTGAAAACGTACATATGTGTGCAGATAATCATTGGGACATGTGATTTTAGTGGGACATATGTGGGGGACATGTTTTTATTATTAGGGACATGTGTTTTTATTATTTGGGGACATGTATGTTTTGGGGACATGTGTGTTTTGGGGACATATGTGGGGACTGTGTTTGTACTGTGTGGTGTGTTGTGTGTTTACACTACACTGATGATCAGTGAGTAAAAAGCTGTAAAAAGCAGCCCATACTCACTGATCATCAGCCGGCTGCAGCGTTCTGCTCTCCTCTCCTCAGCGGTGACTTCCGTGTGAGGAGAGGAGAGCCGATTGCCTAGCAACCGGCTGTTTGTTTACATCACATGACGGCCGTGATTGGACACGGCCGTCATGTGATCAGTCGGGCCAATCACAGAGCCCTCCTGCCGATCTGAGATGTGCCGTGTCCGGGTGACACGAGCACATCGGGATCGCGCCGCTGCGCGGGCACGCGCGCGCGCGATCCCGCTACTCCTGAAGGACGTTCCTGAACGTCCTATCAGGAGTAGACGGCTCCCACCCGGCCGTATATATGCATTGGCCGGGTGGGAAGTGGTTAAATAAGGTTGTGAGCACACTTTGCATTTTCTCAATGAATGCAAAGTGTTCCCTGATTGGACGAGGTGGAGATTGTGACATCACTGCCCTTGTTCCATCAGATTAGGCGACCCGTCAGATTTGGTGACGGAAGTGACGTTCTGTCACGGCCATCTTGGTACACCGTGCACTCGGCCGCAGTAAGCCTGCAGTCAGAAGGCAGCAAGCGGACATCTTGTTACACCCACCGGAGTCTGGTATTTCACACTTATTTTTACCAGTAAGCTGAGCTTATAAAGTGAAATACAGTATTTTGAAATCCGTCTGACTGTTTTGATGTTGAATTTTAAAAGCAGCGGAAAGCCTGATGATCTGACATGTTTGCTAATATGACAGAACACCCCTGCTTTTAACCTTACCGGGCACTTAAACCCCCCCCCCCCCCCCCCCTTCTGTCCAGATCGATTTTCAGCTTTCAGCGCTGATGCACTTTGAAGGACAATTGCACGGTCATACAACACTGTACCCAAATGAAATTCTTATGACGGGCCACCAAATCTGATGGAACGCCCTATCTCTCCACCTCTCTTTGGAAAAAATGTAAAGTATAATGCAAAGAAGTCTCTGCTTGGCGCTCCTGCCAAGGAGGTGTTGCCAACCTTCCATAAATGTACGGACAGTCTGTAAATATCGGACAATTTACAAGCTGCCCGTAAATGTCCGTTACAGACAGTGGCTGCCCGAAAATAAAAGTCTTTCAGCCAACTTTGGAACTGCGCGTGTGCACTTTCAAAGCTGGGCGTGCTCGGCCAGGGGGACACGCACATGGTGATGTCTTGCAGCTTTTTACGAACAGCAGCCAACACTGGAGGGGTGTCATAAGATGCGCACAGGTAAGGCGCTCTGGCGCACAGTCGTGCGCAATAGGAATGCGCTAAAGCGCACAAGCACACACACACAGGGTGTGACCCCTCACTGACCTATAAAGGAAGTGAGGTCATCCAAACACACTGCTGGTTCGTCTTCAGCTTCCTGTGATTCCCACGTCTGCTCTTGTGATCTGTATTACGACCTGGATTGCCTCACCGACCTCGCTGATCGTCTCCTGACCCGACCTCTGGCTTGACCTTGGACTTCCGCTTTCTGAACGTGTTTGACCCTCAGCCTGCATCTGGACTTACCTGATATCTCCTGTGATCGACCCCCGGCTTGTCTTTGGATTACCCTTCTGTCTCAGCGTTCCTGGTACTTGCTGTCTTCTGATCTGGACTGTGTTTGATCCCTGGCCTGCCTCCTGGATTCTGCCTTTGCCTTACGGACTTGCTAAGATTGCTTCTGGATCTTCCCACGGGACATTACCTTTTCAGCTCTGCTCAAGCTACCTGCTGATCTACTAGCAAGTGACTGTCCTACTGGTAGCTTGTGCCTCTTGGTGCAACCACCCTCTGTGCCACCTCAGGGGTGGTCTGCGCCAAGTCGCAACAGCGACTGCTCTCGGCATCTTGGCCTCGGTGAGTACATTTATATGATAGTACGAACCAGCCATGACAGAGGCCAAGAGAGCAAGTTCTCCATTAGAAGTCCTGTGCCAGCAAGTCTCGGCGCTCATAGAAGCAGTACAGAAACTACAGGATGGCTATGCACAGATCGTCAGCGGGCTTCAGCAACTAGCCACAGCTCCGGCACCCACAAATCCTACGCAAGCCTCCACCAGCGGTGCCTCCACACCTCAAGTCCAGCCTCCACCCAATATGATGATGGTGGTACCCGAACCACGAGTACCCACGCCTGAGCGATTTTCAGGCAACCAAAAGAAATTCAGAGCCTTTAAAAATTTATGTTCCTTGTACTTGGCCTTGCAACCCAGGACTTTTTCTTCGGAGATCGTCAAGGTCGGGTTTATTATTTCTCTTTTGGCTGAGGAACCCCAGGCCTGGGCCCATAGCCTTATGGAACAGAGAGGTCCCTTGTTAAACTCCATGGACACCTACTTTGAGGCAATGGGACAATTATATGATTACCCTCAGCGTACTGCCACGGCTGAGGCTACCCTGCATGCCCTCTCACAGGGGAGGAGACCGGTGGAGGATTACACCGTTGAGTTTCGCAAGTGGTCAGCTGACACCGGCTGGAACAAAACGGCCCTGCGTTATCAATACCAATTAGGGCTCTCCGAGAACCTAAAGGACGAGTTGGCCCGAGTAGAGACTCCTGCCTCCCTGGAGGAATTAATCCAGCTGGCCACAAAACTGGACAGGAGGATGCGTGAGCGGCGCTCCAAACGCCTCCAGGCCCCTCAGCCTAGTTGGATGCTTCCTAAGGCCACTGTACCGTATCCACCCATCCCAGTTCCTTCAGGTCCCTCGGCTTCGGAGGGGGAGCTCATGTAGCTGGGTTTGGTTCGTCCTCGTCTCACCCCAGAAGAGCAACAACGGAGACACCAAGCCAATCTATGCTTCTACTGTAGGGGGCTTGGACATTTCATTCGCAGCTGCCCCGTGAGACCCTGTAAGTTGCCCCAACGGTGTATAATGAACTACCAGAGTATTGGTCCTGCTCAAACTTATGTGACTCTCTCTGTTTCCCTACAGCTGGCGGAAGAGAAGATCCCACTCCCAGCCGTGATTGACTCAGGGGCATGTAGTTGCTTTTTGGACATCTCCCTTGCACAGCAACTACTCATTCCATGCCAGAATAAAGGAACACACCTTCTAGTCCATTTAGCAGATAGATCTCTGCCACACTCAGGTCCAGTAACACAGGAGACACTACCCCTACTTACTATCACAGACTCCAGCTATAGAGAACTCCTACGCTTTGATCTAATATCATCTCCCATGTTCCCTATCATCCTGGGACTTCCTTGGTTGCAGGCTCACGATCCCCAGATCAGTTGGAACAAGAAGGAAGTGTCCTTTACATCCGCCTATTGTATGCAGCATTGTTTTGATTCCGTTCCAGCTCCTTGTATGACCGTGGCCCCCACCACTAATCACCTTCAGCACATTCCTCAGGCCTATTCAGAGTTTAAAGACAACTTTAATAAAATGAAGGCTGACCATCTACCACCACACCGACCATATGACTGCCCCATTGAACTGTTACCCGGCTCTGAGGTCCCTTTTGGACGAATATTCCCCTTATCCGAGGGGGAACTAAAGGCTCTCAAAGCCTACATTGACGAAAATCTTGAAAAGGGGTTCATTCGCCCATCTTCTTCGCCAGCAGGGGCGGGTATTTTCTTCGTGGGAAAAAAGGGCGGATCCCTTAGGCCATGTGCTGACTACAGGGAACTTAATAAAGTCACAATCAAAAATCGCTATCCACTTCCACTCATCCCTGAGTTATTCCAGCGCTTCCGATCTGCCAAAATATTTTCCAAATTGGACTTGCGGGGGGCCTACAATCTCATTAGAATCCGTGCTGGGGATGAATGGAAGACAGCCTTCAGGTCGAGATTTGGCCACTATGAATATCTTGTTATGCCCTTTGGCCTGTGCAATGCCCCGGCCACATTTCAGCATTTAGTAAATGATATCTTCAGAGACTATCTTGATGATTTTATAGTGGTATATTTGGATGATATCCTTATTTTCTCTGCTTCTCTTGAACTCCATAGGGTCCACGTGCGGAAAGGCCTCACCATCCTCCGACAACATCGGCTGTACCTTAAGGCGGAGAAATGTGAATTTGCAATAACTACCGTTCAATTCTTAGGATTCCTCATTTCTACCGAAGGCATCTCCATGGACCCCCAAAAGATCAAGGCAATCTTGGAATGGCCTGCTCCAAGGGATAAGAAAGCCGTACAAAGGTTTATAGGCTTCGCTAATTTCTATCGCAGATTCATCGCTGGGTTCGCTTCAATAGTCGCCCCCATTACTCAGCTAACCCGCCAACACACCCGATTTCAGTGGTCTCAAGAAGCCCAAGAAGCTTTTACCAAACTAAAGACTTTGTTCACCTCAGCTCCTATTTTACGACATCCCGATCCAGTACTACCCTTTGTACTGGAGGTAGATGCCTCCGAGACAGCCACAGGAGCCATCCTCTCGCAACAACAAGGGCCAAAAGCTTTGTTACACCCGGTGGCTTTCGCATTTCGGAAGCTGAGCCCACCGGAGAGGAATTATGACGTAGGCGACCGAGAACTATTGGCCATCAAGTTCGCTCTGGAGGAGTGGAGATACCTCTTGGAAGGAGCCACTCATCCCATCACAATATTCACAGATCACAAGAATCTTGAATATCTGCGGACTGCCAAGTGCTTAAGACCCCGTCAAGCCCATTGGGCGCTATTCTTTTCAAGATTTCAGTTCCATATCTCGTACCGGCCCAGATCCGAGAACAACAAAGCGGATGCGCTCTCGCGCATGTTCCCTGAGTCCTCCCAGGTGACGGAGCCTAGTACGATCTTGTCGCCTCAAAACTTCCTTCTACTCCCACAGACTGACCCTGACGTAATTACGGCCATCAAAACGGCTTCAGTCCATTGCAATGACCCAGTCCTATCTACCTTGGAAAAACGTGACAATCTGTTTTGGGCCCGAAACAAGGTCTTCGTTTCCCTTGAGATTAGGACTCAAGTTCTAAGGACTTGTCATGATCACAAATTGGCCGGCCATTTTGGGACACAGAAAACAGCGGAACTGATCTCTCGTTCCTTCTGGTGGCCAGGTTGGAGACAGGACTGCCAGACTTACATTGCCTCTTGTGTACTGTGACAGCGTAACAAGGGTCCCAAGACCAAGCCCTGGGGCCTGTTAAGGCCCTTGCCCATTCCTGACTGGCCTTGGGCAGATGTGTCAATGGATTTTATTTCGGAGCTACCGCCCTCCGGAAGGATTCACCACAATCCTGGTAGTAGTCGAACGTCTTTCAAAGATGGCCCGTTTCCTACCTATGGTCGGTAACCCCTCTGCTCTGGAAACTGCCAATCTCTTTATTAAGGAGGTTGTCACGCTCCATGGGGTTCCCAGCAGTATCACGTCAGATAGAGGTCCTCAGTTCACCTCTAGATTCTGGAGAGAACTCTGCAGGACACTGGAAATCAAGATCTGCTTGTCATCGGCATATCATCCCCAAAGTAACAGGCAAACGGAACGGACAAACGAAAACCCTTGAGCAGTATCTTCGCTGCTTTTGTTCAGGATCTCAAAATGATTGGTTGGCCCTGTTGCCATATGCAGAATTCGCCTACAACAATTCAATTCATACAACTACCAACCAGACTCCCTTTTGGATCAACAGTGGGTTTCACCCTTCTTTCCTCCCCAACTCCATCCCCGAATCTACTGTTCATGCGGTCCAAGATCGGATAGGCTCCAACCAATCTAATTTCCAAAGGATCTGGGAGACTATACAGAAGGCCCAGGATGATTACAAGAAATACCATGATAGGTGAGGGAAGGAGAACCCTACCTTTAAAATTGGCGTCGCCCTCGCTGACCTATATAGGAAGTGAGGTCATCCAAACACACTGCTGGTTCGTCTTCAGTTTCCTGTGATTCCCACATCTGCTCTTGTGATCTGTATTACCCGTTGTGACCTGGATTGCCTCACCGACCTCGCTGATCGTCTCCTGACCCGACCTCTGGCTTGACCTTGGACTCCCGCTTTCTGAACGTGTTTGACCCTCAGCCTGCATCTGGACTTACCTGCTATCTCCTGTGATCGACCCCTGGCTTGTCTTTGGATTACCCTTCTGTCTCAGCGTTCCTGGTACTTGCTGTCTTCTGATCTGGACCAGGCATGTACTGGCCATTGGGACTACCGGGAGTTTCCCGGTGGGCCGATGGCTCAGTGGGACACTCTGATGTAAGGGGGCTGGTAATGGGACACTCTGATGTAAGGAGTGCTGATGGGACACTCTGTTGTAAGGGGGCTGGTGATGAGACACTCTGATGTAAGGGGGCTGGTGATGGGACACTCTGATGTAAGGGAGTGCTGATGGGACACTCAAAATGTAAGTGGGCCGGTCTGGATGAAGTCCAGGGCTACATTTCTGTCCCAGTCCAGCCCTGATCTGGACTGTGTTTGATCCCTGGCCTGCCTCCTGGATTCTGCTTTTGCCTTACGGACTTGCTACCATTGCTTCTGGACCTTCCCACGGGACATCACCTTTCAGCTCTGCTCAAGCTACCTGCTGATCTACTAGCAAGTGACTGTCCTACTGGTAGCTTGTGCCTCTTGGTGCAACCACCCTCTGTGCCACCTTCAGGGGTGGTCTGTGCCGAGTCGCAACAGTGACCGCTCTCGTCATCTTGGCCTTGGTGAGTACATTTACATAATAAGGGGGGAGCCGGGACTCAGGAGTGGGAGGCAGGAAAGCCATCTGCTGGGAGTCGGAACTGTCACTGGAGGGCTCTGTAGGGGAAGACTGAACAAAGGTGGGGATGACAGGAGGCGCCAAGTGAGAGAATAATATACTAAGGTAAGTGAAGACACCGATCTAAAGGTTCCCCTTTATAACACTAAACCCCCCTCGCCCGCTTACCTTAGTGTATGTACTCTGTGGAAGGTGGCCTGTGGTCACCAGAGCCCCCGCATCAGAGTTTCAGTGTTTCCCCTTTACATCAGAGTCCTCAGAGCTCCCCCTTTACTTAAGAGTCCTCAGAGCTCCCCCTTTACATCAGAGTCTGCAGGATTCCCCCGTACGGTGCAAGGGGGAACTCTGCGGACCCTGATGTAGAGGGGAACTCTGCAGACCCTGATGTAGAGGGGAACTCTGCAGACCCTGATGTAGAGGGGAACTCTGATGGAAAGGGAAATGTTGCAGACCCTTATTAAAGATGGAGCTCTAATGTAAAGGGGAATGCTGTAGACTTTAAGGGGGGGGGCTTTGGTGAGTTCCCCTTTACATCAGGGTCCCTAGAGTTCCTCCATGCACTGTAAGGGGGAATCCTGCAGACTCTGATGTAAGGGGGAAATCTGTGGATGTTTGTGTAATTGAGAAAGGAGGGCAGGGGGTCTGGTGACCAGAAACCCTCTTAACTTAGTGTTCCCCTTTACATCAGGGTCTGCAGATTTTCACTGGGTCTACAGACTTATACTGTAAGGGGAACTCTGTGGACTCTGATGTAAGGGAGAACTTTGTGGACTGTGATGTAGAGGGGAACTCTGTGAAGTCTGATCTAATGGGGAGTATTATGGACGCTTGTGTAAGAGGGAGGGGGCTGGGGTGATCAGTTACCCCCTTATATCAGAGTTTCCCTTTACACCAGAGTCCACAGAGTCCCCCCCCTTACATCAGAGTTCGCAGTGTTCCTTTTTAATTCAGGATCTGCAGAGTTCCCCCTTGCACTGTAAAGGGGGAACCCTGCAGACTCTTATGTAAGAGGGAACGCTGTGCTGGGTTACGTTAACCTGACCTTCATGTAAAAGGAGAAATATTTTTTGCCTTTTGGTATCGATTAACCACTCACAGACCGGACCATTTTGCTGGTCAAAGACCAGACCACTTTTTGCGATTCGGCACTGCGTCGCTTTAACTGACAATTGTGCGGTCGTGCGACGTGGCTCCCAAACAAAATTGACGTCCTTTTTTCCCCACAAATAGAGCTTTCTTTTGGTGGTATTTGATCACCTCTGCAGTTTTTATTTTTTGCGCTATAAACAAAAATAGAGCGACAATTTTGAAAAAAACACATTATTTTTTACTTTTTGTTATAATAAATATCCCCCAAAAATATATAAAAAAACATTTTTTTCCCTCAGTTTAGGCCGATACGTATTCTTCTACATATTTTTGGTAAAAAAAAAAAAAAATCGCAATAAGCGATTATTGATTGGTTTGCACAAAAGTTATAGCGTTTACAAAATAGGGCATAGTTTTATGGCATTTTTATGAATAATTATTTTTTTACTAGTAATGGCGGCAATCAGCGATTTTTATTGTGACTACGACATTATGGCGGACACATCGGACATTTTTGACACATTTTTTGGGACCATTGTTATTTATACAGCAATCACTGCTATATAAATGCAGTGATTCCTGTGTAAATGACACTGGCAGTGAAGGGGTTAACCAGTGGGTGGCAGTGTAGGGGTTAAGTGTTCCTAGGGGTGTGTTACTAACTGTGGGGGGCGTGGGCTTTCATTTAGTGAACACTGATCTCTGCTCCAATCACATGGATCAGAATTCAGCGTCACTAGTTGCTAGGCAGAATGGCATCTCCCAGTTCAGCCACCCTGTGAGACGATCGTGGGTATGCCTGTGGCGATCGAGTCTGTGGGACCCGTGACCGGACTCACGGGGGTCCCGACCAGCGTGGGAGCGCGCCGCCGGCAGGGCGACATTGAAGAGTGGACGTACCTGTACGCCAATATGCCTGCCCGTGCCATTCTGCCAACGTGCATCGGCGTGCGCTGCTTGGGAACTGGTTAAATAAATTGCTAATTGCACTAGCTACGTGTTTGTAGTTTAAATATTTATAGTTGCACTGAAAACAGCACTTTTGGTGGTGGGAGTGTCATGGTCTGGGGCTGCATGAGTGCTGCCGGCACTGGGGAGCTACAGATCATTGAGGGGACCATGAATGCCAACATGTACTGTGACATACTGAAGCAGAGCATGATCCCCTCCCTTCAGAGACTGGGCCGCAGGGCAGTATTCCAACATGATAACCACCCCAAACACACCCCCAAGATGACCACTGCCTTGATAAAGAATCTGAGGGTAAAGGTGATGGACTGGCCAAGCATGTCTCCAGACCTAAACCCTATTGATCATCTGTGGGGGATCCTCAAACGGAAGGTGGAGGAGCGCAAGGTCTCTAATATCCACCAGCTCTGTGATGTCCTCATGGAGGAGGGGAAGAGGACTCCAGTGGTGACCTGTGAAGCTCTGGTGACCTCCATGCCAAAGAGGGTTAGGTCAGTGCTGGAAAATAATGGTGGCCACACAAAATATTGACACTTTGGGCCCAATTTGGACACTTTCACTTAGGGGTGTACTCACTTTTATTGCCAGCGGTTTAGACATTAATGGCTGTGTGTTGAGTTATTTTGAGGGGACAGCAAATTGACACTGTTATACAAGCTGTACACTCACTACTTTACATTGTAGACAAGTGTCATTTCTTCAGTGTTGTCACATGAAAAGAAAGAAGAAAAGATTTATAAAGATGTGAGGGGTGTACTTACTTTTGTGAGATACTGTATATATATATATATATATATATGTGTAGAAAGAGAGAGAGAAGAGTGGGTGGGATTATTGCGGTGCTATAAAGATAAGGAAATTGTATAGTATAAAAGTAAAAAGAAATTTTATTAAATATAGTAAAAATTAACCACAGTACTGGAGTAAATTCCAAAAGATTTTTTGAAAACACAAACATCAATATCTATACAAACAATAACCACAATCCGTCAATTAGTTTAGATGAAGGGGTTCTTGGCTATTCTGGTGGAGTCCCGACATGTTTCGCCTACACAGAGGCTTCTTCAGGGGAGCCAATAATTGACAGGAGGTAATTTTAAAAGAAAGAAAGAAGATTCACTGTGAACAAAATACAACACAGTTAGTGGATCTGGTCATAATGGTGAAACACAGCCCAAACCTTGGATACGCCCACGAATGTCAAAAAATTAATGGGCTAAAAGAGCCAGGAGTGTATGTCAATCTAATAATCAATAGTATATAATTATACCTACCAATCTCCAAATACGGGCCCCGCCTACACACTGAAGTGAGGACGCCTTTAGGACATGGAGAGCGCACCAATCCCTGAAATCCCCAACAGGTGACTACAGGAGACAAATGAAACAGACAAAGAGTCCACATTCATTAAAAATCATGGGGCCAGAAAGGGCTCCCGAGGGCGGTTTAATCAATAAAAAAGACCGAAAAATTTGTATTCAAAGTAGAATATAATTAAATAATAGGAGAAACCTACCTAAACAGGTTGGTGTTAAGTATGTCTCGAATGGGGAACTAGTAATTGCAGGTGAGCAAGTCCGCAAGATGATCTGGTGTCATGATAATGACCTAAATTGTAATTAAACAGATCAGTAATTTCTCTAAGTGGGGCCAATGGGTAAATGACAAGGAGGATATATAGAAAGTATTAATAAAAAGAGTGAATACACTATAGTTTAAGATAGCATTATGCTCAAATTAATTTAAATAAATCGCACAAGGCAAGCTTACCAAAAACGGAGAAGAGCAAAAACAAATATTGCTATATTCCAATCGAATGGATTCGCGCTATGTTTAACCACTTCCCACCCGGCCAATGCATATATACGGCCGGGTGGGAGCCGTCTACTCCTGATAGGACGTTCAGGAACGTCCTTCAGGAGTAGCGGGATCGCGCGCGCGCGCGCCCGCGCAGCGGCGCGATCCCGATGTGCTCGTGTCACCCGGACACGGCACATCTCAGATCGGCAGGAGGGCTCTGTGATTGGCCCTCCTGATCACATGACGGCCGTGTCCAATCACGGCCGTCATGTGATGTAAACAAACAGCCGGTTGCTAGGCAATCGGCTCTCCTCTCCTCACACGGAAGTCACCGCTGAGGAGAGGAGAGCAGAACGCTGCAGCCGGCTGATGATCAGTGAGTATGGGCTGCTTTTTACAGCTTTTTACTCACTGATCATCAGTGTAGTGTAAACACACAACACACCACACAGTACAAACACAGTCCCCACATATGTCCCCAAAACACACATGTCCCCAAAACATACATGTCCCCAAATAATAAAAACACATGTCCCTAATAATAAAAACATGTCCCCCACATATGTCCCACTAAAATCACATGTCCCAATGATTATCTGCACACATATGTACGTGATCACCTGCACACATATGTACATGATCATTTGCGTACATATGTCCGTGATCACACAAACCAATTATTATACACTTAACGGAATTTTTTTTACCAAAAACATGTAGCAGAATACATTTTGGCTTAAATTTATGACAAAATTTGATTTTATTGGATTTCTTTTCAAATAGAAAAAAGAAAATATAGTTTTTTTTCCAAATTTCCGCTATTTTTGCGCTTATATCGCAAAAAAAAAACGGAGTCGTGAATAAATAACACCAAAATAAAGCTCTATTTGTGCGAACAAAATGATAACAATTTCATTTGGGTACAGTGTAGCATGACCGCGCAATTGTCACTGAAAGTGCGAGAGCAATGAAAGCTGAAAATTGGGCTGGGAAGGAAGGGGGTGAAAGTGCCCTGTATTGTAGTGGTTAAGGAATTCTGCAAAGGGCTGCGACAAGTGGACCAAACAGCCAGCATGTGCAGCACCAAAAAATGTTAGTCTGAAAGATAAAAAACAGAAAACACACAAGCCCCAATAAGCCTAGGGAAAGACAAATAAGTGTAGCTAGAAAATAGGAGAAGAGCTATGGGCTGTGTGGACAGACCATATACTTCTCAAAGAACTAACCTTCAACACGAGATCACCACTGTAGTGTCCTGCAGGGCCGACACACCTGCATAGTGGGTGTGCCTTTTATCTCCCACACATCCGGCGTCACGTCAATGACGCCGGGTGTGAGCGGACGACAGATGCAGGACTGCGCATGCGTCCCGGGTGGATAAGCCTACGATCCCCACAAGGCACTGCGGCGGCGTCCCCGTAACCATGGAGGCTGAATCATCGCCACAGGCATATGTGGGGATCGTGGAGTAGGCGGTGTAGAGGTTCGTTGAACCTATCAGAACACTGCCAATTAATAACCACGGCGGGGTGCATTAAGCTGGCAAAGCAGTCTGCATATCTATAGGTCGGGCTTCCACAAAGCCCGACCCGTGCGTCCATGCAGGCACCGATGTCGGAGATGGAGGGAACAAATGCGCTCTCACAAAGGGGTCCCCGTCAGGAGGACGAGCTCAAAAAAGGAGAGATCAGATGGCTAAGCAAATTAACGCGAATGTGCTAAATAGGAACATTTTAATTGGATGGCTAGTGGATAGATGTTTATGAAATAAGTGAGCGAACGAAAGAATGGGCTGTGTTCATAGGCTGAATCCACAAAAATACGAAAACTGCTGCAAACGGAAATGACAATACAGTAATGGTATAATCATACCGGAATACCTTTTTACAATGAAGATCATTTATACGTGTACAAGGATTGGTACATTATTAGGTTATAAAAAACACATCAATAGACAAAAGGAAAAGGGAAAAAGAAAAACATAAACAACTTGATTTTATAAGTTAGTGTTTAAAGCACATCTTGCAACAATTTCATCATATATGAAATGATATAAAGTACATCATATATTAATATAGGAATTGGGGAAATTGGGTTATTATACATAACTAAAATGAACTCACACCAACATAAACATTCACATTCAACCGAACAGAGGACGACAACCATACGAGACAGAACCAAAGCAAAAACAAAAACAAAAACAAAAACAAAGACAAAGACAAAAACAAAAAGGGAAAGAGGGGGGAAGACAGTCAAAGATATGGCATTTTATGGACAGCTGGTGTCTAGGTTACTAAAGTATGTTTTTTTATGTAAATACATATGGAGTTTTATACTTGAATTATATATCATAGATTTATAAAACAAAGTGATTAAAGAAAATGCTTATAAGTTATGTATTCATTCAAGCCTGGGTAATTTGTAGCCTCTAAAGTGTATATCCATTGTGTTTCCAATTGCAATAGATGAGTGTCAATTTCCCCCCCTCGAGCATGAAGAGGTACATGCTCCAGGGCGGAAAAGTGCACACCGTTTGGATCAAAATTATGGGAAATACCTATATGTCTATTTAAGGCTGTAGTACAAAGTCGTTTAGATAATGGTAGCATGTGGTCTCTGATCCGTTTAAAGAACGGACGCTTAGTCTTACCAATATAAAAGCATCCGCAGGGACAGCTAGCGAGATAGACAATTCCTACGGTCTTACATGTCACATTGTACCTAATGGTATGGATTGAACCGTCAGGCAATGTGACATGTGGTGATCCAGAAATGAAGCGACAAACATCACAGTGGCCACATGGATATGTGCCAATGCAGTTTGATTTAATGGGTTGTCGAATGTTGAAATGGCTTGTGACCAGTCGGTCTTTCATAGACTGAGATTTGCGGTATGTAAGTTGAGGAAAGGGTTTTATATATTTGTGAATTGTTTGGTCCGCCAACAATAGGGGCCAATATTTGACAAGAATTTCTCTCATTTGATTGTGTTGCCGTGAGTATTGCGTAATGATGCGTAGAGGTGTATTAGTAATAGGTTTGGGTTTAGGATAAATTAGGTCATTTCTGCTCAAGTTCATTACTTTGTTATAAGTACGTTTAAGTAATGATTTGCTATAACCACGTTGGTTTAATCTAGTGGATAGATCCTTTGCAGCTAGTTGAAAATCACTGTCTTGGGAGCAGTTTCGGCGGAGCCGTAAGTATTGACTGTAGGGGATGCTGTTTAGAAGTGATCTAGGATGTGCGCTTGCGGCGTGTAGGATAGTGTTACCTGCTGAGGGCTTCCGGTGAAGAGATGAATCAATTACACCTCTTTTATCCAATTTAATGCATAAGTCAAGAAAATTAACCTGGGTCTGGCTATATTCCATAGTGAATTTTAGATTAAATTGGTTATTGGCCAAACCGTCGAAAAACTCATGTAGTTCGTCGAGGGTGCCCGTCCAAAGGATCAAAATGTCATCGATGTAGTGATGCCAACCTAAAATGAACTGACTCCAATCCCGGGATTGGTCACTCGAAAATATTTGTCGTTCCCACCCCCCAGGTACAGATTGGCGTAGGAAGGGGCACATTTGGTGCCCATTGCCACGCCCTGCACCTGGAGGTAGTGGGAACGATCAAACATAAAACAATTATGTGTGAGAATAAACTCCAATAATTGGAGCACGAACCCATCATACCCTTCCGAGGTAGGTCCTCTTTCTTTCAGAAAAGAATGTATAACTTGGATGCCCGTGGTGTGCGGAATAGAGTTGTAAAGATACTCCACATCCAAGGCAACCAACCAAGCATCTGGAGGAAGTTGTTTTCCATCCAGAATTCGTAACAGATCAATGGTGTCTTTTACGTAGGATGGCAGAGATAGCACATGCGGGAATAAATGTTTATCAACGAGTGCACTAGCGTTTTCAGTTAGACACTGGCACCCCGACACAATGGGTCGACCTGGGGGGTTGACAAGAGATTTATGCAGTTTTGGTAGCGAATAAAAAGTAGGAGTTTGTGGATTTTTTACATTTAAGTATTTCCACGTGTTAAGGTCAATGGTTAATGGTGCCTTGTCGGTAAGCCCGAAAAATGAGTTGGTAATATTTCGTAGTGATGTTTTCAATAATGAGTTTGGATATCGGACGATACCAGTCCTTATTGTTAAGGATGTCAAGGCACATTTTTTTATATGCCTGGACATCCATAACGCACACATTACCCCCTTTGTCAGCGGGTTTTATAATTAAATCTGAATTACTTTGAAGATTTTGAAGAGCCTGACGGTGTTTAGAAGATAGGTTGTGGGATTCTTGTGTGTCCAGTTCAAGATTCCTGACTTCTGAAGTCAATTGGCTAACAAAAGCCCATATATTGGGGATGCTTTGGAGCAGAGGAAAGGTTTTAGATTTTGGTTTGAATGTCGCCGGGGCAGGAAATAATACCCCCGGGACTGAGACTCGAGGTGTAGTTAAGTCCAGGAACTGTTCATTGTCGGTGTTGCCCTCCTCCCATAATGACATCAGGTCCTCCATAGCCTGAAGCTCATTGGACGAGGGTTCCATAGAGGAAGTAATAAATAAATAATATATATATATATCAATGCCTAAGGTACTTGGTATAACACAAACCCTCACTAGATCCGAATGTCGCTCCAAACTGGATGAAAGAACCAGGAGGAAACTGGTCAGACAGGCTACTAAGAGGCCTACAGCAACTCTGACAAGGAGTGGTCATTGAATGCATGTGACATTACAGATTCTCCACAAATATGGCTTGTATGGTGGGGGGGGGTGTTGCAAAAAAAAAAAAAAAGCATGGCGGTGGTAATATCCTGTTATGGGGGGTGTTTCTCTGCAGCAGGGACTGGAGCATTTGTTAGAATAGAAGGAAAAATGGATGGGGCAAATACCGTCAAGTTCCTTTACCCCAAATTCGCTCTTCCATGTCTTTATGGACATTTGCTTTGTGCACTGGTCCAAATCATTTGGTGGAAGGGGGATTATGGTTTTGGGGTTGTTTTTCAGAGGTTGGGTTTGGCCCCTTAGTTCCATTGAAGGTAACTCTTAAAGCGTCAGCATACCAAGATATTTTGAACAATTTCTTGCTCCCAACTTTGTGGGAACAGTTTGGGGATGGCCCCTTCCTGTTCCAACATGACTGCGCACCAGTGCACAAAGCAAGGTCCATAAAGACATGGATGAGCGAGTTTGGGGTGGAGGCACTTGACTGGCCTGCACAGAGTCCTGACCTTAACCCGATAGAACACCTTTGGGATGAATTAGAGCAAAGACTGCGAGCCAGGGCTTCTTGTCCACATCAGTGCCTGACCTCACAAATGCTCTTCTGGATGAATGGTCAAGTATTCCCATAGACACACTCCTAAACCTTGTGGACGGCCTTCCCAGAAGAGTTGAAGCTGTTATAGCTGCAAAGGGTGGGCCAACTCAATATTGAACCCTACGGACTAAGACTGGGATGCCATTAAAGTTCACGTGTGTGTAAAGGCAGGTGTCTCAATACTTTTGACTCTATACATATTTATTAGAAAAAGGTTTATATATTTGGTAACTATAATTAAAAATGTGTTTTAAACACTATAATTATATATACTGTGTGTGTGTATACCCTGTATATAAATTATATATATATATATATATATATATATATATATATATATATATATATATATATATGTGTGTGAGTGTATATACAGTTTATTATATATATATATATATATATATTTTTTTTTTTATATACAGGATATATATATATATATATATATATATATATATATATATATATATATATATGTATGTGTATTATTTATATACAGGGTATATATATATATAAAATAAACTGTATATACACACACACACACACATTATATATTATATATATATATATATATATATATATATATATATTATGTTTTATATATATTTAGTATATTATTTTATTAGATTTTATATATTTATTTAGTACCTATAATTAGAAATATTCTAAACTAAATATATATTTATTTATGACATATGTGAGACTGAAAACGGGGCTTTTTAGCAGCAACAAATGGACAATTATCTATTGTAAAACAACGTTTTGTTTTTTTTACAATAGATACTTGTAGATTTTCTGCTGCTAAAAAGCCCAGTGGGGAGTTTTTCCATGTTTTCATATATTTATTTATTAGAAAAATGTTCATATATTTAGTAACTATAATTAAAAATGAGTTTTAAACATTACCAAATATTGATATATTTATATACAGTAAACGTTAAATGGATCTCTAAAATACAGGTATAGCACTGAAAAAAAACGATGCATTCCCATATGTAGCTATATGGTCATTATATATGCTTATTTTTTATCCTTTTTTTGGATCGGTGAAGGACTCTGAAGATATAAGTTTTTTTATTTTTTTTGGTTAAACTGGACTTTAAAATGTAAATATAAATTAACGTCATTACCACGGTCCTCTCTTATGTGAAATGACAGTTTTCAGCCTTCACCTTCCACCCTGACCCCCAATGGATGATGCAGCTCCAGTCTCTGGCAGGTTATCAGCAGGAACAAGGCCAGGTCCTCTGTACACAAGGGGAAGGTTGGCGTTATATCGGTTGTGCTGACTTGTTACAGTTATCACCGGGTGATGGCGGGGGAGGGGGGGGGGGAGATGCAAATTTAATATCTGATTCAGCTGTGTGGCCAAAGTATGGACAACCACCAAATAACCTCCCAACTTCAATAATCCTGAAAGGCAGACCCCAAAGGGTGTCCGCATCAACGATTAACTTAACCCCCGGAAGGATTTACCCCCTTCCTGACCAGAGCACTTTTCGCAATTCGGCACTGCGTTGATTTAACTGACAATTGCGCGGTCGTGCGACGTGGCTCCCAAACAACTTTTTTTTCCCCACAAATAGAGCTTTCTTTTGGTGGTATTTGATCACCTCTGCGGTTTTTATTTTTTGCGCTATAAACAAAAAAATGCGACAATTTTGAAAAAAAATCTTATTATTTTTTTACTTTTTGCTATAATAAATATCCCCCCAAAAAATATATTAAAAAAATGTTTTTTTACTCAGTTTAGGTCGATACATATTCTTCTACATATTTTTGGTAACAAGCGTTTATTGATTGGTTTGCACAAAAGTTATAGCGTCTGCAAAATATGGGATAGTTTTATGGCATTTTTATTAATATTTTTTTTTAACTAGTAATGGTGGCGATCAGCGATTTTCATCGTGACTGCGACATTATGGCGGACACATCAGACAATTTTGACACACTTTTGAGACCATTGGCATTAATACAGCGATTAATGCTATAAAATTGCATTGATTACTGTAAATATGTCATTGGCAGTGAAGGGGTTAACCACTAGGGGGCGGGGAGGGGGTTAAGTGTGTCCTAGGGGAGTGATTCTAACTGTCTGGGGGGATGGGCTGTGTGTGACGTGACACTGATCGCTGTTCCCGATGACAGGGAGCAGACGATTGGTGTCCTGTCACTAGGCAGAACGGGGAGATGCTGTTTACATCGGCATCTCCCCGTTCTTGAGCTCCGTGACACGATCGCGGGTATCCCTGTGACGATCAAGTCCGCGGGTCCTGTGGGCACGGTCACGTGGCTCGTGGCTCGCCCAGCCGTGCCATTCTGCCGACGTATATTTGCCAACAGCAGTCGGCAAGTGGTTAAAATCCTCCTTCCTGGCCTCAGTCCATGGCACCCGACTAAACCAACCAGTTCCTTCCTAGCATTGCACCGGGATTGGCTGTTGTATTGGGATCATCTGTTTGCAGATGTAGCGGTGTGGTTGCCACTGGTAGCAGACATCCACCATATCACCCCGCTGCCAGACTTCCATACATCACTTGCATTGACAATGAAAAGTCATTTTCTGTGTTTTGTTTTTGTTTATTGGGGGTACAACTTGGTTGGGGAAAGGGGTATGCCCATAGAACAGATCACTTTGCCATCATATTTGTAAATGTTATATCTTTAACACATAGGTTGAGCCTGAAGAGATGATGCGCATGTGCAAACAGCTACGGTCCTTTTCCTGCATCACCATGCAGACTACTGCGCCTCCTCTGCATAACTCCTGCAGACTATTGCTTCCAGAACTTCCTCACCCATGACCATGTAAGGGATGAGGACATCACTGTTGACCATGTAAGGGATGAGGACATCACTGTTGACCATGTAAGGGATGAGGACATCACCCTTGACCATGTAAGGGATGAGGACATCACCCTTGACCATGTAAGGGATGAGGACATCACCCTTGACCATGTAAGGGATGAGGACATCACCCTTGACCATGTAAGGGATGAGGATATCACCCTTGACCATGTAAGGGATGAGGACATCACCCTTGACCATGTAAGGGATGAGGACATCACCCTTGACCATGTAAGGGATGAGGACATCACCCTTGACCATGTAAGGGATGAGGACATCACCCTTGACCATGTAAGGGATGAGGACATCACCCTTGACCATGTAAGGGATGAGGACATCACTCTTGACCATGTAAGGGATGAGGACATCACTCTTGACCATGTAAGGGATGAGGATATCACCCTTGACCTTGTAAGGGATGAGGACATCACCCTTGACCTTGTAAGGGATGAGGACATCACCCTTGACCTTGTAAGGGATGAGGACATCACCCTTGACCTTGTAAGGGATGAGGACATCACCCTTGACCTTGTAAAGGATGAGGACATCACCCTTGACCTTGTAAGGGATGAGGACATCAATCTTGACCATGTAAGGGATGAGGACATCACTCTTGACCATGTAAGGGATGAGGACATCACCCTTGACCTTGTAAGGGATGAGGACATCACTCTTGACCATGTAAGGGTGATGTTCCCAGAAATCCTCTCCTCCTGCACAAACTTTTACTGCAGTTATCAATATAATGTCACATCTTCTTCTGTATGCAAAAAGAACCCACTCTGAATAGTTCCTCCTGCAGACTCTAGTTGCTCGCTGCTACTAGGCCAGAGGCCTGCAGTACCTCTCCCCAGAGGCCTAGTAGTTTAAAAGCATATTCTGGACAGTGGACTAATGTTCTCAGCTAGCCCAGCTTGCAAATCCTGTGCCCTCAGGTCACATCGATTTGACACAACTGCCCCCAGTCTCCAGGACTCCTCATCAATGACCATGTAATGATGAGGACTTCACTAATGACCATGTAAAAGTGAAGTTCCCTCAAAGACTTCCTGGCACATCCAGCCCTCCACCACTCACCAACCTTTCTCTGCCCCAGTCCTTGTTGGAGAACTTGACCAGATCGTATGTTTCGACAGCTTCACCTTCCCCTCTGCTCCAGGAGTTCCTCATCAATGACCGTGTAATGATGAGGACATCATGAATGACCATGTAAAAGGGGAGTTCCCTCACAGCGCCTCCTCCTGTAATCGGCACCCCCCCCCCCCCAGATGGGGTTGCCCTCCTGCTGCTGTCTAGTACTCCATTCTCCACTTCACCCGACCGACAACAACTCCCCAGTGGCCTGTTACCTCAGCTTATACAGGAGGCCCTCCCCCCTGCCAATACCAGTTGGGGATTGGTGAGGGCTCCTCACATGAGCTGCCTGCCACTCCAGTTCTAGGCCCTGTCCCTCTTCCAGAACATTCTCCTCTAAAAGCAGGGCAGGCACCTCAGAACTAAAATACAGGTGGTCACACCCACTGCTACACTAACCACTCCCTGCCCCCAGATCAAAAACAAACATGCCTAGCTCGAAGCATAGGCCTGCCTAAATTTACCTGTACTGACAGTCTCCCTAATCAAAAAAAATCCTTAGTAGCGCCTACCTATTGGTAGAGGGTGCTACACAGATAAACACTGGTCCTATGGGCAGAAGTAGAGGAGGCTCCTACTAGTGATCGATCAATATCGTTTTTTCAAGGCCGATACTATACCGATTTTTTTTTTTTGGCTGCCTTTCAGGCCGATAGCCGATGTCGGGTGTCGATATTCTGTACATTTAAATTTTGTCTTTTTACACTGGCCTTTAAAAAAAATTAATTATTATTTATTTCAGGTGCTTATATAGCGCCGTCAATTTACTCAGCGCTTTACATATACATTGTACACGAGGGTGACCAGATGTCCCCGGTTTCAGGGGACAGTCCCCGGATTGAGGACACTGTCCCCAGACCAAGTCTGTCCCCGGTTTTGTCCCCGGATTTTACTTCAACAGAAGCTGGGGCAATTGTCAAAGACAGTCAGGGCAGAATAAAAAAAAAAATCTGAATTACACCTCCCCGCTCCTTCTAGCTTAGGGGGGTGTATTTTTTCCATTATCTGTGTCCCTTTCTGATGATGATGTGCTGGTCGGAGCGGATAGGGAAGCCCGGAAACGCAGGCTAGACGTAGGTGCAGGGCTGGCATGACAAATGCTAGGTAGCCCCTTATAGGGTTAAACTGCAGAGTAGAAAGAGGGAGGGGTGGAGCGGCAGGAGAGAGAGAGGAGAGGGCGGAGCGCCATATAAGGAGGGGGAGGAGCTGAAACAGGAAGCGTGGGTCACAAGTGTGGAAGTTGCCTGGCTGGAAGGACGCACAGGTACAGCGCGGGCTACACGGAGGCATTGCGGGCGGGACGGGTGTTAATTTTGGCTGCCAGGGACTTCGGGAGGACATTGCCTACAATGGGGGACATGGAGGAGCTTTTTGAGCGGCTCCGTGCGGCGGCGGGAGCGCGAGGGACGGACTGGCTGCAGGAGCAGGTGGCGGCCATTACACGTGCGGCGGCGGGGGGGCCTGTAGAGGGGGGGGATGCCACACCACGCGCTCGGCGGTCCAGGCCTCCGGAGCGCTTCTCTCCTGGCCCCTCCACCAGAGTCCAGCGCCCTACCAGGAGCCCGATAGCGGACCCGCCGGCCCCCCCCGCGAAACGGTCATCTGCGGGGGCTAGGGGGGGGTCCGGGCGGAATCCTTTTCATGGGCGGGGCTCGGGGAGTGGGGGTTTGGAGCCTGCGGTCACCCCCTCCCCACCGGCGCGGTCAGTTGATGGAAGGAGCACGGTTCCCCTTGCGGCCGCGGTGCTGCCGCCGCACGGGGAGACACGGCGGAGGAGTTCCAGAGCCACACCTGCGCGTATGCTACCAGACGCGGCGGGCAGGTCGGAGAGGAGTGGAAGCGGAGCCATGAGGGTGGACGGGAACAGGCCTACGGGGCCCGCACGGGTGCGCAGTGCGGGTGCCTTGCTCGGCAGGATGGTTGGTCGGGCCTATTGCAACGACGGAGCGTCTACCAGCAACGCTGCTACACCCCCGGGCTGCCCAGCGGCCGGAGGGTCTGCGACGCCTATGCCATCCGCGGCAGATGTGCGCTCCGAGGGGGAGCTGTCGGGTTCCGAAGAGGAGGTCCTTGGTCGAGTGGAGGCGGCTGGAGGTTCCGGAGGGTCGGCTGACGGGAGGGGACCCACGCAGCCAGGTAAGGGGCTTCACTTTCATGCTAATGTTTTGCCTGATGATGTGGGGTGTCTGTCAGGGGGAGTGGTTGGGAGCGGGGCGTGGGGCCGCGCGGGGGTGGTGCCGCGGGAGGCGGGCGGGTTGCCTGCCTCCGGCGGGACCCAGGAATCGTTGCAGGCGTTGTTGGGGGGTTTGAAGGATCTGCTGCAGAGGTTTGCTGACGGGGCTTCTGGGGGCCCCCCGCAGGTGGCGCCTTGGGTGGGTGGTCTGGGGTCTGGGTCCAGTTCGGGTTCACTTTTGGGGGGTGGGGTGCCCCAGGGAGGGGGTGCTTTACTAGGGCCAGGGGATGGGGCATTCGGGTCGCTGGCTTTGGGCTCGCCCTCAGGGTTGCAGGCGCCGGTGGCCGGGACTGTGGAGGTAAGTTCGCAACAGGAAACGCCGGTGGCGGGAGCATCCTCGGTAAGTACGGGGGAGGAGGTGGCAGCGAAAGAGGCCGCGGCTCGGGTGGATTTGGTTCGGCTTGCCGACGCGGCTAAGTGTGAGGTTTATGTCTGTTATGAAGGGCCGTTGGGGGCGCATCTCAAGCAGGAGGTAAGGGACAAGATCAAGAAGGGTGAGTATGTGGAGATCTTTTCGTTGCTTCCCCTGGAGAAGTTCAATTTGGACAGGGTCAAGCCTGATAGCTCTAAGAAGGACGATGAGGAGAAGAGGCGGTATCGGCTGATACCGCGGACCTTCCCTAATTGGCTGCAGGCGTTTGCCATTTTGGCCAGCGTGATTGGCGAGACGGCGCCGGAGCACTGCTCGGCTCTGTTTTGTTACATGGACGCTATCGGGGAAGCGCATAGGGTGTATGGGGGTACGGCTTGGCTGCGGTACGACGAGCAGTTTCGGCAGCGGCGGGCGGTGCGGCCTGATATTCGGTGGGACCACAAGGATATCAGCCTTTGGATGCGGTTGATGGCGTCGGCGCGGACGCCTTCGCAGTTTTTTCAGGGGGGGGCCGGGGGTACCCCCGCCTCTGGACTTCCGGCCGGAAAAAAGATGGGCGTGTGCTGGCAATTTAACGAAGGGGCCTGCAAGTTCGGGGGGTCCTGTCGATTTAAACATGAGTGTTCCGGTTGCGGAGGCACTCACTCCCTCTCCCGTTGTTTTAAGAGGGGCAAGCGTACTGGGGACCCTGCGTTCAAGGGGAGCAACCCCGGTGAGGGTGGAAAGGATGCGTCCTTTTCTAAATAGGTATCCGGACAAGGGGGCTGCGCGGGTGCTGGGGGAGGGGTTTGCGGTGGGTTTTCGGATTCCGTGTTCGCTGGAGGTGGCTCCCCCGGTGGCTAGGAACTTGAGGTCCGCCTTGCGGCATCCGGGGGTGGTCAGCGACAAATTGGCTAAGGAGGTTTCCTTGGGGAGGATGTGTGGACCGTTCGTGGAGCAGCCTTTGCCGGTCTTGGTGGTGTCGCCGTTGGGGGTGGTGCCTAAGAAGGAACCCAACAAGTTCCGGCTTATCCATCATCTGTCCTTCCCAAAAGGGGGGTCGGTGAACGATGCTATCGATCCCGAGGCCTGCACGGTTTCTTACACGTCGTTCGATGCGGCGGTAGGCTGGGTGCGGCGGTACGGTAAGGGGGCCCTTATGGCGAAGTCTGACATTGAGGCGGCGTTTCGGCTGTTGCCCGTGCACCCGGAGAGCTTTTGGCTCTTGGGGTGTTATTGGCAGGAACGGTTTTACGTGGACAAGTGCTTGCCCATGGGCTGTTCCGTGTCCTGTGCCTTGTTTGAACTGTTTAGTTCGTTCTTGGAATGGGTGGTACGCGATGTGTCGGGCTGGGCGTCGGTGATTCATTACCTCGATGACTTTCTTGTCGTGGGCCCCCCGTCCTCCAATGTGTGTGCGATCCTTTTGGCCACATTGCAACACATTGCGGATCGCTTTGGGGTGCCGTTGGCGGCCGATAAAACGGAGGGGCCGGCCACGGTCTTGAGTTTTTTGGGCATTGAAATAGACACGGAGGTTATGGAGTGCCGCTTGCCGGACGACAAAGTCGAGGGACTGAGGCAGGAGCTGCGGGAGTTGGTCGGCGTGCGGAAAGTGCAACTGCGGAAATTGCAGTCGGTCCTGGGTAAGTTAAATTTTGCCTGCCGGATCATTCCGATGGGGCGGATATTTTGCCGCCGGCTGTCGGGGGCTACGGCGGGTGTCCTGGTTCCAACCCACTTCATTCGGTTGACACGGGATCTTAGGGAGGACTTGCGGATTTGGCAGACTTTTTTGGAAGACTTCAATGGACGGTCGGTGTGGATGAAAGGGCCGGTGAGTAATTTTGACGTGGAGTTGGTGACGGATGCGGCGGGGTCCGCGGGCTATGGGGCCTTTTTTCGGGGACAGTGGAGCGCAGAGGCGTGGCCCAGGTCGTGGGTGGAGGCGGGGTATGCGAAGAACCTGGTGCTGCTGGAATTGTTTCCGGTGGTGCTGGCGATGGAGCTTTGGGGGGGGTCGTGCAGGGATCTGAAGATCAGGTTGCACTGTGACAACATGGGAGTGGTGCAGGTGATCAATCGGATGTCGGCTTCCTCGCAGCCGGTGATCCGGCTGCTGCGCCACCTGGTGCTGCGATGTTTGCAGGCTAACATATTTTTGTATGCCGTTCATGTGCCTGGGGTGGACAATAACGTGGCTGATGCCTTATCTCGATTCCAGTGGGAGAGGTTTCGGGCGTTGGCTCCGGAGGCGGCGAGAGATGGGATCCCCTGCCCGGGGTGGCTCTGGGAGGTTGCGTTGGACTCGCCACGGACTGGATCAGGAGGTCGGTGAGCAAGGCGACCTGGGCGGCGTACTGTAAAGTATGGAAGGAATGGTTGGATTTTACACGGCTAGCGGACGCTGAGCTGGGTGGGAGTGGTGAGCAGGGGCTTTTGGTGTTGTGCTTTGTGGCTAGGGTGATGGAACGCGCGGGGTCGGTGTCCTTGATTGAGCGCAAGCTTGCGGCACTGGCGTTTTGGTTTAAGTTGCGTGGGGAAGTTGATCACACGAAGGATTTTTGGGTCAAGCAGGCGGTTAAGGGGTACAAGAAGGGCAATCCGCGGAGGGATATGCGGAGGCCGGTGACCTTCCAGGTTCTACAGGTTGTCTGCGGGCGCTTGGGGGAACAGTGCACTTCGGGTTACGAGGTGCGGTTGTTCCGAGCGGCTTTTTCGTTGGCCTTCTTTGGGGCTTTTCGGGTTGGGGAGTTGGTCAGTCCTGCTAAGACTGTTGGGGGGGGTTTGTTGGGTCAGGATGTGACCTTGGGGGCTGATAGGGTGCGTTTGCGGCTGCGTAGGTCCAAGACAGATCAGACTGGGATTGGGGTGGATGTATGGTTGTTTGAGTTACCGGGGTCGGGGTTATGCCCAGTGAGGGTGGTTTCGGAGTTCCTGGGGGTTCGGCCGCAAGGGGCGGGCCCGTTGCTGGTGCATCAAGACGGCACCTTTTTGTCCCGTTTTCAATTTGTGGCGGTGTTTCGGAGGTGTCTGCGGGCTGGGGGTTTGGATTGCACTCAGTTCGCCTCCCACTCCTTCCGCATCGGGGCAGCCACTGAGGCGGCCAGGTGCGGGTTGGACGAGGCGGTGGTCAAGCGGATTGGGCGCTGGGAATCTCGGCGTTTTCGGTCGTACGTGCGACCACATCTGACGTAAGGGGTGTTCAGGGTTTGGGTTCATGTTTTGGAGCAGGCGGGGGGGGGTGGATGTTTTGGTGGGGTCGTGGTTGGGATTGGTATAGTTGCTCTAGTGTTTTTGTTTTTCCTTTCAGATGGAGGTCGCGAACGCCTCGTCTGGATATTGGGGCACTCCTATGTTTTTTGGGGTGCCAGGAGAGCAGATGTCAGGCCGGAGGGACGGCAGCTGGGGATTTCCCGGGGGGAGGCGAGTGTACGTTGGTTGGGGATTCCTGGGCTTAAGTGGAACAGGGTGGTGCCGGAATTTCTTCGGTACGCCAGGCTTGATAGGCCCCCGGATGTGTTGGTGCTGCATGTGGGGGGTAACGATTTGGGGGCCCGGTCTACCAGGGACATTGTGTCAGATGTAAAACGGGATTTTCTCATGCTTCGGAGAGATTTTCCGAGCATGGTGGTGATCTGGTCGGACATCGTTGCACGGACCGCGTGGCGTATGGCTCGCTCTGTGGTTCGAATTAATAAGGCTAGAATTAAGGTTAATAAGGCCCTGGGGAGGTTTGTGTCCCGGAATGGGGGGTTGGTGATACGGCACACGGAGTTGGAGGTAAATGTGGGTATGTACCTCAGGGGGGATGGTGTGCATCTCACGGCGGTGGGTACTGACCTGTGGACTCTGGGGGTGCAGGAGGGGATTGAGCGGGCTCTTCGGGTGTGGAGGGGCCCTTAAGGCTAAGGGGTCATCCTTGCGGGCTGTGGCGGTGTCTTTGGTCTTTGACGGGGTAAAACAAATTAGGTGATGGAACGGTGTGGGGGGCTCATAGGTCGTATGTGCCCCTTTTGGTGTATCCCAGCGGAAGGGTAGGCTGGGATACGGGTTTGGTTACACTGCGGGAAGGTGGGGTTGTCTCCGGGCTGTTAAACGACCGGAGGCCTTGTATGGTACAAATTTGGTCCCGCAGTGGGTTTTTGGTTTTGGAAAATAGTAACGTTAAATGGAACCGAGGTACCGTCAAAGACCAAACGACTGGGAGTTGTAATTGCTGTTGCAATATGTATATAAGTATGTTTCTATTATAACATTAAAGTTATTTATTTTATTTTGGTTAAAGTTCTGGTTAAATAAAAGGCTGCTATGGCCAATTTATACTCCAAAACTCCGGTGTGGTCTATTTATTGGGAATGGGAAAAGGTAAAATGGTATTGATACAGTTATGGGTAAGAAAACTTACGGAAGGGGTAATTACCGAATGCATAGGTCAAGGGAAGCCCGGAAACGCAGGCTAGACGTAGGTGCAGGGCTGGCATGACAAATGCTAGGTAGCCCCTTATAGGGTTAAACTGCAGAGTAGAAAGAGGGAGGGGTGGAGCGGCAGGAGAGAGAGAGGAGAGGGCGGAGCGCCATATAAGGAGGGGGAGGAGCTGAAACAGGAAGCGTGGGTCACAAGTGTGGAAGTTGCCCACCCACCCGCCCCTTTATTTTGAGTTATTGTACTGTTGTTTTCCGATTGCTGTCGGGTTTCTCATTTTTCTTGCAGGTTCGGTGGTGGAGGTCGTCATAGCAGTGGAAGGCGGTGTCTTTGGTCTTTGACGGGGTAAAACAAATTAGGTGATGGAACGGTGTGGGGGGCTCATAGGTCGTATGTGCCCCTTTTGGTGTATCCCAGCGGAAGGGTAGGCTGGGATACGGGTTTGGTTACACTGCGGGAAGGTGGGGTTGTCTCCGGGCTGTTAAACGACCGGAGGCCTTGTATGGTACAAATTTGGTCCCGCAGTGGGTTTTTGGTTTTGGAAAATAGTAACGTTAAATGGAACCGAGGTACCGTCAAAGACCAAACGACTGGGAGTTGTAATTGCTGTTGCAATATGTATATAAGTATGTTTCTATTATAACATTAAAGTTATTTATTTTATTTTGGTTAAAGTTCTGGTTAAATAAAAGGCTGCTATGGCCAATTTATACTCCAAAACTCCGGTGTGGTCTATTTATTGGGAATGGGAAAAGGTAAAATGGTATTGATACAGTTATGGGTAAGAAAACTTACGGAAGGGGTAATTACCGAATGCATAGGTCAGGACTATTTCTTCAGTTTCCGGCACATGCCCATTCAGCCTCCTCTCACATGTTCTTCTGCCTTGGCTCAAATCCCAGCCAGCCGCCTGCCTGCTTATCTCCTTCAGCGGATCCGGAGGACTCACCTAGTGGTCTGCCTATGTAAACAAGGCAGTTCGACATTCTGTCAGTGTGGAAGACATTGATCCTGTGTTCCTGCAAAGCAGCTACAGGGATCTTTGTCTTCCCTTAGTAAAAGCACCTCCCCCACAGTGAGAAAACACTTGTTAGACACACATTTAACCCATTGATTTCCAGCCAGTGTCATTAGTACAGTGACAGTACATATTTTTAGCACTGATCATGGTATTAAAGCGGGAGTCCGCCGTTTTTTTTTTTTAAAAGCCAGCAGCTACAAATACTGCAGCTGCTGACTTTTAAAATAATGACACTTACCCGCCCAGCGCGATGTCGGCACCCAAAGCCGATCTCTCAATCGTCTCTCGGGTGCTGCCGCCGCCATCTTGGGTATGGGATTCAGGAAGTGGAGCCTTTCGGCTTCATTTCCCGGTTCCCTACTGCGCATGCGCGAGTCGCGCTGCGCAATAAGGATGGTCCCCGCTGTCTCTGGGATCCGTGTGTTTCCCAGCAGACAGCGGGGGACCTTCGGAAAGGGGCGTAGATTCTGCGGAAAGGGGCGTAGCTTCTGCAGATATCTATGCCGGAAGTGGGTGCAGATACCTGTACTGTACAGGTACCTGCACCCCCCTCCCCCCTGAAAGGTGCCACTTGTGGCGCCGGAGGGGGGGAGGGTTCTAATGAGCTAGAAGCTCCACTTTAGGGTGGACCTCCGCTTTATTGTCACTGGTTTCCGCAAAGTGTCAAAAGTGTCACTTAGTGTCTGATTTGTCCACCGCAATATCGCAGTCTATGAGTCGCTGACTGCTGCCATTACTAGTAAAAAAAAAAAAAAATGTCCCCAGATTTCATTTTAAAAATCTGGTCACCTTATTGTACACTCACATCAGTCCCTACTCCCTACCCTCAAGGAGCTTACAACCTATGGTCCCTAACTCACATTCATATACTAGGGCTAATTTTGACAGAATGCAATTAACCTACCAGCATGTCTTTAGAGTGTTGCACAATTCTTTTTTTGTCACTTTTATTGCTACATGTAATGTAAACATCCCTTGTGACAATAATAGTCAGTGACAGGTACTCTTTATGGAAGTATCGGGGGGCTATAGTGGTGGTGTTCTGTGGCCTTTGTTTCCTTTGCTGTCTCCTCTAGTGGTTGGCGTTTTTTTTGTATGGCATGGGAGCTGCGATTTGCTAAGGGAGATTTTTGTCTCCTGCTGTCCCCTCCCCCTCGTCCTATGGACTTTGTGGGGGGGGGGGGGGGGGGCACCAGCATATCGGCGCCATGCTCCTGCACCCATTGGGGGGCTTCTGTGGATGCGCTGTCACCCAGTGGTAGTGCAGTTTGTCATCTTGGATGGACAGGAGTCCATTGTGCATGCGCACTCCCATTGGCAGCTGACACCCTGGTGTTGGCTTACCAATCCATCCTGGCATGGCGTTGGGGGTGGATAAGTCAGGGGTTTGACATGGCTGAGATCACTTCCTTCACCCGCCAATACTATGCACATCACAGATTTCCATTGCTGTTCAGCTGTTTGTATATCAAGGTAAATATGCTCTCCCCACCCTAGCACTCACCTGGTGCTTCATCTGCATTCCCTGCACTTTTTGTTTCATTTAAACACTGCTTTGCACGCAACCTTTTTACTCTTTTCTTACTATAGGGGTTGATTTCCCAAACAAACACATTTTTTTCAGGATTCACTTCCTTATTCATGTTCTCTATGTCTGCTCCATTATTGGATCAGGTTAGTTCACATATGTTTCTCTACAAAGAATTGTATAACTTGTTTACTCTGCTTATTTACTAAGGTTTGACATATACACTAATGCCGCGTACACACGATCGGAATTCCGGCCAGAAAAAGACAGATGAGAGTTTTTCATCGGAAAATGCGACCGTGTGTATACTCCATCGGAATTTAGCTGTCCGAATTTCCACCAGCCAAAAATTGATAGCAAGTCCTCAATTTTCCCGATGGAAAAACTTTCTATCGGTAATTCCGATCATGTGTATGCAATTCCAACACGCCAAAAATCCGCATGCTCAGATTCATCTACGAGACGGAAGCTATTGGCTACTGGCTATTGAACTTCCTTTTTCTAGTCCCGTCGTACGCGTTGTACGTCACCGTGTTCTAAACGATCGGAATTTGGTGTGACCGTGTGTAGGCAAGACAGCTTGAGCCGAATTCCATCGGAATTCCATTGGGAAAACCATCAGAGCTTTTTCCGACCAGAATTCCGATCGTGTGTACACAGCATATGAGTATACATGCTCTTATACAAACATTTTTTACTACATTATATGACTTGTTGTTCATCTTACTAAATTTGGCAAACCATTGAGGCATATACATCTATGTTTACAGCTGATATCTATCAAGTTACATACTGAGACAATTAGGACCATTCATCTTCACCCATGCCATGTCTGCCACCTGGCATCCCCCTTGGGGGCACCTGTGCTTGTTTTCTCCCCCTCAGCTCCCGTGCCATACGCTGGCTGCTGCCGTCCATTTGGGGGTTCAGCGATGGAA
Organism: Lithobates pipiens; assembly: GCF_037356315.1. Lineage (NCBI taxonomy): Eukaryota > Metazoa > Chordata > Amphibia > Anura > Ranidae > Lithobates > Lithobates pipiens. The sequence goes on along the minus strand of NW_027507764.1, from coordinate 35,239,673 downwards.
ACTCTGGTTTCGTTCATTGATATACTTGTAGTTACGGTACTCCGGAAGAGTACGCGCTATGTTGTAAATTTAGTTTTTTTCCTAAGACTATAGTTGAGTCTTGGGGTTAATTGCACAAAATTGTGGTTTTGGCATCAGTTTGGCTGGGCTGTACTATGTTCTGCCTGGTCATAGGTGTAGGTAGCACCTTTGACAGGCATTAGAATGCAGTCTGGTTGGACGCATTGGGTACCAATCTCTCTCTTGGAGCCAATCAGTGGGTGCGTTGTCTCGTTGTGTATTCCGGGAGAGGGTACTTAAAGTGCTGAAGTCACTTGGTTCTGGGTTCCGGTCCAGAAGTATGTTCTGACTCCATGGTCCTGGTCCTCCTGACCAGCCCCCAGGGGCCCTCATGGCCTGGGGTGCAGATCCATCCGTTTCCGAGTCTCGGAACTGGCTTGTCCGAGGGACAGTAACTGGAAGGAGGATTCTAAAGTGGTCCGGTGCTGTCTCGGGTTTTGGAGAGGCCCAGCAACTCGTCATGCAACCAGGGGAGGACTCTTCGGAAGAGGGTCAGGCATGAGGCTGGCTGCTCGGTAAGAGCCTCGAAGCTGAGCTGTATGAATACTAATTGAATCCGCATTTCTTACGGTATCGCCGGACCAGCTGCAAGATACTGGTACTGTAAGAAAGTTCCTAATTTCATCCTTTGGTTACAACTAAGTTCCTGTGAGAGACTTTCTGTGTTCATCTAAAGTTTTACAACCAAGTCTGTGGAAGAGACTTTGCTAAATTTGAGTTATTAGTCGGCTGATAAATCCATAAACCAGGATTTATCCGACAGTTGAAATATTCAGTTGCGAGTGGCTATTCCATGGATTACCTAGAGAGAGACATTTATCAAGTGTCAGCAGCTTCCAAAGTGCCTGAGCTTCCATACCCATACCCTCTACTCCCAACTGAGAGACTGTGTTTCTGTTCAACGTTTTATGCAAATAAAAATTCCTAAAGGAATTCAAGTATCGGTCTCTGCAGTTATTGGGCCATCAAACTCGGGGAAACCCCTAGACAAGAACGACAAGCTACAAGGTGGAGAAGGTAAACGGCAAGCCCAAGAAAACCAGCCGCTCTTTCGGGGGTCAGTGCTACACACTTCATCCGCATCCACCCCTGATGAGCGAGCAATGATCTCGCGAAACGCGCGTCGGGTTTTCTGATGCGTGCATTGCTATATACTGCATTGTATAATGTTTGTATCAACTTGATTTATTCTTTTTACTATGTGCAAATCCATTGGCTGAGCTAGTATGCTATATTATCCATGTATGTACAATTATTTTAATAAACATTTATACTACTATTACTTGTGTTACTCAGTGGCTAACTGTGACCACCTCATTTAAAGTCCCAGGGCAACTCTTCTTTTTTTGTATATGTATATAGGGATGGAGGTGTGTCACTGGTGACTGCAGACCTTTCATTTTGTCACAATTCTTTTTTTTGTCACTTTTATTGCTGTCACAAGGAATGTAAACATCCCTTGTGACAATAATAGTCAGCGACAGGTACTGGAAGTATGGGGGGGCTATAAGACCCCAAACCCCACCTCTGCACTTGAAAGGATATTTTTTTAAACTGGTGCCTTTAAGATGCCAGTAATCCGGAAGTGATGTCATGATGTCGCTTCCGGGTTACTAGATCAGAGCTGATGCTTCGTTCGGGTCTTCGGCCAGCCGGCGGACATGCTGGATGGTGGCTCGGGTCTCCCGGTGGAACGGGAGAGCCCGAGCGAGCGATGTAAGGTAGCGGGAGGGGGACGGGGACGCCCCCTCCCGCTACTTGTAATAACAGCTGATCAGCTGCTGAGCCATATCAGTTATTACTAGAAGGCCGACCGTCTGCTCTAAGGGACGGTACCGGGGGGATGCCTACAGCTGCATGCATCAACCCGGTACAACCACTTGAAGCAATATCGGTAAGTTTTGTGACCTATACCAATGCTTCAAAAAAGCGAATATCGGCCGCACCGATAATCGGTCGACCCCTAGCTCCTACTACGTGTATACTGCCATAGATTGGTTCCCGGAAAAGAGAAATTATGTTATTTGATACAATTTTCCATTTTTTTTCAATTTGGATAGAGTAATGCCGCGTACACACGATCAGAATTTTGGTTAGAAAAAGCTCTGATGGTTTTCCCGAAGGAATTACGAAGGGATTTCGCTCAAGCTGTCTTGCATACACGCAGTCACACCAAATTCCGACCGTCAAGAACGGGGTGGCGTACAGCACGTACGACGGGACTAGAAAAGGGTAGTTTAATAGCCAGTAGCCAATAGCTTCCATCTCCTAGACCTAGTTGAATCTGAGCATGCGTGAGTTTTTGTGCATCGGAATTGCATACACACGATCGGAATTTCCGATAGAAAGTTTTTCTGTCGGAAAAATTGAGAACATCAAATTTTTGCTGGCGGGAATTCAGCCAGCTAAATTCCGATGGAGCATACACACGGTCGCATTTTCTGATGAAAAGCTCTCATCTGTCTTTTGCTAGCCAAAATTCCGATCGTGTGTACGCGGCAAGGGTCTGTCCTCACAGTATGGTCACCTGCCAATATGACAACCAACCACAAGCACAAGCAGCCTGAGCTCACCTCTTCGTTGACATTGGGCCTTTTGGGCTCTTTGGCAGCATTAGCAACTTTGTGTGTTTGGGTGCCATTAATTTTCAATGGCACCAAAATGCGTTTATGTTTTTTGCCATGAATGTCAAACCGCAACGTGTGAAGCTTGTCACCCAAAACAAGCAGGAGCTCCATTTGGGCAGCATGATGATCACGGCAAAACCGTGCCGTGTTTAGGTGTCATTGAAAATGAATGCCGTCCGAAGGCGTGCAGTGTGTTTTCCCGTTATTGCAGTGCAATTTGGGATCGCGGGCAAAGATCGATGCTATTCTGCCCGAGATCCCAAAACACCAGATGTGAGCGCGGCCTCGATAAGACACAGAAGTTGAAGCTAAAACTATTTTATTTCCGCTAATTGCAGTACAGAAGATGTTTTTCCGGTGTTTTGAAGTGTAAGATGACAATGTCTTTCCTAAGCCCTGTCTCTGTATATTAACAGTGACAGAGGGAAGATGGAAGAAATTGGAAGAGTCTAAGGCAGAGCTCTTAGACTGGTGGACCTCCAGCTGTTGTAAAACTACAAGTCCCATAAGCCATTGCAAGGTTGACCTTTACAAGCATGATTCCCATAGGCAGAGGCATGATGGGACTGTGGTTTTGCAACAGCTTGAGGGCCACCAGTTTTAGACCCATGATCTAAGGGTATAGCTAAAGCTGAACTAACTAGCACTAAACCGGAAAAGGGTGGGGGGATAACGGAGAACGATACCAATTCACATAAGTAAACATATTGTAATGGCTCAAAATCACCACTTCCCGTAAATGGTAAACAGGACAAATAGAGAGGGTGAATCTCCCTTAGGCTGGATTCACACCTATGGCAGTTTTAGTGCTTTTTGCATTTTGCAGATTTGCACTACAGAACATGTTCCATAGGAAACCATGGTAGATGGACTGTAGTGCAAATCTGCAAAATGCAAAAAGCACTAAAAATGCCATATGTGTGAATCCAGCCTAAGGCTCGATTCACATCTATGCATGTTGCTTTTGAGCGTTTTTGCGGTGCTTGTCGCGTTTTTGGACATGCGTTTTTGCTGCGATTTTTGCCGCGCTTTGCTTTTTTTTTTTTACACTGTGAAAAAAATGAAAAAAAAATCGCGGTAAAACGCAGTACTTGCGTTTTTGATGCAGGTCCATTGACTTCTATTACTTGCAAAATGCTGCATTTTGCATGAAAAAAGTCCCCGACCCTTTCCAAAAACGCAGAGGCACAAAAATACATTGATGTGAACATGTTCCATAGGAACCCATGTTAAAAAATTTCCCTGCATTTCTACATAATGCATCAAAAAACGCGTTCGTGTGAATCAAGCCTTAGGGGGAAACAAACCGCAATAAAAAACTGGCAGGTGTTCTAATCCCTCTCCACTGTATCCAAAACTTGAAAAAAAGAAAAGAATAAACAATCCCATTAGTTATACCTTTACCCACGTTAAGCTTTTTGTAGACATTTGTTGCACCTATAAAGTCAATTTAATGGTCAATAAATAAGATATGATAGATAAGAAATTTTTTTATAAATAAATGTAGCGCCCTGCTCCTAATGGGCAGACGCTATTATTTTTTCAAATTTAGTTGTCCGAAGCTGCAGTTGGGCTCAGGCTAATTTTTCCTAAAAGTTCTGGTTTCTGTACCAGTCCAGTTGGGTTGCACTGGTTCCCATTTGACCGTAGGTGTCGCTGTCACCGCCGGTAGGTGTGGAAATGCAGCAGGCTGGATGTATTGAATACTACCTCTTGCTCGGAAATAGCTCAGTGGGAGTGGCTTCCCTGCTGTGCGTTCTGCGAGAGGGTATTTTAAGGTACCAACGCCATTTTTGGTGGTTCTATTTCCAGGGTCCGCTATCCGGACCTCATGGCCCTCCTAGCCTGGGGTCCGTGACGCCTGGTCCTGTGTCTTGGGGCCAGCTGGCCCGAGGCTCTGCAACTGAGAGGGTAGGCCCAGAAAAGTATTGGGGCCTACTGATCCCGGGGTGGTCCTGTGCTGTCTCGTCTGCGGGGAGAAGCCAAGAAAACGGGAGGATTCAGGGGAGGACTTTTCTAGTAGAGGACCGAGCGCAAGGCTGGTGTCTCTGGAGGAGCCTGGAAACTCAGTTTGAGGACGCAACCCGGATCAACACCCATACAGTATCGGGGGGTCGGCTGAAAGAAACTGGTTCTGTATGGTAGTTCTTCTAAACTCTCAAGATTTCTTAGTTTAATTGGCAAGTCTGTGGCAGAGACTTTGTTGAGCATCTCATCGGCTGCTAGGTCAAGTGAGAGGGGCCTGTCCGATGGTTGCTGGATCCAGTCTGTGGAGCCGTTTGTCCTCTGGATCTGACCAATACCTCTACCCGCAATTACCAGGTGCCTGAACTACCCCTTTATCCTCTGACCCTCTATTGAAGGACTTTTATGCTTATCCTGAATAAATGTAAAAAAAAAGGACTAAGTGTCGGATTAAACATCATTTGGGCTACTTTCCAATGGGACCCCTGTGACGAAGAAGCGAGCGGGTGAGGTAACGGTAAGCCCAAATAAAACAAGCAGCTCCTTCGGGGGTTTCTGCTACATAAGTTGTCTTCGGCACTGATGGGCACCAATGAGGTGGAAATGATGGGCACTGATAGGCGGCACTGATAGGTGGCACTGATGGGCACTCATAGGCGGCACTGGGCACTTATGGGTGGCACTGATAGGTGGCACTGATGGGTGGTACTGATGACACTGGTGGCACTGATGACACTGATGGGTGGCATTGCTGGGCATCAGGTTATATAATGGTGGGCACTGATTGGCACAGATTGGGCATCATTTGCACATGTGGAGGGCCATAGGGTACATACCTGGCAATCCATATGTTGTCCCCTTCCCTGGTGATCCTGGCGGCTCTCCTGGTGGTCTAGTGTGGGCATCCGAGGGGAGGCTGCGCTGATAAATAATCGGTGCAGACCCCCCCCCCCCCCCCCCATCAGGAGAGCCACCGATCGACGCATGTGAGGAAAAGCTGATCAACGGCTTTTCCTGTTGACATTGTGATCATCCGTGATTGGACATGGCTGATCACGTGGTAAAGAGCCTCCGCCGGAGGCTCTTTACCAAGATCGGTGGAGCGGTGTGTAACCTCCAGGGACACGCAGCGGCTGTTATCCTGAAGGACGCCATATGACGCCCAGTCAGGATAACTGAACCACCGCCCAGCCTTCATTTTTGCTATAGGCTGGGCTGGAAGTGGTTAAAGGCGATACATGGTAGACACCGCCCCCCTCCTCCCCCCTCCATGTTGTCACAGGAAGATCTCAACCCTTAATAGGTTGCCTACCCCTGGTTTAGACCCTTCATATTTCACAGAAGCCCCATAACAGGGCTCCTAAAAAAATTGTAAAAAAGATTAACCACTTCCCGACCGGCGCACAACGATGTACGTCGGCAGAATGGCACGGGCAGGCAAACTGGCGTACAGGTACGTCCATTTGAAATTGCTGCCCTGCCATCGCGTGCGCGCCGGTCGGGACCCTCGTGAGTGCAGTCGCGTGTCCCATGGACTCGATCGCCACGGGATACCCGCAATCGTCTCACGGGGAGGCTAAACGGGGAGATGCCGATGTAAACAGCTTCTCCCCATTCTGCCTAGCAACAAGTGGCACTGAACTCTGCTCCCTGTGATTGGAGCAGAGATCAGCGTTCACTAACACACAGCCCAGCCTCCCACAGTTGGTACCACGCCCCTAGGACACACTTAACCCCTACACTGCCACCCTCTAGTTAACCCCTTCACTGCCAGTGTCATTTACACAGGAATCAGTGCGTTTGTAAAGCACTGATTGCTGTATAAATGACAATGGTCCCAAAAATGTGTCAAAAATGTCTGATGTGTCCGCCATAATGTCGCAGTCACAATAAAAATCGCTGATCGCTGCCATTACTAGTAAAAAAAAAAAAAATAATAAAAATGCCATTAAACTATCCCCTATTTTGTAAACGCTATAAATTTTGCGCAAACCAATCAATAATCGCTTATTGCGATTTATTTATTTATTTTTTACCAAAAATATGTAGAAGAATACGTATTGGTCTAAACTGAGGAAAAAAAAAGTTTTTTTTATATATTTTTGGGGGATATTTATTATAGCAAAAAGTTAAAAAATAATGTGTTTATAGCGCAAAAAATAAAAACCGCAGGGGTGATCAAATACCACCAAAAGAAATCTCTATTTGTGGGAAAAAAACGACGTCAATTTGGTTTGGGAGCAACGCTGCACGACCGCGCAATTGTCAGTTAAAGCGACGCAGTGCCGAATCGCAAAAAGTGCTCTGGTCTTAAGCCAGCAAAATGGTCCGGTCTGAAAGTGGTTAATAACAAATAATAATGTAAAAAAAAAAAAATATATATACATATATATATATTATAATAAAAATAAAAACAACTACTGACACTGCCTTACTGACACCAATCTTGATACACATGCATGTGTGTTTGTGCTCTGGGGTGCACACCCTAATGCAATAGGTGGCGCATACCAATGATCCAGGGTCTCTGCTTTCAGAAAAGATATTTTTGGGTGGGGTTACAGTATCATCTAGCAAAAAATTCAGATTTTTTCATGTGTGTGTGTGGCACAGCCCCCTTGGGGACTGCTTGGATTTACCTGCTCATCTGCATCACCATGACCCTGTGAACCTTCCAACCCACCTGACACTCTGGGTTCAGACATCATTGCAACACCTTTAAGTAATAAGACAACACTCAATGCGTTTATATTCTATTAACGTTTACTCTAATACTTCAGTTAAGGTCTGGTTGTACAAAGAGGTAATGGTTCAACTAAGTTTGGTATAACGGCACACACTCACCTGAATGACTGCTTAAAGAGGAGTTCCCCTTAAAAAAAATAAAAAATTTAAAGTCAGCAGCTACAAATACTGCAGCTGCTGACTTTTAATAATCGGACACTTACCTTTAATCTTCTTTTTTTTTTTTTTGTGGAACACCACTTTAAGAAATGTCAGTTGAGACAGACGGCAACAACAGAATATTATATACACCTACCGTATGTACACTAGAATACCCCTTGGACATAACCTGAAAGGATAAACAAGTTAAGCAGCATGTTTAACCGTTAATCCTAATGATAGATGACAGCTTTACCTTTTTATTTCGTTTATCTTTTGCTACAATTTTATTTATTTATTTTTTTACAAATTTTCTAGATGCCCCATTGGGGAGATATCAGGAGTCTAAACGGACCTCTGATGTTCCACCTTTGTGGCAGAAAGTAGACTGAGCACACAGTCCTCAATCTCCATCTCTGCAGCCTCAGCTGCACTGAATGAATGTACAAGAATAGCACTTGACATTTGTATTGTCTGACACTTCCACCCCTCCTTTCCTCCAAACCCATACCCCCAATTAAACCAGACCAGACTGTGTTTGGAGTAAATGGCCAAAGGCCTTGATTTATTAACCAAAATATATAAATAAAAAATATAAACTTTTATAAATAACTTTTAATAATAATAACTTGTAAACTTTCCCTTTAACACTGGAACATGGGTCATTAGCATATCAAAGACCCTACTGGTCACTGCACCATCTATTTTACCTCTTGACCTCCAGACGGCATCCCCTGTCTCGGAGGCTAAACCCAAACCAATGCAGTGACCTACCCCTTTTCTCCTCCGGTTACCCCCTTGTAACCAGGAAGTACATCAACAACCATCCCCATCCCCATGGATGGGTACAACCTAATTACCACCGGCACCACTTACCCTTCTAAACTGACCCCCCAAACAACCAGCCACAGCTCGAAAGGTGGTAAAGCCTTACCCTTTCGAGCACCGCCACACGCACAGTCCCCTCTGGATCCCCTCCTGCAGGCCTAACGCCCACAAGTCCGTACCCACCTCATTTAAATGAACCCCGTCACTTCTCAAGTATCGCCAGGTCTCAAACTCCAATTCCCGATGCCTAATTGCCAATCCCCCATTCCTACCAAAAAACCTGCTCACCTCCTTGTTGACCTTGACCCGGGCCCTGTCCACCTTCTTGTCTGACTGCGCCCACCTCCATGACATCCTGCCCACCATATCCGACCATATCAAGACCATGCCCGGGTAGGCAGCCTTCAACCGAAGGCTGTCGCACTTAATATCACGTATGAGGTCCCTCATGGACCTGACCCCCATGTCATTGCCCCCCACATGTAGGATCAATACATCAGGCGGCCGGTCCAGGCGAGCAAACCTATGGACCTCACCCAGCACCCTATTCCATCGCATGCCAGGGACCCCTATCCATCGAACCTGGGCTTCATGTCTGGGAATCCCAAGCTGTCTCCCGTTAGGACGAACATAAGCTCTCTTCGAACCCCAGAACACATATGAATGGCCCAGAATCCAGACCAAAGCCACTTCCGAACCTGTAAATAAAAACCAGTAAATACATAAAAACCAACAACAGATGTCCTATACCAATGCATGTCCCCCCTCCCCCCCCCCCCACTCAGGCCTAACCCAACAAATGAGGCCGAACGTACAGTTTAAACCTCCCCGATTCCCACCGTCCAATTCTCTTCACCGCCTCCGCACTTAGCCCGGCCCTAGACGCTTCAGTAGCCGCCCCTATTCGAAAAGAGTGCGACGAAAAATGGCCCCGGTCAAACCCTGCTGCCGTGACGCACTTCTGCAAAATGGCATTGAACTGAAACTTAGACAAAAAGGAACCATCCTCATGTATAAAAAAGGGGCCCGCCACCCGTGGCCGTACTCCCAGGAAAGCCGCCACCGCCCCCACCGGACATATGTCCCTCTCCGCAATGGGGGCCACTTCCACCAATACCCCACTCCCCCCCTGATCCGTCTTAGACTTGCGCAAACCAAATTCTAACCCCATCCTGACCCCATTCCACATCGCACACCTCCAACCCCCCGACCCGATACTTGGCCGGGCAGAACAGCTCCCCAATCCGGAAAGCCCCAAAAAACATCAAAGAAAAAGCCACCCTAAAGAGGCACTGTTCGTAAGAGGACCCGCACACCGTCTCCACCGCCGTGCACAGACCCCGGAGCATCTGAAAGGAAACCGGACGCCGCCCATCCCTCTGTCTAGGCGCCCTCCGATACCCTTTCACCGCTTGTCGCAGCCAAAACTCCTTGGTAAAATCCGGACTCCCTTCCCATTTAAACAAGAAGGCCAACCCAGCCAGCTTCCTGTCTATGGAGGCCGCCGAAACCCCCCTGTCCATCTCCCTGCAAAGAAAGTAAAATACAGCCTGAGCCATGCCCGCCTCACCCGGGGCCATGCCGATCGCCGCAAGACATTCCGACCACTCCTGCCAGACCTTTGAATATGCCCTCCATGTTGCCTTACACACCGACATCTCAATCAACCGCGCTGCAACTCCACCGCTATGTTCCACATCCAAGCCGGACATGCGACCCCGTGACGCTCTGCCTCCGGTGCCAGCCCCCGAAACCTGTCCCACTGAAAACGAGACAGAGCGTCAGCCAAATTGTTCTCCACCCCCGGCAGATGCACAGCATAGATAAACGCATTAACCTGCAAACAACGCAACACCAAGTGGCGTACTAGCCTGACCACCGGCCCAGAGGCCGCCGTCAGCCGATTAACCACGTGCACCACCCCCAAGTTGTCGCAATTAAAGCGTACCTTCAAATTCCTAAAAGACTCCCCCCAAATCTCCAAGGCCACCACAATGGGAAACAGTTCCAGCAACACCAGGTTCTTCAGGAGCCCGACATCGGCCCACTCCGCAGGCCACGGTGCTGCGCACCACTGGCCCTTAAAGTAAGCGCCGAAACCCGACGACCCAGCCGCGTCAGTGAACAACTCCAGATCCCAATTGCTAATGGGACCCGACATCCACAGTGCGCGCCCGTTGAAGGAGGCCAAAAAGGCCTGCCACACCACAAGATCGTCCTTGTGCTCCTGTTTTAGAGTCACGAAATGAGTCGGTGACCGGACCCCCACCGTGGCCGAGGCCAACCGGCGGCTAAAAACACGCCCCATCGGAATAATCCGACACGCGAAGTTGAGCTTGCCCAATAAAGATTGCAACTGCCGCAATTGCAGCTTGCGAACCCCAATTGTCGCCCGCACTTCCTCCTGCAAAGACTCCAATTTGTCCTGGGGCAACCTGCATTCCATCTTTTCGGAGTCGATCACGATCCCTAAAAACGTAATGCAGACTGTGGGCCCTTCCGTCTTCCCCGGCGCTAGCGGGACCCCAAAGCGGCCTGCCAAGTGCTGTAACGTCCCCAAGAGGACGGCGCAAACATTCGAGCCGGCCGGGCCTACACACAAGAAATCATCTAAATAGTGAATGACCGAGTTGATGCCCGACACGTCCCGCACGACCCACTCTAAGAAAGAACTGAACTGTTCGAACAAGGCACATGAAATGGAGCAACCCATGGGCAGGCAACGGTCGACGTAGACCCCCCCCTTCCAACAGCACCCGAGAAGCCAAAAGCTATCAGGATGCACTGGCAAGAGCCGGAAAGCCGATTCGACATCCGACTTAGCCATTAAGGCCCCCCGTCCATACCTCCTCACCCAGGACACCGCCGCGTCGAAGGATGTGTACGTCACCGCACAATCCTCCGGCGATATGGCGTCGTTAACAGAGCCCCCTTTAGGAAAGGACAGGTGATGAATCAAACGAAACTTGTTGGGCTCCTTCTTGGGGACTACCCCCAGCGGCGATACCACTAAATGGGGGAGGGGCGAATCCGTAAATGGGCCGGCCATGCGGCCCAATGCCACTTCTTTGTTCAACTTGTCCGTCACCACCTCCGGGTGTTGCATTGCGGACTTCAAATTGTTGGCCACGGGAGGAGGGGCAGCCAACGAACTGGGGATCCTAAAACCAACCGTAAAACCCTCCTCCAGCACCCGCGCCCCCTCCCGGTCCGGATATCTATTGAGGAAAGGCCGCATCCTTTCCACCCGTACCGGGGTCGTCCCTCTTCGGGACAGCATCTCCCGCGCGCCCCTTTCCTTTTTTAAAACATCTGGTGAGGGGGTGGCCTCGTTGAACTGCCAGCAATAACCCCAGCGCTTCTCGGTCGGCTGTCCGGGGGTAGTTGAACCTCCGACCCCGTGCTGAAAAAACTGGTTGGGAGCCCTCGCAGCCGTCATCAACTTCATCCACAGGCTGATGTCCTTATGGTCCCAGCGAAGCGAGGGTCTAACCGCCATCCGTTGCCGAAACTGTTCGTCATACCTGAGCCACGCTACCCCACCGTACGTCCTATGCGCCTCACTGATGGCCTCCAGGTACACGAACAACGCTGAGCAATGTTCCGGTGCCTTCTCCCCTACAACGCTCGCCAGAATGGCAAACGCCTGGAGCCAATTTGAAAAAGTACGCGGAATCAACCTATACCTCCGCTTCTCCTCGTCCTCCTTCTTCCGCTCCTCCGGCTTCAACCGGTCCAGGTTGAACTTTTCCAGCGGAAGCAGGGTAAAGATCTCGATGTACTCACCCTTCCAAATCTTCTCCTTCACCTCCTGCTTCAAGTGCGCCCCCAAGGGTCCCTCGAAGCAAACGTACACCTCACTCTTAGCCGTGTCCGCCAGCCTGACCAAGTCTGCGCTCCGTTCCCCCGACTTCGTCGAAACCCCGTCAGCTGCGGGGGCCGCCAAGCCCGCCGGCGCTGCCCCCCCAGCTGCTGGGACCCCCAGGGCCACCGCCGGAGCGGATTCCACGCCAGGCGGGACCGCTCCGGCGGTCGCCGAGGCGGCCGCCGGCGCCCACGCCTGGGCCGGCCCGCCCGCCAAGCCCCCCTCAAATTTCTGAACCAGCTCCTTCAGGCCCGCCAACAACCCCCCTAGGCCCTCCTGCCTCCCACCCGCTGCCGGCTCCGCAGGTTTGGACGCGCCCGCCAATCCCGCAGACCCACCGCCGGCCGCCGGCGCACCCCGTCCGCTACCCTGCCCCAACAAGTCAAGCAACAGTGTAGATATGGAAAAAGAAGTGTCACACTCACCGGGCTGCCCAGGACTGGGCCTTGCAGCCGCCGCACAGGGACCCATCGCCGACTCCGCGTCACGGACATCTCCGCCATCAGACTCCGACAGCTCACCTTCCGATCGGTCGCTGGCCACGGCCGTCACCGGTCCGGAAGAAGGACGCCCAGACGGGCCCGCTCCGCCATCCGGGGTTCTGCGATGAACATCTCTGGGGGCCCGGCCCACCCGACCGCCCGCTCCTCCCACATTGCTCGGTGAAGGGCTCCTGCACCTCACAGCTCGCCGGCTCCTCGTCCCCCGCCCCTCGGCCAGGCTGCGTCCATTGTCCCGGCTGCCACCGGAAACCCCGCCATCTCCCCTGGGACTGGGGGCCGCCACGCCGGGCCGTGCCCCCACCCGCCGTCCAGCCGACCGCTGCGGACCGACCTCTCCATCCTCCCCGGCCTGGCCCATGCATCTACGCCGAGCAGGGGGCGCTGAATCCAGGGGCGATCCCCCTTGCCTCCCAGCCACGCTCCCCAGTCCCCTCCTCCTGGCCCTGCTCCTGGCCGAGTACCTGCTACTCCCTTCCCCCGATGGGGTGGAGGTCGGTGGCCCAGTCCTCCGCTGTGGATCCCGCTCGATGTCGCCCTTGCTCGCTGCAGGCGTGGGCGCCCCCCGCGGGGGCCCCACGCGGCCCGCTCCAGGACTGTACCGCTCGGGCGGCCTGGAACGCCGCGCCCGAGGTGTCACCGGCGTCCCCCCGTCCGTCGCCGCCTCCCGTTCTGCCGCCAAGGCCGCCACTTGCCCCTGTAGCCATGCGGCGCCCTCCTGTGCGATCACGGCCCTGAGCTGAGCCATCAAGTCCGCGGACGCCATCTTGGATAGTCGGAGGAGCGGCGAGGGTACGTCCAATCTCTTCCTCCTCCGCTCTACGAGTGACCTGGCTTCCGCTCAGCTTCCCGCTGAACGTGTTGGCTCCGCCCCCCCTTTGGCCCCGCCTCCCGGCTTCTTAAAGCGGCCCGTGCAATACACATTAAAGCGGCGACAGTGCATGCAAACAATTGTCATGCTGTCCCTCCGCTTAGCAGCCTTCGGCTGCTGCTCCGTGGCCTCTCTGTACAGAGCTTCCCATTCATTCACAAACTGAAGCATAGTAAACACAGTTGCTACACAGGAGGCCCAATCACAGCAGGAGATGGATAGGAGGGTCTGCAGGAGGAAAATGGGGGGGGGGGGGGTTTGTTTCCTTTATATGCCGCCCCTCCTATCCAGGTGTACCTGGCCTCCTGAAGCATGAAGCTGGGTCTCAAATGCGGCCCCCTGTACGTACGCCCCTGGTCGGACTCTTCAGCATTTGACACTTCTGGGAAGGTCCACATGCTTTGGCTCCATCCTTTTATCCCCTATGTCACTCAGGACTCAACAGGAATGTTGGAGGGTGGAACCGCAGAGCATGGCGAGGCAGCCAACACTCCTGGAAGTGTAATTTGCTCAAGAGCTTAAAAGAAGCTTCAGAGCCAGAATTAAGAAAAAGTAATAGACTAGACAGACTACCACCAGGGAGGTGAGTATAACCCTCTTTTATTGTAGGGACTTTTCTCATCTGGAATTCTTTTCACCTGATAGGTAAGTTTCTTTGGCGTTTTTAGACTCTGAGTGGAATCTGGAGCGCCTGGAGGAGGCCTACACAAACGAGGGGTGAACACTCTCTGCAGATAGTGGCCAGGTGAGACTCTGGATGTAGGTGGAACTCTGGACATGGACCTGAAAGGCAAAGAAAAGCAAACCACCTAGTCACCTCCTGGACGGGGCAGCACTTTGTAAAGCAGAAAGTTCTATTTCAGCCATCTAGTTTCCATCACCCCGGTACCCCTTCTACACATCTTCCACTGCTCCTGGTAGTGTAGAAAGAATAAGACCCTATCTAAGTGACTACAGATGATCAAGTAACAGGAAATTTGCTACACTAACAGTGTTGGACCTCTCAATATTCACTATTGGTCACAACCAGTAGAAATAGGCGGTGCTGGGACAAGATAATACAGTTTCCAGGGCAAAGAGGCCAAATCACCCCCCCCCCCCCCATTATGTGTATCAGGGAAGTAACCTGGATCAGTTCCGTCAGCTGCGCCGTGTCCCTGCACCCATGCGCGGTGGAACGGCGCTTTGGCGTACACATATTCCCAATAGAGTGGCGCTTCAGCGCACGCGCGTTCACGGCTCCGCTGAGCGGCGCGAATGCGTGCGCACATGCGCACGCATAGCGTGAATACTCTGACCGGCCTATAAAAGGAGATCTAGTACCCAGACAAGTTGCTAGTTCATTTCAGCTCTCCTGTGAGCCTTGCATCCTGTTCCTGTGTAATGTCTACCTGTTGTGATCCGGATTGTTTCAAGACCACGCTGTCTCTCTCCTGTGCCTGACCTCTGGCTTGTTTTACAGACTTCCTGCTCTCTCCTGTGTGTTGACCCTCAGCCTGTACTCGGATTGTCTCCTGTCTCCTGGGATTGACCCTCAGCCTGCCCCTGGATTGCTTTCTGTCTTCAGCGCTTCGGACTCTTGCTTGTTCCCGGACTTCTTGCCTGTGTTTGACCCCCGGCCTGCCTTTGGACTTTTGCTTATGTCTTTATGGACTTGTTTACTGCTGGCTTCCTGGACCTGCCCTGGGCTACTACTTACCTGTCCTGCACAGCTATCTCCTTGACCTTCACACAAGTCGGGTGTCCTACTGGTAGCTTGTGCCTCTTGTGCCATCTTCAGGGATGGTGTGCGCTGAGTCACAACAGCGACTGCTCTCTGCACCTTGGCCTCGGTGAGTACTCCTTTTGCTGATAGTGTGCAAGCTTATGAGGAGGATGGAGAGAGAGAGCACATCCTGCACCTCCTCCTGGCTCTCCCCTCCTCAACGCTTCCAGCGATGGGCTGATAGAAGTACTGGTGCAACTGTCACTACTCCCGTCAGCCTTATAGTAGAAAGAACTTATGGTACCCCCAACCCTACAATACACATTGTGCCCAGGGCAGCCTTCCCTTCTGCCCACCCCTTGTCCTGGCTCTGGAAACGGGCTCTAACGTGTATCCTGTTTGTAGGTGGGGTGCAGCGCAGTGCGGCAAAATATAACACTCAGTCCCAGTGCAATTAAAGAACTTGTATTGAAATAATGCAAACAAAGTTCACAAGCAACCCAGTGAGAAGGCAACCCAGCCAGGAATACTCACAGTTCCAACGATTTGTAGAGGGAAAGGAATGCAGCCAAACTGTGTGTCTGTAGAGATGGGAAGAATGTGGCCTGCCCGCCTTGTGCTCAACAGGTAGATGTCCAGAGAAGTGGCAAGGACTAAGCTTTCCCTCCTTAATCAGGAACTTTTCTGTGGTGCTAGTTCTGTCCCTATCAGATGGGGTATCTATCCCTACTCTTTCAACTCACAAATGCGTGCCAAACCTGGGAGCCAGGGGCTTAAATAGGTTTTGCCTGATCCAAGATGGCTGCCAGAGTCAAATAAGGTGGCAGCATCCAATTGGATGCTTCCCAGGAGATCATAGAGTAACTATATTCCTCTTCCTCTCCAACTCTGGTGCCGCTGCAGAAGAGTGCCACCTGCAGTAGAGAAGGTAGACTACACCTGCCTATATGTTTATACCAGCTCAGGTGATTATAGGGCCAGAATCTCTTCCCCCTTTGTATTACTTTTCTAATAATGAAGCACTATGAACCTCCTTAGAACCTACATTAAGCAGTGAAGTCTCAAAGATCGAAGATTCTTAACCTTATATCTCGTTGATAAAACATAAGCGGGATCCCCATTTGATCTAACTTGTGGGTGACTGAACTCATGCTCTAGATCAGTGGTCTCCAAACTGTGGCCCTTTGCTTGCCATTATCCGGCCCTTGAGGGACAATTCCTCCCACTGATACAAGACACTACTCTGACAACTGACAACAATGGGGCACTATTCCCTTCCAATGATACCAACGAGGGGGCACTATTCCCTTCCAATGATACCAACGGGGGGGGCACTATTCCCTTCCAATGATACCAACGGGGGGGGGCACTATTCTCCCTGCTAATACCATATGTGGGGATGTTTACTCCAACTGAGGACAATTTCCACTCCCGCTGATCACAGTCCGGCCCCCCTAAAGTCTGAAGTCCAATAAACCGGCCCTTTGTTTAAAAAGTTTGGAGACCCCTGCTCTAGACCTCTAGCAAAATGAACAGGGGTGTTTTGAATGACCTCAGAGACCTGGACCACTTTATACAAGTCAGAACTAATTATGGAATGGGTTGTCTCACCCTAGCCATAAGTCTGGGTAAAGTAAGTGAATAATCTTCGCTTCACCTAACCTTAAGTTGGTGGTGAACTGTTCTAATCGGCAACAGGTTTTGACATGTGCAAGCCAATGGCTCATCTCTAAAAATTAGAACAGAAGAGTAGACCATAGTGTGTAATGACCAGCCTAAGGTAGATCCCACCACCAGCCTCATCTAATGGACAATGTGCACCCCTTCCTTGCCTAAGCAGGAACTTTGAAGGATTTGTTACGGTTTTGATGGTCTTCGAGAAATTGGAATATTGGCTTCTCTCTTTAATTGAAGATTCTCTTTTAGCCCGGTTATATTAACCTACATAAAAAAATAAAAAAAAACACTTTTCCCGATAAGCCTCATCTATACAGTGTATTTAAGTTTAGTGTAGAACAGAGGTAGAATGGTAGAGGTTGGCTTTTAGAAGGCTATATTCTCTATTTCCAGCTATAAGTAGGTTTTGGTCACTTCAAATTGCTCAGATCCATATAGAACAGAGAAAATGGGATAACTACCTATAGCCATATCTAAATCAAGATCAAGGTTCAGCGGTATTGATTCAGATTCAAGGACGCAGCCTTGTAATCTCTATTCTAGGGTAGTTAAAGATTAACGCCATGCTTGATGTCCCTACCGGCTAAAAACACAGGTAACTGCAGAGCAAATTATATGTATTTGTATTGGTAGCCAGCAGCTTTCAGATGTCCTTCTCTTGGACCTGAATCTGGCAATAATTACATGTAAAACCTGGCAGACTGGTTGTACCCAAGTTGATTGATTGAACTTGGTACATTCAGCCTGCCCAGACATGGTTTGAATCTTGGCCAGTCCCTGCTGGACAGGCCGAGATTTGAACCATCTATGGCTGGCTCAATTTTTCCATCACTGTCCCTCCAAGTTCTGATGTACACATTTGTGTAGAGGTACCCCCGTAGGGGCTACTAAGTGATGTGGCCCACCTGTCACCCCTGCCCAGCCCCGCATTCATTTCCCAGTCACTTTTGAGACAATGAACAGTCCATGTGATTGTTTTGTATTTTTACTGAGGGATTTGAACTTGGATAGGGATAGGAATATATGGGATGCCCAGTTGAACAAGCAATTGGCTGATTGTACGTCAATCAGTTGGGACAACTATACACACTTAGCTACTCCAGTCTCCTCCGGCATATCTCTTGCTTGCAGACTGTTGCTCTCTCTCCCTCCTACACAACACTTAAAGTGGTTGTAAACCCTTACAAACCACTTTGACCTACAGGTACGCCTAGATTAAGGCTTACCTGTAGGTCCAAAAATATCTCCTAAACCTACACAGTTTAGGAGATATTTGCCAAAAGACAGGCACCGCTGTCTACGGCGCATGTGCCGTAGACAGCGGCGCGCAGGCGCACTGAGCACGGCGCTGTTAACGGCGATATGCTGCGAGTGGCGGCTCCCGTACGGGAGTGACGTCATCGCGGCTCCGTCGAATGACAGCGCCGGAGCAGCGAGACCCACCAAGAAGATGGACGCTCCGTACGCAAGGGGACAGCGGTGACTTCACTGGCTCCTGTGTCAGGTAAGTGACACATAATGGACTACTATGCGATGCATAGTAGTCCATTATGCTTTACCTTTGCAGGGAATCAAAGAGGAAGTAAACCCATCAGGGTTTACTTCCTCTTTAACTACAGGCCCAGCTAGCACATGTAGAGCACTACTCCCTTGGGAGCTGCTGGGTGTGTTCATACCTTTCTATTAACTTCCTCTGCTGTTCCAACCCTGCACAAATTCCATAAACAGCAGACAGTCCATGATAACTTTAGAAAACTTTTATTACTTGCTTGAAGAATGTTACAGCAGTTAGAGAATATGAGTTGCCTCAACACCCTGGTTCCTATTTCTGTCCCCATGTCCTTTCCTGTAGTGAACTGACCAATGCCCCTCTGAAAGACATTGTGGTATGTGTATGTTATGCTGCGTACACACGATCAAACAACAGGGTGGAAAAGTCCGGCAAACTCAAGTCCGCTGGACAATCCCCCCGTGTGTAGCCTCCGGCGGACTTTTTTTTACCCGAAAGTACGGCGGACTTAGAAAGTAGTTTTGCACTCCAATCTTCCCGCTGGACTTGCATTTCGGCGGACAATCCAGCCGTTGGTATGCCAGTCCGCCGTACTTTTGAAATGAGCGGACTTTTCCCGCGCATAGAAAAGTCCGCTCATTTTGAGCGCGTCTTCAGGTAGGCGGGGCCAGTGAAGGAGGTGTCGCTGGCCCTGTCACCTGGTATGGACATAAAGGGGAACCCCAACGCCGAAAAAATCGGCGTGGGGGTCCCCCCAGGTCCACATCAGACCCTTGTCCAAGCACGCTACCCGGCCGGCCAGGAAAGGGGGGACGAGCGAGCGCCCCCCCTCCTGAGCCGTACCAGGCCGCGTGCCCTCAACATGGGGGTGCGTTGGGGAAGGGGGGCCACGAGGCCCCCACCCCAGAGCACCTTGTCCCCATGTTGATGAGGACAAGGGCCTCTTCCCGACAACCCTGGCCGTTGGTTGTCGGGGTCTGCGGGCAGGGGGGGTTATCGGAATCCGGGAGCCCCCTTTAATAAGGGGGCCCCCGGATACCGGCCCCCACCCTATGTGAATGAGTATGGGGTACAATGTACCCCTACCCATTCACCTGTGGAAAAAAGTAAAAATAAAACACAACACACAAGGGTTAAAATAGTTTATTGCACAGCTCCGGGGGTCTTCCGTCTTCGGGGTCTTCTCGCCGGACTCCTCCGCTATCTTCTTCTAGCTCTTTTGCTAGCGGAGGAGCCCGGCTTTCTTCCTCGCCGCCGCCCTCTTCTTCCGACTTCGGGGGTCTTGTTGCCGGGCCACCACGCCTTCTTCTAGCTCTTTTACAGGCGGTGGCCCGGTCTTCTGTCGCCGCCTTCTGTTCTTCTGTTCTTCTCTTCTGATGTTGCCTCGTCGCATCCTCCGCTCACAATGGTACGGACCCGACGCACGCCGACTTATATAGGGACATCACCAGATGATGTCCCCGCCCATTATGGTGTCACAGTCCCAGAGGATGCTGGGACTGTGACATCATGATAGGCGGGGACATCATCCGGTGATGTCCCTATATAAGTCGCCGCACATCGCGTCCGTACGGCTCAGGAGGGGGAGCCGTTCGCTCGTCCCCCCCTTTCCTGGCCGGCCGGGTAGCGTGCTCAGACAAGGGTCTGATGTGGACCTGGGGGGGACCCCCACGCCGTTTTTTTTCAGCGTTGGGGTTCCCCTTTAAGTCCATACCAGGTGGCGGGGCCAGCAACGTCTCCTTCGCGGGCCCCGCCGACCTGGAGACGTGCTCAAAATGAGCGGACTTTCCTCCGCGTGTGTGGGCAAGTAGCCCGTTCGGAAAGTCCGGCGGGAAGTCTGCCGGACTAAGTCCGCCGGATAGTCGGCTACGTGTGTACGCGGCAATAAAAGCCCCAGGCTTCACCTGCCTATCTTGACTCCTGCAATCCTCCCGGCATCAGTTCAGGAAAGTGTCCTTGACGGATAAGCACCGCTGGGTTGCACTCCCTTTGCTCTCTCCCATCGACAGTCCATGATTGCCACAGAAGGTCGATTCCAGTTTACTCCGTCCTCTTTTCAGTTACTTCTTCCTCCGCATGGTCAGGTACATCCCAAGCTGGGATGCCCGGTCCACCTCTCTGGATTACATTATGGCTGCTAGGACCATCCAGCACTGAGGTCTCTGAACTCTCAGGCCTTCCAGCCCACTCCTGCTATCAAGCGCTGGGGTCTCTGAACCCCCAGGCCTTCAAGCCTGCTCCATGTTCGCTACATCTTTCCTCCTTCTCTGATTCCGACTCCTCCCATGAACTCTCTGGAAGCATGTGACCCCCAGCTTATATGCAAGTCCTGCCCCTGCCAATGCAATTTAATGATTGGTCCAGGGCGCTCCATACAAGCTGCCTGAACCCCAGTCCTAAGACCGCCTCCCTTCCAGAACATTTCCAATGGAAGGTAAAGGGGAATCTTTCTGGGTCAGAGTGTAAGTTGCCACACCCCCCTCTACTCTGTCTCTCTCCTCTCCCAAAACAAACAACCAGGCCTAAAAGTGTAAGGCCCTGGTTAAATTTACCTAACACTTACCTTATCTAAACCTATTTAGCACCCACCTAAGTGTGGTGGGCGTTACACATCGTTAGGCCCAACTCTGACTCAGTCAGGCCTCACCAACTGCCTTTTGCAGGCAGGGACCGTGGGTCCTTTTTTTTGTAGCAAAAATAGAATAGGAAGTCTTTAGTGCTAGCTGTCCTAAGGTAGACTACTGCTCCCAGTCCTCTTCAGGCCCTGCCATCCCTCCTGGGTGCAGCTGCCCAACTTCACTGCCCGTGACATCGCAATCCTCACTGGCTCCACATCCAGCTCTGACTGTTTCCTCTCAGTCCTCTCTGGCATGCCTCTCCCAGTCCTCCTGACTTACCATGTCACGCACCAGCCCTCCTGGCTGCAAACCGGTGGTTCCCTCCTGAAGACTTGCCCAGCAGTACTAGCTCCTGCTGTCCTCTCCGAGTCCTCTCTGTTCCTCCTGTTTAGATCCTGCATGAGTTCTTCAAGGGATCCGTCCTGCACCCGAGTCCCAGGCCCATGGTCAACCCCCCCCCCCCCAGACTGAGGAGCTCCTTCAAAGGCCCCAACAGTCTAGTACTCCATTGTCAGTTCTTCCACCCAACAACTCCTCCCCAGCTGGGATGACTCTAGGTATTTCAAAGAGGGCTGCCCCCTGCCAATCCTAGTAACTAGTAATCCTAGTTGGGGATTGGTCTGGGCTCCACCTCTCTTCCCCGCCTCTCTTCTAGAATCCTCTAGTAAGAAAAGGGAGGTGTCAGTGGAGTGATGCTGTCTGTGCTGCTACTCTGAGCCACTCCCCGCCCACACAGATCAAAACAAAGAGGCCTAGATTTAAGCTAAGACTGCCTAAATTTACCTGCACTCACCAAAAATCTCACCTCTAGCGCCTACCTAAGTAGAAGGTGCTACATTTGTATAGGTTTGGCTACAAGATTGTGGTTTGATGATCTGAAGTATGCACAACAATTGCATATCTCCCAACTGTCCCCGATTTTGAGGGACTGTCCCCGATTTGGACCATTGTCCCTCTTTCCTCCTCATTTGTCCCTCATTTTAGTCTGGTCTATATAGTTATAAATAAAATGCGCTTTCATCTGATTTCTAAATTGCTACATTTGTAAATGTCAATAGCCAATATAAAGGATTAATAGTGGTAAAAAAAACTAAAACTGGAGGGTTTAAAATAATAATAACCGTCGTTATACGTTGGTACTTTGAAGAGGGACATCGTTGTTATGGCAGCAGCTAGCTACCACAACCCCGGTATCCTCTTCTTCAGTTAGCGGTCTGGTTTAAGATGAAAGTGGTCTCTGCGGCGGATTCGCTGCAAGATCACTATTACCGGCGGCGAGAGAGGGCCCCCCTCCCACCGTGTTGCGGTGCCCTCCTCCACTTACCGGAGCCTTCGGGAACGGCGGCGGCGATCGGATCCTTCTCATGACCTGACATGGAGACAAGTGAGGGGAAGATGGCCCCCACCCGTCTCCATACCATTGCAGGGCGGAAGCGACGTCAAAACGTCACTTCCACCCATGGCTCTTTAGGCTGGGTTCACACTGCTGCGACTAGGAGACCCGGATGTGATTCGCACCGCACTGCAGTGCAAATCACATGCGATCTCTGTGCGATGCGAGTTCAGCCATACAGATAGTATGGCTGAATTCGCATCGCACCCGCTCCAAACTCGCACAGGACCCTTTTTTTGGTCCGCAGCAGAATCGGATCGCATGGGTGTTCACACCATGCGATCCGATTCCTGTCTGAGTTTGCAGATCGCACTGCGATATGCGAACTGATCTGGGGGTGTCATTAAGGTTTCACTGACACTCCCAGCAGTCCACATAGGGCAGTGTGAACTGCCGGCGGGAGGCATGCGATGCGGGAAACCGCCGGGGATTCGCGGCGTTTCCGCATCGCTTCAGTGTGAACCCAGCCTAAAGGGCCATTTTTTTTTTTTTTTATTACAACATTTTTTTTTTTATTATTATTGCATTTTAATGTACATATGAGATGTAAGGTCTTTTTGACCCCCACATCTCATATTTAAGAGGACCTGTCATGCTTTTTTTTATTACAAGGGGATGTTTACATTCCTTGTAATAGGAATAAAAGTGACACAAGTGGCACAAGACCTCCTCTGTAACTTAAAACATGCAACCTGTAGAATTTTTCAAAATGTCGCCTAGAGATTTTTAAGGGTAAAAGTTTGTCGCCATTCCACGAGCAGGCGCAATTTTGAAGCGCGACATGTTGGGTATCAATTTACTCAGCGGAACATTATCTTTCACAATATAAAAAAAAAAAAAATCTGGCCTTACTGTTATCTTATTTTTTAATTAAAAAAAGTGCATTTTTTCCAAAAACGTGCGCTTGTAAGAACGCTGTGCAAATACTGTGTGACAGAAAGTATTGCCGCCATTTTATTCTCTAGGGTGTTAGGAAAATGTATAACGTCTGGGGGTTCTAAGTAATTTTCTAGCAAAAAAAAAATGTTTTTAACTTGTAAACAACACATCTCAGAACGAGGCTCGGTTCTTAACCACTACAATACAGGGCACTTTCACCCCCTTCCTTCCCAGCCCAATTTTCAGCTTTCATCGCTCTAGCGCTTTCAGTGACAATTGCGCGGTCATGCTACACTGTACCCAAATGAAATTGTTATCATTTTGTTCGCACAAATAGAGCTTTATTTTGGTGTTATTTATTCACGACTCCGTTTTTTATTTTTTGCGATATAAGCGCAAAAAAAGCGGAAATTTGGAAAAAAAACAATATTTTCTTTTTTCTATTTGAAAAGAAATCCAATAAAATCAAATTTTGTCATAAATTTAAGCCAAAATGTATTCCGCTACATGTTTTTGGTAAAAAAAATTCCGTTAACTGTATAATAATTGGTTTGTGTGATCACGGACATATGTACGCAAATGATCATGTACATATGTGTGCAGGTGATCACGTACATATGTGTGCAGATAATCATTGGGACATGTGATTTTAGTGGGACATATGTGGGGGACATGTTTTTATTATTAGGGACATGTGTTTTTATTATTTGGGGACATGTATATTTTGGGGACATGTGTGGTTTGGGGACATATGTGGGGACTGTGTTTGTACTGTGTGGTGTGTTGTGTGTTGACACTAGACTGATGATCAGTGAGTAAAAAGCTGTAAAAAGCAGCCCATACTCACTGATCATCAGCCGGCTGCAGCGTTCTGCTCTCCTCTCCTCAGCGATGACTTCCGTGTGAGGAGAGGAGAGCCGATTGCCTAGCAACCGGCTGTTTGTTTACATCACATGACGGCCGTGATTGGACACGGCCGTCATGTGATCAGGAGGGCCAATCACAGAGCCCTCCTGCCGATCTCAGATGTGCCGTGTCCGGGTGACACGAGCACATCGGGATCGCGCTGCTGCGCGGGCACGCGCGCGCGCGATCCCGCTACTTCTGAATGACGTTCAGGAACGTCCTATCAGGAGTAGACGGCTCCCACCCGGCCGTATATATGCATTGGCCGGGTGGGAAGTGGTTAACCACTACAATACAGGGCACTTTCGCCCCCTTCCTTCCCAGCCCAATTTTCAACTTTCATCGCTCTCACAATTTCAACGACAATTTCAAGGTCATGCTACGCTGTACCCAAATCAAATTTTTATCATTTTGTTTTCACAAATAGAGCTTTATTTTGGTGGTATTTATTCACAACTCCGTTTTTTATTTTTTGCAATATAAGCAAAAAAATTGCGGAAATATTTTAAAAGAAATCCAATAAAATCGAATTTTGTCAAAATGTATTCTGCTACATGTTTTTTGTTAAAAAAAATTCCGTTAAGTGTCTAATAATTGGTTTGTGTGATCACGGACATATGTACGCAAATGATGATGTACAGATGTGTGCAGGTGATCACGGACATATGTGTGCAGATAATCATTGGGACATGTGATTTTAGTGGGACACATGTTTTTATTTTTTGGGGACATGTGTGTTTACACTAGACTGGTAATCAGTGAGTAAAAAGCTGTAAAAAAAACAGCTCATACTCACTGATCACCAGCCGAATGCAGCGATCCGCTCTCCTCTCCTCAGTGGCGATTTCCGTGTGAGGAGAGGAGAGCCGATTACCTAGCAACCGGCTATTTGTTTACATCACATGGCGGCTGTGATTGGGCATCATGTGATCAGGAGGGGAGAACATACAAATTTATGTATGAAGTATACCCTGTGGCTTGGGGAAAAAACGCAATTGTTAACCTAGTTCAGTTTCAGATGACTGCGATTCCTGAAGCTGGTAGGCCGGGGGCGGGGCAGGACTTACCATTGGGCTTGACTGGGCTCAAGCCCATAGGCCCCACCAAATAGGGGGCCCCGCCGAGATATATAGCCAAGTGTACTTGGCTCGGCTTTGCTCACAGTCACGCCCAGTCCCGCCCTATGATGGACATAACACAGGGACATGGGCGTGACCGTGAGCTAAGCCGAGTACACTCAGCTACTCTCTGCTCCGCTCGGGACTGCAACAGGACCTGAGAGCCGCCGAGAGGACTCGAGAGACACCAAGATACACAGGACTGTATCTCGGCAGCGCCATTTTTAAACTTCAAGACTGCAATGACAAGGCTACAAATGAAAAGGGTGCAAATGACACTGGGGCAAGGCTGCAAATGACAAGGCTACACTGACAAGGCTGCAAATGACACTGGACAAGGCTGCAGATGGACACTGATAAGGCTGCATTGATGGGCATTTAAATGTAAATTTTTTTCCTTAAAATCCCCTCCTAAACTTCGGGGGCGTGTTATATGCCGGTGCGTGTTATACGCCGATAAATCCAATAATGTATAAAAGGTAGGGCCCGAAAGTGACTCAAGCCCAGGGGCCCCCACCACCCTAAGTCCTGCCCTGGCCGGGGGTCATCTCAAGTCTGTGGAAAGTCTTGAATGAAAGTTTTTTTTTTTTTTTTTAATCAACCAGCTTCCTTTTGTTGACCATAGATGGCTACTGCTTAGGGTTGCCACCTTTTCTTCAAGTCAAATCCGAACACTTAAGCGGCGCACAGCAATCTTTTTTCATAGTATAAACTTTACATATATTTTTCAATTAAATAAAATTTCTAATCAAATGAAGTTAATCACAAGAATCCCCCTTTACATCAGAGTCCACAGAGTTCCTATTTTATATCTGAACTCAGGCAGTTCCCTTACACTGTAAAGGGGGGCTCTGCAGACTCTGATGTAAGGGAGAACTCTGGGGACTCTAACATAAGGGATGCTCTGGGAAACCTGATTTAAGGGGGGGGGGGGGGGCAGTGAGAACTGTGGCCTCTGGTGTAAAGGGGAACTCTGATGTAAGGGGTGCATTGAGAACCCTGATTTACCTCAGTTTACTCACTCAGAGGCAGGAGAGAGAAGGGTGGAAGACTTCAGTCATGGACAGGGATGGATGGTGAGCTCACTCACCCCTTGGCAGTCAGCACCTCTAATACAGATGTAGCTGAGGCTGCTGGACTTCAAATTTCTGGCCCCCATTTTCCTTTTCTGAGGCACAGCGCCAGGGATTGAAGTGTGGGCAGACAAGAGGGGTAGGGGTGGGAGGCAGAAGAGCAGATCAAGCCCTCTCTCCTTTCCTGTCTATATCAGGGGGGGGGGGGGGGGTAATTGGTAATGCTGGCTTTGGGCAATGTGAAAGAGAGTGTAACAGACACTCGGCTTACACAACTGCAGCCAGCAACTCTGCTGTGAAACCATAGCCTGGTCTGAATAATGTGTCCGGGTTGCAGGTGGTCTGAAACCCGAACGCATGATTCCAAACCCAAACTGTACGGGTGAATCTCGGACAGGTGGCAACCCTACTACTGCTGCCATTCATAGTACACCTTTTATTATTTTCAGTGAGCTCAAGGTGCTCCTTGATTGGTCAAAATAGAGAGATAGGGCAGTGACATTCCAATTTCCACCACGTTCGATCAGAGGATGCCGTATTTGTTTAAAAAAAATACAAGGCATTCTATGAATATGAATTGACAAAGTGGAGACATCACTGCATTTTTTCCCAATGTAAGTATGCAATACAGATCAGTCTTGGGGTTCAGCTTTAAACACCTCTTATTGGTGTTACTGTTGCCCTATCATCTCAAACCAGTCTTCCCATTCTCCTCTGACCTCTGACATCAACAAGGAATTTTCCTCCACACAACCGGTTGTTGGTGAAAATCCCAGAAATATTCAGACCAGCCCGTCTGGCGCCAACAACCACGCCACGTTCAAAGTCACTTAAACCCCCTTTCTACCCCATTCTGATGCTCGGTTTGAATTGAACAAGTTGTCTTCACCACATCTAGATGCCTAAATGCATTGAGTTGCTGCCATGTGATTGGCTGATTAGCAATTTGTGTTACCAAGCAATTGAACAGGTGTACCTAATAAAGTGGCCAGTAAGCAGAGGTGATCCAGCACGTGATCCAGCGCAGAGGTGCCACCCCGTAGCAGTAAAATTGCTATAGGGCAGATCTTAAGTGATTAACCAGTCTCACACTACACAAACAAACCAGTTCAGAGTGCCCCCTTGAATGAGTGACTTGTATAGCGCTACCTATGTGAACTGAATCGCCTCAGGGTGCTTTCTTGCCACCAGAGTCCATCTGCGGTGTTGTGGTCCTTTACCCCGCAAGGTCCTGACACGCTTACAAAGACATACAAGATTGACATACACATACACACATATTAAGGCCAATTTTTTTTTAGACAAGGTCTAATTAACCTACCAGCATGTTTTTGGAGTGTGGGAGGAAACCGGAGTACCCGGAGGAAACCCACGCAGGCACGGGGAGAACATGCAAACTCCAGGCAGATAGTGTCGTGGTCGGAATTTGAACCAGCGACCCTATTGCTGCTAGGTGAAAGTGTTAACCACTACACCACTGTGCTGCCCCTTAGTATATTTTGGGAAGCGGTCCCACCTCTATGGTGCTCTGGGGGAGGAATCGAAGTGTAGAGGGAAGATTAAAGGGGTTGTAAACTCTTGGCGTTTTTCACCTTAATGCATTCCATGCATTAAGGTGAAATTTTTTTTTTTAATGCAGCAGCGCCTCCACCCCGCCCGCCCCCCCTATACATACCTGAGCCCCAAAATGTATGCGGCAGGAACAAGCACACCAGCTCCGGCCGGTGTCTCATTTCCTGATTGGATAGATTGATAACAGTGCAGCCATTGGCTTCCACTCCTGTCAATGAAATCCAACGACATGAGTGCCAGTGGGGCGGGGCCAAGTCCGGCATTCATGTCTACGGATGCAAATGCTGGACTTGGAAGCACGTCCGCATGGTAACGCCCCTTGGGAGAGCGCTTACCCTAGGGGGTTATCTGATGTGGGGAGGAGCCACGAGGGCCACTGGCAGTGGCAGCTGGTGCTCAAATTTTTTTTTGGGGGGCACAAACAAATGAAAAAAATTCTGAAAAAACCCCAACACAGCCACTGTGCCCATCAATTGCTGTCACTGTGCCATCAAACGCAGCCACTGTGCCCCATAAAATGCAGCCACTGTGCCCCATAAAATGCAGCCACTGTGCTCATCATACGCAGATACTGTGCCCCATCAATTGCCGCCACTGTGCCCCATCAATTGCCGCCACTGTGCCCCTCAATTGCTGCCACTGTGCCATCAAACGCAGCCACTGTGCCATCAAACGCAGCCACTATGCCCATCAATTGCAGCCACTGTGCCCCATCAATTGCCGCCACTATGCCCATTAATTGCTTCCACTGTGCCCCAAACGCAGCCACTGTGCCATATCAAAAGCTGCCAGTGTGCCCCCCCCCCCCCCCCCCCACGACACTTACCTGTCTCAGTGGGACAGCTCCTCGATGTCTTCTCCCGTCCTCTATTATGATTGGATGCGTGGTGTCCAACCACAGTGCCTGTCATTTCAGCCAATCAGGTGAGTGAGTAACAGATCCGAGCACCGAGGCAGTTTAGTGTTAGGAAAGCGAAGAAGAGGATGTTTGGAGCCACTCTGTGCAAACCGAGCTGCACAGTGGAGATAACTATGATATGTTTGTTATTTTAAGCTTTAAGCTTAAAGTGGTGTTGCCACCAAAAAAAAAAAATAATTGCTTAAAATTCATTAAAAAAGAATAAATAAATAGTAAATTGGAAAAAAAGATTTTTTATTTACCTCTAACACGCCTGTTGCTAGGGGGTCCCTCGTAGTCTGCCTCCTTCATTGCCCGGGCTGGTGACATCACTTCCCCTTTGCGCCGAACAGTCATCTGGGACCTGTCACATGTCCCAGATGACTGTGCGGCGTATCACGCCACGCGCGGCACCGCTCGCACATGCGCAGTGGATGCCCGGCTGTGAAGCCACAGCCGGGTGCCCACAGTAACAATGCCGGCACCGCGAGCGGAGCGGGGAACGAGGGGGGGCTTCGTTCTCCAGCATCGCTGGACCCTGGGACAGGTAAGTGTCTGATTATTAAAAGTCAGCAGCTGCAGTATTTGTAGCTGCTGACTTTTAAATTTTTTATTTTAGGGGGTACCCCACTTTAACTAAAAAACGTGTCCTTGTGCTCTGTGCTGAAATGTCTGCTACAGAACGTCAAACATTGCATATGCCGTTCTGCGCCAAAGATTCTGCTACTATACAGTGCATCCGGAAAGTATTCACAGCACTTCACTTTTTCCACATTTTGTTATGTTACAGCCTTATTCCAAAACGGATTAAATGAATTATTTTCCCCAAAATTCTACAAATAATACCCCATAATGACAACGTGAAAGAAGTTTGGGGGAAGAAAAATTCCGCTGCAGATGAGTGATAGATTCCAGGTGAGCTGGGGGGACGGACTCCTCCCGCGGGTACAAGCCTCGGCTCGCCAGCCGTGCAACAGATACCAGGAAGAAATGGATGGCTGCACACCAAAGTGACTGGAAAGTCCCTTTATTGTAGTTTCAATAAAACATGAAGTAACATCACAGGATGGTAGCAATGGCAGGTACAGGTAGACGCGTTTCACACAGTAACACTGAGCTTATTCATTGAATGCACTTCGGATGCACTGTATCAATGTGATATGTCATGGAAAGGTTTACAGGAAAGGGCAGAAAATGCATTCATGTGGCCATTTATAAAACATTATGTGGAGGTGCCCCATCTACACAGATTCATTTCTCAGTCGCCACCATCCCTAATTGTGTAGGCACACTCACACCCAAAAATTGGGGTAAATACTGTATGTTTTTTTTTCTTTTTTTTTTATGCATTAACCAATTTTACCCCATCAGAAACCATGAAATCAGACCGAGACAGAAGTACAGTTAAATCACACTTGTTTAGCCACTTACAGACCGGACCATTTTGCTGGTCAAAGACCAGACCACTTTTTGCGATTCGGCACTGCTTCGCTTTAACTGACAATTGCGCGGTTGTGCGAAGTGGCTCCCAAACAAAATTGACGTCCCTTTTTTTCCCACAAATAGAGCTTTCTTTTGGTGGTATTTGATCACCCCTGCGGTTTTTATTTTTTGCGCTATAAACAAAAATAGAGCGACAATTTTGAAAAAAACTCATTATTTTTTACTTTTTGTTATAATAAATATCCCCCAAAAATATATAAAAAAACATTTTTTTCCCTCAGTTTAGGCCGATACGTATTCTTCTACATATTTTTGATAAAAAAAATCGCAATAAGGGATTATTGATTGGTTTGCGCAAAAGTTATAGCGTTTACAAAATAGGGATAGTTTTATAGCATTTTTATTAATAATTTTTTATTATTTTTTTTTTACTAGTAATGGCGGCGATCAGCGATTTTTATTGTGACTGCGACATTGTGGCGGACACATCGGACATTTTTGACACATTTTTTGGACCATTGTCATTTATACATTAATCACTGCTATATAAATGCAGTGATTCCTGTGTAAATGACACTGGCAGTGAAGGGGTTAACCAGGGGGTGGCAGTGTAGGGGTTAAGTGTTCCTAGGGGTGTGTTACTAACTGTGGGGGGGTTGGGCTTTCATTTAGTGAACACTGATCTCTGCTCCAATCACATGGAGCAGAGATCAGCGTCACTAGTTGCTAGGCAGAATGGAGAAATGCTGTTTACACGGCATTTCCTCCATTCAGCCGTCCCGTGAGATGATCGCAGGTATGCCCCCGGCGATCGAGTTCGCATGTCCTGCGACCGGACTCACGGGGGTCCCGACCAGCGCGGGAGCGCGCCGCCGCCGGCGCGCTCCCGATGGCAGGGCGGCATTCAAGATTGGACGTACCTGTACGCCAATATGCCTGCCCGTGTCTACAAACTATGGGATATAGACTGGAATTTTTCATTTTTTTACTAGTAATAATCAGTGATTTTTAGCAGGACTGCGACTTTGAGGTAGACAAATCGGACACCTGACACTTTTTTGACACCAATACAGTGATCAGTGCTAAAAATATGCACGATCACTGTACTAATGACACTGGCAAGGAAGGGGTTAACACCAGGGGCGATCAAGGGGTTAAGTTTGTCCCTTTGGGTTGCTTGCTAACTGTGTGGGGGATTGTTTGACTGAGCAGAGAAAGAGATCCGTGTCCCTGCTTAGCAGCAACACAAGATCTCTCTATTTCCCTCTAACAGAGCAGGGATCTGCCTTGTTTACATAGACAGATCGCCGTTCTGCCTCTTTCGGGAATGATCGCTGGTGGCCGGCGGACATCGGATCCGCCGGACCCGCTGATTGGCTCCCCCTCTGGCCAATCAGCGTGCGATCGCGCCTCTGGTGGAGTGGGGCGCAAGCCCCCCCGAGCTGCTGCATGGAAAAATGCCATTTCTTGCAGCCAGGCCGCCTTGCCACAGTAAATGTGGCAAGGCGGTGTGGAACCGGTTAAAGTGAAAGATCGCTGTGCAAATACAGTGTCACATAAAAAATTGCAACGCCCATCATTTTATTCTCTAGGGCCTCTGCTAAAAAAAAATTAATAATAATAATAATAATACACACATTTTTGTAAATCTTTTCTTCTATCTTTTCATGTGACAACACTGAAGAAATGACACTTGTCTACAATGTAAAGTAGTGAGTGTACAGCTTGTATAACAGTGTACATTTGCCGTCCCCTCAAAATAACTCAACACACAGCCATTAATGTCTAAACCGCTGGCAACAAAAGTGAGTACACCCCTAAGTGAAAATGTCCAAATTGGGCCCAAAGTGTCAATATTTTGTGTGGCCACCATTATTTTCCAGCACTGCCTTAACCCTCTTGGGCATGGAGGTCACCAGAGCTTCACAGGTTGCCACTGGAGTCCTCTTCCCCCTCCTCCATGATGACATCACAGAGCTGGTGGATGTTGGAGACCTTGCGCTCCTCCACCTTCCGTTTGAGGATGCCCCACAGATACTCAATAGGGTTTAGGTCTGGAGACATGCTTAGCCAGTCCATCACCTTTACCCTCAGCTTCTTTAGCAAGGCAGTGGTCTTCTTGGAGGTGTGTTTGGGGTAGTTATGTTGGAATACTGCCCTGCGGCCCAGTCTCTGAAGGGGGGGGATCATGCTCTGCTTCAGTATGTCACAGTACATGTTGGCATTCATGGTTCCCTCAATGATCAAAGTTGAATGAGCCTCGGGAGCGTGTGGGGATTTGTGACCTAATATCATATTAAGTGCGCATGCGCTATGTAGAGCTAATGGTCAGCTGTTGATTTTCAACTATTTTTGGAGAATCCTATGTGATCCGTTTCACTGCGTAGTGTGCAGGTGCTGCGCTTGCGCAGTAAAGGGCGGACACTATCCGATGGGGGGCTATTTTTGATAGAACACCGCCACACCGCCACAAGCGCTTGACACCATTGGCACCATCTGAACCAAATAAGTTTATCTTGGTCTCATCAGACCACAGAACATGGTTTCAGTAATCCATGTCCTTAGTCTGCTTGTCTTCAGCAAACTGTTTGCAGGCTTTCCCTTTAACCTCTGCAGCAATGCTGGCAGCACTCATACGTCTATTTCCCAAAGACAACCTCTGGATATGACGCTGAGCAGGCGCACCCAACTTCTTTGGTCGAGCATGGCGAGGCCTGTTCTGAGCGGGACCTGTCCTGTTAAACCGCTGTATGGTCTTGGCCACCGTGCTGCAGCTCAGTTTCGGGGTCTTGGCAATCTTCTTATAGCCTGGGCCATCTTTATTTAGAGCCAAACTTATTTTTTTCAGAACCTCAGAGAGTTCTTTGTCGTTGAACTTCCAGTGACCAGTATGAGAGAGTGAGAGCGATAACACCAAATTTAACACACCTGCTCCCCATTCACACCTGAGACCTTGTAACACTAACGAGTCACATGACACCGGGGAGGGAAAATGGCTAATTGGGCCCAATTTGGACATTTCCACTTAGGGGTGTACTCACTTTTGTTGCCGTTTTTTTTAGACATTAATGGCTGTGTGTTGAGTTATTTTGAGGGGACAGAAAATTGACACTGTTATAGAAGCTGTACACTCACTACTTTACATTGTAGCAAAGTGTAATTTCTTCTTGAGATACTGTGTAAATATATATATATATAAATAACTTTTCAAAGTAGAGGAAAGCCGCACCCAGTCTTCAGTTAGTGCAATGCGATTAGGTCATCCCACTGACCAAAATATAAGAAAAAGTCCAGAGGA
The DNA here is from genome assembly GCF_037356315.1 of Lithobates pipiens. Taxonomy (NCBI): domain Eukaryota; kingdom Metazoa; phylum Chordata; class Amphibia; order Anura; family Ranidae; genus Lithobates; species Lithobates pipiens. Next base: position 35,205,984 of record NW_027507764.1, on the reverse strand, counting down.
TCGCTGCACTTAAAACTTCTTTATTGAACCAAAGTTCAAACAAACATTACATGATGTATAAGTTCATTAACCACTTTCAGACCGGACCAATTTGCTGGTCAAAGACCAGACCACTTTTTGCGATTCGGCACTGCGTCGCTTTAACTGACAATTGCGCGGTCGTGCGACGTGGCTCCCAAACAAAATTAACGTCCTTTTTTTTCCCACAAATAGAGCTTTCTTTTGGTGGTATTTGATCACCCCTGCGGTTTTTATTTTTTGCGCTATAAACAAAAATAGAGTGATAATTTTGAAAAAAACACATTATTTTTTACTTTTTGTAATAATAAATATCCCCCAAAAATATATAAAAAAACATTTTTTTCCCTCAGTTTAGGCCGATACGTATTCTTCTACATATTTTTGGTAAAAAAAATCGCAATAAGCGATTATTGATTGGTTTGTGCAAAAGTTATAGCGTTTACAAAATAGGGATAGTTTTATAGCATTTTTATTAATAATTTTTTATTATTTTTTTTTTTACTAGTAATGGCGGCGATCTGCGATTTTTATTGTGACTGCGACATTGTGGGGGACCCATCGGACATTTTTGACACATTTTTGGGACCATTGTCATTTATACAGTAATCACTGCTATATAAATGCAGTGATTCCTGTGTAAATGACACTGGCAGTGAAAGGGTTAACCAGTGGGTGGCAGTGTAGGGGTTAAGTGTTCCTAGGGGTGTGTTACTAACTGTGGGGGGGTTGGGCTTTCATTTAGTGTACACTGATCTCTGCTCCAATCACATGGAGCAGAGATCAGCATCACTAGTTGCTAGGCAGAATGGAAAAATGTTGTTTATACAGCATTTCCTCCATTCGTCCGCTCCGTGAGACGATCGCGGGAATGCCCGCGGCGATCGAGTCCGCGGGTCCCGCGACCGGACTCACGGGGGTCCCGACCAGCGCGGGAGCGCGCCGCCGGCGGCGCGCTCCCGATGGCACGGCGGCAACGAATATTGGACGTACATGTACGCCAATATGCCTGCCCGTGCCATTCTGTCGACGTACATCGTCGTGCGCTGGTCGGGAAGTGGTTAAGTTTCAGGCTCACAAGCTTACGCCCTTCTTCAGACATTCCTTCTGGCTTCCTGATGTTTTGGCTTGTCTGACTATCCGTTCCTGAACTCTGGCTGTTGATATTTTGACTATGTTTATTCTGTTTACCTTTTTTTTTTATTATCATTAAACAAGTGTGATTTAAGACTCCTTTCACACTGAGGGCGTATTGCAGGCTCTATAACGTTAGAAATAGCGCCTGCAATCCACCCTCAAACTGCTGCTCCATTGTCTCCAGTGTGAAAGCCCTGCGGTGCGCTGGCAGGAAGTCAGGAAAAGTCCTGCCAGCAGCTTCTTTGGAGCGGTGAAGGAGCGGTGTGTTTACCTCTCCTGCCCATTGAAATCAATGGGGCAGCGCAGCTATACCGCCGGCAAAACCCGGCTATTGCGGCACATTGCGGGTGGTTTTAACCCTTTCTCGGCCGCTAGCGCCGCAAATCCGACGGTAAAACGCTTCTAATATTAGCGGCGTTTTACTGCCGACGCTCCTAGCGGCTCAGTGTGAAAGCCGTCTAACTGTACTTCTATCTCGCTCTGATTTCATGGTTTCTGACACAACCAGACTCCAGAACCGTCGGAGGCATTAGAGGACAATGTGGTATATAATATCTCTTCTATACCATTAACAGAGACTGAAGTACAGGTATTAAATAGAGGTTTGGGCCTTTGCCCTAAAGAAAAAAAATGAACGAATTTGTGTTGAGACAGGATTTATATATCGCTTTTATAGCCAAACTTAGATGGAAAGCTTATTTTTCTTTGACACAAGGTTTACCAGATCTAAGCCCTTGTACACACGGTCGGACATTCTGACAACCAAATCCGTTGGATTTTGTCCGACGGATTTTGTCTGACGGATTTTGTCCGAAACTGTTGCATACACACGGTCGGACAAAGTTGTCGGACAACCCGATCATTCAGAACGTGATGACGATAAACATCACTAGTACCCTAAAAAACAACTCCCGGTACAGCCATCAACTGGAGATCTACCGTGGTGTATCCACCCCCACTACAGGATACTTTCAAGGCTCGTTATACTTCTAATGGAGGTACGCGCTCTGTGAGCATTCATCTTTTGCGAAAATTTATATTTAGAAGAATCTGGTATCACTTTTCAGAAGAGCAACTTTACTTTCACCTGTTTGGACACTTTGCTTGTGTTTTACCTTATTGGAGTATATTATTGTATTCACTGGAATTCTAGATTTTATCACCTTAGGAATTTGCGCAGATCACTTCCCCCTTTGTTATATTTTGTGCAGTGTGTTCACTTTAGATCTAGTAGCATTTTCACACCATTAAGGGCCCATTCACACCTGAGCATAGCGTTTTCAGGCAGAAAATTGCTCAATTTTACCGCAACTATATACACACACATAGGGATGAGCCGAACACCCCCCTGTTCGGTTCGCACCAGAACCTGCGAACAGACCTAAACTTCGTGTGAACTTTAGAACCCTATTAAAGTCTATGGGACTCCAACGTTCACAATCTAAAGTGCTAATTTTAAAGGCTAATATGCAAGTTACTGTCCTAAAAAAAGTGTTTGGGGACCCGGGTCCTGCCCCAGGGGACATGGATCAATGCAAAAAGAAGTTTTAAAAACGGCCGTTTTTTCAGGAGCAGTGATTTTAATAATGATTAAAGTGAAACAATAAAAGTGTAATATTCCTTTAAATTTCGTAGCTGGGGGGTATCTATAGTATGCCTGTGAAGGGGCGCATGTTTCCCGTGCTTAGAACTGTCCCTGCACAAAGTGTCATTTGTGCAGGAAAAAAAGTATTTTAAAATCACTTGCGGCTAAATTGTCGGCTCCCGTAATACAGAGAACACTCAATGAGTGTTCTCTGTATTAGCCGACAATTCATTCATTCATTGATATAAAAAAAAAAAAAAAAAAAGCGTGGGGGTTCCCCTAAATTCAATTACCAGGCCCTTCAGGTCTGACATGGATATTAAGGGGAACCCCTGTCAAATTTAAAAAAAAAAATTGACGTGGGGGTCCCCCTAAATATCCATACCAGACCCTTCAGGTCTGATATGGATATTAAGGGGAACCCCGCATCAAATTTAAAAAAAAATTGACGTGGGGGGTCCCCCTAAAAATCCATACCAGACCCTTTATCCGAGCACGCAACCTGGCAGGCCGCAGGAAAAGCGGGGGGGGGGGGGCGAGAGAACGGCCCCCCCTCCCTCCTGAACCGTACCAGGCCACATACCCTCAACATTGGGAGGATGCTTTGGGGGTCTGTGACCCCTCAAAGTACCTTGTCCCCATGTTGATGAGGACAAGGGCCTCATCCTCACAACCCTGGCCGGTGGTTGTGAGGGTCTGCGGGCAGGGGGCTTATCAGAATCTGGAAGCCCCCTTTAACAAGGGGACCCCCAGATCCCGGCCCCCCCCTGTTTGAAATGGTAAGGGGGTACAAAAGTACCCCTACCATTTCACAAAGAAAGTGTAAAAATGGTTAAATAAGACAAACACACTTTTGAAAAATTCCTTTATTAAAAATAAAAAAAAATAAAAAAAAGATTCCAGCGGTGCTAATCCACTCTTGCTATCCAGCGATGGATCTCCGGGGTCCAGCGATGTATGATCATATCCAGCGATGGGGGATCTCTCAGTCCAGCGCTGTCCATACATCCGTCTTCTGTCTCCACTCCGGAGACACTGCAGAGATCCCAGCGCTGACGTTTCTTATATTAGGAGGGCGGGGCCACCCGTCACCTGACCCCGCCCCTCTGAGGCTGGAGTGGGAAGCCAGGGGTTCCCCAGTGACGTGTGGGTGACCCCGCCCCCTCTGATGTAACGCAGGTTTCCGTTACATCAGAGGGGGCGGGGTCACCCATACGTCACTGGGGAACCCCTGGCTCCCTTCACCAGCGTCAGAGGGGGCGGGGTCAGGGACGGGTGGCCCCGCCCTCCTAATATAAGAAACGGCAGTGCTGGGATCTCTGCAGTGTCTCCGGAGTGGAGACAGAAGACGGATGTATGGACAGCGCTGGACTGAGAGATCCCCCGTCGCTGGATATGATCATCCATCGCTGGACCCCAGAGATTCGTCGCTGGATAGCAAGAGTGGATTAGCACCGCTGGAATCTTTTTTTTTTTTTTTTTTTAATAAAGGAATTTTTCAAAAGTGTGTTTGTCTTATTTAACCATTTTTACACTTTCTTTGTGAAATGGTAGGGGTACTTTTGTACCCCCTTACCATTTCAAACAGGGGGGGGCCGGGATCTGGGGGTCCCCTTGTTAAAGGGGGCTTCCAGATTCTGATAAGCCCCCCGCCAGCAGACCCTCACAACCACCGGCCAGGGTTGTGAGGATGAGGCCCTTGTCCTCATCAACATGGGGACAAGGTGCTTTGAGGGGGTCACAGACCCCCAAAGCATCCTCCCAATGTTGAGGGTATGTGGCCTGGTACGGTTCAGGAGGGAGGGGGGGCGCTCTCTCGTCCCCCCTCTTTTCCTGCGGCCTGCCAGGTTGCGTGCTCGGATAAAGGGTCTGGTATGGATTTTTAGGGGGGACCCCCACGTCAATTTTTTTTTAAATTTGATGCGGGGTTCCCCTTAATATCCATATCAGACCTGAAGGGTCTGGTATGGATATTTAGGGGGACCCCCACGTCAATTTTTTTTTAAATTTGACACGGGGTTCCCCTTAATATCCATGTCAGACCTGAAGGGCCTGGTAATTGAATTTAGGGGAACCCCCACGCTTTTTTTTATTTTATTTTTTATCAATGAATGAATGAATTGTCGGCTAATACAGAGAACACTCATTGAGTGTTCTCTGTATTACGGGGACCCGACAATTTAGCCGCAAGTGATTTTAAAATACTTTTTTTCCTGCACAAATGACACTTTCTGTAGGGACAGTTCTAAGCACCAGAAACATGCGCCCCTTCACAGGCATACTATAGATACCCCCCAGCTACGAAATTTAAAGGAATATTTACTACTATTTAATACTTTTATTGTTTCACTTTAATCATTATTAAAATCACTGCTCCTGAAAAAACGGCCGTTTTTAAAACTTTTTTTTGCATTGATCCATGTCCCCTGGGGCAGGACCCGGGTCCCCAAACACTTTTTAGGACAGTAACTTGCATATTACCCTTTAAAATGAGCACTTTAGATTTCTCCCATAGACTTGTATAGGGTGTTCCGGCTTTTCGAATTTGCTGCGAACAGCCCAAATTGTTCACTGTTCGCTGAACAGGCGAACAGGCAATGTTCGAGTAGAACATGAGTTCGACTCGAACTCGAAGCTCATCCCTACACACACGTGGGGAACGTATTCAGACCCCCTTAAATTTTTCACTCTTTGTTATATTGCAGCCATTTGCTAAAATCATTTTTAAGTTTATTTTTTTCTCATTAATGTACTCACAGCACCCCATATGGACAGAAAAACACAGAATTGACAATTTTGCAAATTTATTAAAAAAGAAAAACTGAAATGTGGCGCACTACTCCCTTGGGTGCTGCTAGTATAGTTCATTACAGTACAGCTGGTTTAACCCCCGCTTCTTCCACCCCTGCTGTATTAATCACACAGTTCAACATTTGAAACAATATCTTTTATTCCCGATGCTGCAGTCCATGTTGTGTGTTTAGTGCAGGAAAAGTATAAGTTGCTTCTTGAATATGCTGCACGACTAGATAGAACCTTTTCCCATAACGAACTGGCCAATGCCCCTCTGAAAGACATTTGGTACTGATGAAATGCTGGAAGCCCCAGGCCTCACCTGCCTCTCTCGCCTCCCATTTCTTCCCAGGCCAGCTCAGTAAAGTCCAGGCGACCCCGGTCTACTCAGATCGGTTAGCAGCTACTTCCCGCTTCTTGAATGGTGAACTTTCCAGCTTTGGAGTCTCTGAACCTCCAGGCTTTCCGGCAGAGTTCCGTTGCTTTCCAGCGCTGGAGTCTATGCACTCCCAGGCCTTCCAGCCCTGCTCCTGTGGGTCGCATCTTGCAGTCTTTCTGGATCTTCTCTAGTCCCATCTCCCCCAGGGAACATGTGACCCCAGTGTATATGTGTAGCGGGTGACATTTGGGATCAAATGTCACACGCATTGTAAATTTAGTTTTTTGCCTCAGAACCTTACAGTACTGAGGATTAATTGTGTAGGTTGGCCTTAACACCAGTCTGGCCAGGCCATGATTGATGTTCTGCCTGGTCATGTGAGCGGTGAGGTGCACATGACAGGCTAGAACCAGGTCTGGTTGGATGTTTTGGTATCAGCCTTCTCGGAGCCATTCAGTGGGAGTGCCGGTGCCCACTGAGGAGTCTGGGAAGGGGTACTTAAATAGGTGTGGGTCACGTGTTCGGGGTTCCGGAGTTGTTCGAGAGACCCGTGTGGTCTGTTCTGGTTCCAGGACTGGGGTAGCTCCGTGAGGGGTCCCGGTCACGGGGTGTTCGACATCCTGCAACATGTTCCTGTCAGTGGCCCCTGACAGACCCGACTGGTCTGGGGTAGGGATCCGTCTGTTCCCGAGTCTCGGAACCGGCTGGTCCGAGGTGCAGTAACTGAGGGAGGATTCAGAGTGTCCGGGTGCGCTCTCGGCTTGGAGGGGCACCGCAGGTCGTGGAAGTGACCGGGGGAGGACTCTTCAGAGGAGGGCCGGCAAGTGGCATCCTGAGAAGTGCCTGGTTACTGAGTTGGGAAGGATATTGACGAGTCCATGCTTTTCCAGTACCTCAAAGGAAGCGGGAAACGTTCCAGGTACAGTTGGAAAAAGGTTCCTTTTCATCTTCAGTTGCTTGTTCAAGTTTGAGTCAACGTGCTGACTGCCATGATCTCTGGCTAGAGGTCTGTTCAGCCTTGAAGCACCCAGCTGCCAGTGGCTACTCTCTGGGTGGAAATAGAGACTTTGTTAAACCTGCAGTTCAAGGTGCCTGAGTTCTTCATCCATGCCCTCTGCTCCCAAAGAGACTGTGTTGTGAAACTTCTACTGCAAAATAAAACCTTTTGAAAGGACTTTATCTGTGTCAGTGTACAAGTCGTTGGGTATCAACCCTGGGAACCCCTAGATGAGGAGGAGCAGGCCAGGAGAAGGTAACCGGCAAGCCCATTAAATCAAGGCCGCGCAGCAAAGGTTGTGGCCGCTACATATGTATGAACCCGCCCCTGTCCAAATCAATGATTGGGCGAGGGCCACACACACTGCCTGTCCCTCAGTCACTGCACCCGCCTTCCTTCCGGAACATTACTCGAGAGAAGCAAGGGAGGGTTTTCCAGGGTGATGAACAGGTGGTCACACCCTCCTCTAATCTACAACTCCAGGCCTAAACAAAAAGAATAGTAAGGCACTGGTAATTTCTCCTATTGTTACCCACTAGCACCCACCTAAAGGTGGTGGGCGCTACATAAATATCACATGGTCCAAAGTATTCAGACCCTTTGCTGTGACACTCATATATTTAACTCAGGTGCTGTCCATTACTTTTGATCATCCTTGAGATGGTTCTGCACCTTTATTTGAGTCCAGTTGCGTTTGATTATACTGATTGGACTTGATTAGGAAAGCCACACCCCTCTATATCAAAACCTTACAGCTCACAGTGCATGTCAGAGCAAATGAGAATCATGACGTCAAAAGGAACTTCCTGAAGAGCTCAGAGGCAGAATTGTGGCAAGACACAGATCTGACCAAGGTTACAAACAAATTTCTGCTGCACTTAGGGTTCCTAAGAGCACAGTGGCCTCCATAATCCTTAAATGGAAGACATTTGGGATGACCAGAACCCTTCCTAGAGCTGGCCGTCTGGCCAAACTGAGCTATCGGGGGAGAAGAGCCGTGGTGAGAGAGGTAAAGAAGAACCCAAAGATCACTGTGGCTGAGCTCCAGAGATGCGGTCGGGAGATGGGAGAAAGTTGTAGAAAGTCAACCATCACTGCAGCCCTCCACCAGTCGGGGCTTTATGGCAGAGTGGCCCAATGGAAGCCTCTCCTCAGTGCAAGACTGTCATGGTTATGCAATAGAGTTCATCTGCTTACCTGTTTCCATGTGTTCATTTCTAGAGACCAGCCGACCCTCACCTGCCTGCTTTTATATCCATCCTCTGGCATGGCTCCACCCTAGCTCCTATCGGAGAACTCTATATTAACCTGTGCACTGCAGGCCAGCCCTGCTGATCAACCTTTGTGTGTTAGCTTCCTGTTACCTGCCGTGTGCTCTGCTGTTATTCCGTTACCGACTTTGGCGTGTCCTTGACTATCCCTGTTTGCCTGTGATCCTGACCTTTGGGCGTGACCCCGACTATTCTTGTCTGCTTGTGGCCCCGACCTTGGCTTTGTCCCTCACCATCCCTATCCTCCTGTTGCCTACTGTGGGTGGGAGCTGGGGGACCCTGGGGGTCGCGACCTGGAGCCAGTTGCAGCCAAGTCCATCCTCACCACTCGAGGCTCTGGTGAACACCTGCTGGCTCTTAGACTCCACGCCCCAGGGAATCTTACGCTCTATCCCCGGTGGGATCCATCTTGGTGTTCTGGCGGCCCTGCCTTCCTATCACCTTGACCTCTGTCAGCAGCAGTCAGCCGTAGGGTCCACAACCTTGCGGTGCACTCCTAATCCCTACGGTGTGCATCTGTCACCTGGCCTCAAGGTGACCTGACAAAGACACATGAAAGCCTGCAGGGAGTTTGCTAAAAAAAACACCTGAAGGACGCCAAGATGGTGAGAAATAAGATTCTCTAGTCTGATGAGACCAAGATAGAACCTTAGTTCTAAGTGGTTTGTGTGGAGAAAACCAGGCACTGCTCATCACCTGTCCAATACAGTCCCAACAGTGAAGCATGGTGGTGGCAGCATCATTCTGTGGGGGAGGGGGGTGTTTTTCAGCTGCAGGGACAGGACGACTGGTTGCAATCGAGGGAAAGATGAATGCGGCCAAGTACAGGGATATCCTGGGCGAAAACCTTCTCCAGAGTGCTCATGACCTCAGACTTGGCCGAAGGTTTACCTTCCAACAAGACAATGACTCTAAGCACACAGCTAAAATAACGAAGGAGTGGCTTCATAACAACTCCGTGACTGTTCTTGAATGACCCAGCCATAGCCCTGACTTAAACCCAATTGGGCATCTCTGGAGAGACCTAAAAATGGCCGTCCACCAACGTTTACCATCCAACCTGACAGAGCTGGAAGAATGGCAGAGGATCCCCAAATCCAGGTGTGAAAAACTTGTTGCATCTTTCCCAAAAAGACTCATGGCTGTATTGGATCAAAAGGCGGCTTATACTAAATACTGAGCAAAGGGTCTGAAGACTGAGGACCATGTGATATTTCAGTTTTTCTTTTTTAATAAATCTTCAAAAATGTCAACAATTCTGTGTTTTTCTTTTTTCTGGGGTGCTGTGTGTACATTAATGAGGAAAAAATGAACTTTAATAATTTTAGAAAATAGTTGCAATATAACAAAGAGTGAAAAATTTAAGGGGGTCTGAATACTTTCTGTCCCAACTGTATATATACAGTATTTTTTTTTTGTGGGTGAACTGGATGGACTTGTGTCTTTTTTCAACCTGACTAACTATGTAACTATATATGGCACCTCATGGCAAAGAGATCTGAAAAAAAGAATTGTTGTTCTACATAAAGATGGCCTAGGCTATAAGAAGATTGCCAAGACCCTGAAACTGAGCTGCAGCACGGTGGCCAAGACCATACAGCGGTATAACAGGACAGGTTCCACTCAGAACAGGCCTCGCCATGGTCCACCAAAGAAGCTGAATGCACGTGCTCAGCGTCATATCCAGAGGTTGTCTTTGGGAAATAGACGTATGAGTGCTGCCAGCATTGCTGCAAAGGTTGAAGGGGTGGGGGGTCAGCCTGTCAGTGCTCAGACCATACGCCGCACACTGCATCAAATTGGTCTGCATGGCTGTCATCCCAGAAGAAAGCCTCTTCTAAAGATGATGCACAGGAAAGCCTGCAAACGGTTTGCTGAAGACAAGCAGACTAAGGACATGGATTACTGGAACCATGTCCTGTGGTCTGATGAGACCAAGATAAACTTATTTGGTTCAGATGGTGACAAATATGTGTGGCAGCAACCAGGTGAGGAGTACAAAGACAAGTGTGTCTTGCCTACAGTCAAGCATGGTGGTGGGAGTGTCATGGTCTGGGGCTGCATGAGTGCTGCCGGTGTTCTGGCAGATAGTGTCCTGCCATCATATAGCGTCCGCCCTGTACTGCGCATGCGCAGTACGGAGCAGAAGAAGCTTCGGAAAATTTCCGAAGATGAACGGTGCCTGCGCAGTGAGTGGAGGTGGTAGCCCCACCATCCAAGCGGACATAGGATTGTGAATATTAGAGGGCCCCTCGTGGGCGAGCTTCACTCGCCACGCTTCGGGCTCGGCCTCGCTGCGCTCTGCTCTTTTATATTCCTACTCTATGTCCACCCGGATGGTGGGGATAGAACCCGGACTCACGGCGCAGGCGCCGTTCATCCTCGGCAATTTTCGGAATCTGTGTTGCTGTGTACTGCGCATGCGCAGTACACAGCGGACACTATCGGATGGGGGGCCTTATATGATAGGACACCGGCACTGGGAAGCTACAGATCATTGAGGGAACCATGAATGCCAACATGTACTGTGACATACTGAAGCAGAGCATGATCCCCTCCCTTTGAAGACTGGACCGCAGGGCAGTATTCCAACATGATAACCACCCCAAACACACCTCCAAGACAACCACTGCCTTGCTAAAGAAGCTGAGGGTAAAGGTGATGGACTGGCCAAGCATGTCTCCAGACCTAAACCCTATTGAGAATCTGTGGGGCATCCTCAAACAGAAGGTGGAGGAGCGCAAGATCTCTAACATCCCCCAGCTCTGTGATGTCATCATGGAGGAGGGGAAGAGGACTCCAGTGGCAACCTGTGAAGCTCTGGTGACCTCCATGCCCAAGAGAGTTAAGGCAGTGCTGGAAAATAATGGTGGCCACACAAAATATTGACACTTTGGGCCCAATTTGGACACTTAGGGGTGTACTCACTTTTGTTGCCAGCGGTTTAGACATTAGTGAAGTGTCATTTCTTCAGTGTTGTCACATGAAAAGATAGAAGAAAATATTTACAAAACATGTGAGGGGTGTACTCACTAAGTACTTTTCTAGCAAAAGAAAAAATAAAAGTAGTTTTTACATGTAGGAGCGAAGTGTCAGAATTGAGCGCTTGTGGTGCAAAAACTAAAAATAAAAATGCAGCTTGCTGTACTTTTTGTTATCACTGCTCTGTAACGGTGTTGCACTCGGCCCATAGGATAACCTGAACTTTGAACAGCCTATGCAGAGGGAATACATTCAAAAACGCATTCCCACTGCCTCTGCTGTGAACGGGCCCTTAGGCTCGGGACGCGGGACGTGTGTCGCCCCAAAAGCAGTTTTGGAAGTTCCACTTGCGATTCAGAACACCCAGGTGTTTGCCCTTATGCAGTTTGCTGTTGAACATTTTTGCAGTGCTTTTTTTGTTTTTTTTACTGTGATTCTATTTATTTTTGGACAAATTAGTTGCTGGGCCGATTAACCACTTAACAACTTAAGCCCCGGATCATTTTGCTGGCCAAAGACCAGACCACTTTTTTACGATTCGGCACTGCGTCGCTTTAACTGACAATTGCGCGGTCGTACGACATGGCTCCCAAACAAAATTGACGTCCTTTTTTTTCCCCACAAATAGAGCTTTCTTTTGGTGGTATTTGATCACCTCTGCGTTTTTTCTTTTTTTGCGCTATAAACCAAAAAAGAGTAACATTTTTGAAAAAAAAAACGCATTATTTTTTTACTTTTTGCTATAATAAATATCCCCCAAAAATGTATAAAACATTTTTTTTCCTCAGTTTAGGCCGATACATATTATCTACATATTTTTGGGTAAAAAGTTGCAATATGCGATTGGTTTGCGCAAAAGTTATAGCGTTTACAAAATAGGGGATAGTTTTATGGAATTTTTATTAATAATTTTTTTTTTAGTAATGGCGGCGATCTGCGATTTTTATTGTGACTGTGGCATTATGGCGGACACATCGGACGCTTTTGACACATTTTTGGGACCCTTGTCATTTATACAACAATCAGTGCTATACAAATGCACTGATTCCAAATGACACTGGCAGTGAAGGGGTTAACCACTAGGGGGCAGTGTAGGGGTTAAGTGTGTTCTGGGGCGTGTTGCTAACTGTGGGGGGTGTGGCTGTGTTTTACACATCACTGATCTCTGCTCCAATCACAGGGAGCAGAGCTAAAAATTGTCCCCAATACTAGTAAAATAAATAAAGTCCCTTATACGGCATACACACAACCGGTTTTCCGGTCGCAATAAACTCCAAAGGTTTTTCCAATGGAATTCCACTGAAGAAATCCGATCGTCTAGAACGCGGTGACGTACAACACTTACGACGGGACTAGAAAAGGGAAGTTCAATAGCTGCCAGTGTAGTGTCATATTTTGCTCCCTATCATAGAATGCTCCGGTAGTGACATTGCGGACAGAAATTTCGCACTGCGTACGCACGATGCGTTCCAAACACTTGCGCCATGCGTTCCAAAGGATTTGCGACAATGCAGACCAGTGAAACCGTCACATAATGTCACGGAAGTGAGAAGAGGTAATCCCCTCCCCGAGCCACAGTTACCCGCTCTCTCTCCGTCTAAAGTTAATGTCACGATTACCTCCCCTCACTTCCGTGACATTATCTGACAGTTTCACTGAACGGCATTGCCGCAAATCCTCTGGAACGCATTGCGCAAGTGTTTGGAACGCATCGCGCATGCGCAGTGCGAAATTTCTGGCCGCAGCATCACTTCCAGAGCATTCTACGACGGGGAGCAAAATGTGACACTTCACCGACTCGCACTTGCTTCAGAGCATGCGTAGTTTTTGCAACGGCATACAGACGAGCGGTTTTCCCCGATAGGAATTGGTTCCGTCGGAAAGATTTAGAACATGTTCTATTTCTAGGTCCGTCAGAATTTTCAACGTAAAAAGTCCGGTGAGGCCCACACACGATCGGAATATACGATGAAAAGCTCCCGTCTGACTTTTTCTTTTGGAAATTCCGTGTGTACGTGGCATAAATCTATCCCATAGTTTTTAGACGCAATAACTTTTGCGCAAACCATTCAATATACACTACCGTTCAAAAGTTTGGGGTCACATTGAAATGTCCTTATTTTTGAAGGAAAAGCACTGTACTTTTCAATGAAGCTAACTTTAAACTAGTCCTAACTTTAAACAAATATACTCTATACATTGCTAATGTGGTAAATGACTATTCTAACTGCAAATGTCTAGTTTTTGGTGCAATATCTACATAGGTGTTGTGGCAGCAAGCAGGTAAGTCACCTGGTTGTATCCAGGATGGGAAATATGTGTGCCCTAGATTCAGGCTTTATGCAGACCTTTACAATTAGAGGGGAAGAGTTAATGAGCCCAGCTGAAGTAAGTGGGCTCCTTAAGACCTCTACAAAAAACCCCAGCATGCTTAGGGAGATGCTCCATCCTGGAACCAGTTTTTGTGTTGTATAGACTGGGGAGTCTGAGATCTGTTCTGTGCGGTGAGTTAACGCCTGTGTGGCAAACCTCTACGACAGGGACAGGGACTGGGGCAGCACAAGGCTGCTCTCAGTTGTTAGACAGGGAAATCTAAGTGTGTAGTTAGAGGTCAAGCTGACCAGGATTTATTTTCATGTTTTATTTTGTTTGGCTGTTATATGTATCACTGCATGTAGCAGAAATAAACCGCATCTTTTGTTTTTTTTGCACCTATAACGCTGTCTGCTGTGCCTGATTTTGTGTTGTGAACCCATCCAGGGGGTCACACACACCCGCTGCCGAGCTAACCCCTCACAGTGTATAGAGGCCCATTTCCAGCAACTATCACTCCAGTGTTCTAATGGTACAATGTGTTTGCTCATTGGCTCAGAAGGCTAATTGATGATTAGCAAACCCTTGTGCAATCATGTTCACACATCTAAAAACAGTCTAGCTCCTTCCAGAAGCTACAAAACTGACCTTCCTGTGAGCAGATTGAGTTTCTGGAGCATCACATTTGTGGGGTCAATTAAACGCTCAAAATGGCCAGAAAAAGAGAACTTTCATCTGAAACTCGACAGTCTATTCTTGTTCTTAGAAATGAAGGCTATTCCATGCGAGAAATTGCAAAGAAATTGAAGATTTCCTACAACGGTGTGTACTACTCCCTTCAGAGGACAGCACAAACAGGCTCTAACCAGAGTAGAAAAAGAAGTGGGAGGCCGCGCTGCACAACTAAGCAAGAAGATAAGCACATTAGAGTCTCTAGTTTGAGAAACAGACGCCTCACAGGTCCCCAACTGGCATCTTCATTAAATAAATGAACAAGGAAGGCTATCACTCCATTTTGCAAGGCCATGCCATACCCAGTGGACAGCGCTTGATTGGAGCCAATTTCATCCTACAACAGGACAATGACCCTAAACACACCTCCAAATTGTGCAAGAACTATTTACAGCAGAAGCAGGCAGCTGGTATTCTATCGGTAATGGAGTGGCCAGCACAGTCACCAGATCTGAACCCCATTGAGCTGTTGTGGGAGCAGCTTGACCGTATGGTACGCCAGAAGTGCCCATCCAACCAATCCAACTTGTGGGAGCTGCTTCCTAGAAGCGTGGGGTGCAATTTCTCCAGCTTACCTCAATAAATTAACAGCTAGAATGCCAAAGGTGTGCAATGCTGTAATTGCTGCAAAAGGAGGATTCTTTGACGAAAGCAAAGTTTGATGTAAAAACAATGTTATTTCAAATACAAATCATTATTTCTAACCTTGTCAATTAGTGATGGCCGAACGGTTCGCCCGGCGGTCGTTTCGCGGCGAATTTCCGACTTTCGCCGTCCGCGGGTTCGAACGCCTTTTTCCGTCGTTCGCCCCGGCGGACTTACGTGTTTAATGTATACAAGAACTTTAACCTTTCGTGACACGTTTATCATGTGTTACAGGACAACCAATTGAGACATGACAGCTCATGGACACTTGGACATTCCCCCTAACCTATAAATACACCCGATCCGGTGGCCATTTTACATTCTTTCTTCTGTCACTGTAGGGAAAGGATCCTGTGTGGAGTAGGGACAGAGAAAACGCTAGCTATTTGGTACACAAAAGTTCTTTTCAGGACTGGTATAGGTGTTAGGTCAGCAGCCTGAGTTTCTTTTGTCAGTTTAGATAAAGGGACAGAGCGCTGTATGCTGCTATTTTAGGGACAGCTCAGCCAGATTAGTCTTTCTTCATCATCATCATCATCATCATCATTAGCTGTTACTATCAGGTCCACAAAAGAGCTGTTCCAGCTAATCGTTCCAGCCTACTCTTTTTTGCCAATTTGTATAGGGACAGGCAGGAAGCAGTGTGTCAGGCAGTGAGGATAATTTTAAAGACTTGCTGTTACTATTAGTTCCACAAAGGTTCTTTTCAGGACTGGTATCAGTGGTACGGTAATAGGCTTGTACACGTATAATATTCTTTCTTCCAAATATAGAAAGAATATTATACTTGACTGCTGCCCTTCTGCTGCAGTCTGCTAATCATTCACAACTCACTTGTTCCACAAAAGTTCTTATAAGGACTGGTAACTTGGTCTGTCTAGGGTGCTACGGTACATAGGCTTGGGTGCGGTACAGTCTGCTGTTCTGTAAGGACCGCTATCGGTCCACAATAGATAGGGTTGCCGTGCACTACTGCTGACCGCTGCCCTATACTGCAGCAGTCCTTCAGCGGTATAGGGACTGACGCACAGTCTGCTAAACACTAATACACAACCTGCTTGGTCCACAAAAGTTCTTATAAGGACTGGTAACTTGGTATAGGGTGCTACGGTACATAGGCCTGAGTGCGTTACAGTCTGCTGTTCTGTAAGGACCGCTATCGGTCCACAATACATAGGGTTGACGTGCACTACTGCTGACCGCTGCCCTATACTGCAGCAGTCCTTCAGCGGTATAGGGACTGACGCACAGTCTGCTAAACACTAACACACAACCTGCTTGGTCCACAAAAGTTCTTATAAGGACTGGTAACTTGGTATAGGGTGCTACGGTACATAGGCCTGAGTGCGTTACAGTCTGCTGTTCTGTAAGGACCGCTATCGGTCCACAATACATAGGGTTGCCGTGCACTACTGCTGACCGCTGCCCTATACTGCAGCAGTCCTTCATTGGTATAGGGACTGACGTACAGTCTGCTAATCACTAACACACAACCTGCTTGGTCCACAAAAGTTCTTATAAGGACTGGTAACTTGGTATAGGGTGCTACGGTACATAGGCCTGAGTGCGTTACAGTCTGCTGTTCTGTAAGGACCGCTATCGGTCCACAATACATAGGGTTGCCGTGCACTACTGCTGACCGCTGCCCTATACTGCAGCAGTCCTTCAGCGGTATAGGGACTGACGCACAGTCTGCTAAACACTAACACACAACCTGCTTGGTCCACAAAAGTTCTTATAAGGACTGGTAACTTGGTATAGGGTGCTACGGTACATAGGCCTGAGTGCAGTACAGTCTGCTGTTCTGTAAGGACCGCTATCGGTCCACAATACATAGGGTTGCCGTGCACTACTGCTGACCGCTGCCCTATACTGCAGCAGTCCTTCATTGGTATAGGGACTGACGTACAGTCTGCTAATCACTAACACACAACCTGCTTGGTCCACAAAAGTTCTTATAAGGACTGGTAACTTGGTATAGGGTGCTACGGTACATAGGCCTGAGTGCGTTACAGTCTGCTGTTCTGTAAGGACCGCTATCGGTCCACAATACATAGGGTTGCCGTGCACTACTGCTGACCGCTGCCCTATACTGCAGCAGTCCTTCATTGGTATAGGGACTGACGTACAGTCTGCTAATCACTAACACACAACCTGCTTGGTCCACAAAAGTTCTTATAAGGACTGGTAACTTGGTATAGGGTGCTACGGTACATAGGCCTGAGTGCGTTACAGTCTGCTGTTCTGTAAGGACCGCTATCGGTCCACAATACATAGGGTTGCCGTGCACTACTGCTGACCGCTGCCCTATACTGCAGCAGTCCTTCAGCGGTATAGGGACTGACGCACAGTCTGCTAAACACTAACACACAACCTGCTTGGTCCACAAAAGTTCTTATAAGGACTGGTAACTTGGTATAGGGTGCTACGGTACATAGGCCTGAGTGCAGTACAGTCTGCTGTTCTGTAAGGACCGCTATCGGTCCACAATACATAGGGTTGCCGTGCACTACTGCTGACCGCTGCCCTATACTGCAGCAGTCCTTCATTGGTATAGGGACTGACGTACAGTCTGCTAATCACTAACACACAACCTGCTTGGTCCACAAAAGTTCTTATAAGGACTGGTAACTTGGTATAGGGTGCTACGGTACATAGGCCTGAGTGCGTTACAGTCTGCTGTTCTGTAAGGACCGCTATCGGTCCACAATACATAGGGTTGCCGTGCACTACTGCTGACCGCTGCCCTATACTGCAGCAGTCCTTCAGCGGTATAGGGACTGACGCACAGTCTGCTAAACACTAACACACAACCTGCTTGGTCCACAAAAGTTCTTATAAGGACTGGTAACTTGGTATAGGGTGCTACGGTACATAGGCCTGAGTGCAGTACAGTCTGCTGTTCTGTAAGGACCGCTATCGGTCCACAATACATAGGGTTGCCGTGCACTACTGCTGACCGCTGCCCTATACTGCAGCAGTCCTTCATTGGTATAGGGACTGACGTACAGTCTGCTAATCACTAACACACAACCTGCTTGGTCCACAAAAGTTCTTATAAGGACTGGTAACTTGGTATAGGGTGCTACGGTACATAGGCCTGAGTGCGTTACAGTCTGCTGTTCTGTAAGGACCGCTATCGGTCCACAATACATAGGGTTGCCGTGCACTACTGCTGACCGCTGCCCTATACTGCAGCAGTCCTTCATTGGTATAGGGACTGACGTACAGTCTGCTAATCACTAACACACAACCTGCTTGGTCCACAAAAGTTCTTATAAGGACTGGTAACTTGGTATAGGGTGCTACGGTACATAGGCCTGAGTGCGTTACAGTCTGCTGTTCTGTAAGGACCGCTATCGGTCCACAATACATAGGGTTGCCGTGCACTACTGCTGACCGCTGCCCTATACTGCAGCAGTCCTTCAGCGGTATAGGGACTGACGCACAGTCTGCTAAACACTAACACACAACCTGCTTGGTCCACAAAAGTTCTTATAAGGACTGGTAACTTGGTATAGGGTGCTACGGTACATAGGCCTGAGTGCAGTACAGTCTGCTGTTCTGTAAGGACCGCTATCGGTCCACAATACATAGGGTTGCCGTGCACTACTGCTGACCGCTGCCCTATACTGCAGCAGTCCTTCATTGGTATAGGGACTGACGTACAGTCTGCTAATCACTAACACACAACCTGCTTGGTCCACAAAAGTTCTTATAAGGACTGGTAACTTGGTATAGGGTGCTACGGTACATAGGCCTGAGTGCGTTACAGTCTGCTGTTCTGTAAGGACCGCTATCGGTCCACAATACATAGGGTTGCCGTGCACTACTGCTGACCGCTGCCCTATACTGCAGCAGTCCTTCATTGGTATAGGGACTGACGTACAGTCTGCTAATCACTAACACACAACCTGCTTGGTCCACAAAAGTTCTTATAAGGACTGGTAACTTGGTATAGGGTGCTACGGTACATAGGCCTGAGTGCGTTACAGTCTGCTGTTCTGTAAGGACCGCTATCGGTCCACAATACATAGGGTTGCCGTGCACTACTGCTGACCGCTGCCCTATACTGCAGCAGTCCTTCAGCGGTATAGGGACTGACGCACAGTCTGCTAAACACTAACACACAACCTGCTTGGTCCACAAAAGTTCTTATAAGGACTGGTAACTTGGTATAGGGTGCTACGGTACATAGGCCTGAGTGCAGTACAGTCTGCTGTTCTGTAAGGACCGCTATCGGTCCACAATACATAGGGTTGCCGTGCACTACTGCTGACCGCTGCCCTATACTGCAGCAGTCCTTCATTGGTATAGGGACTGACGTACAGTCTGCTAATCACTAACACACAACCTGCTTGGTCCACAAAAGTTCTTATAAGGACTGGTAACTTGGTATAGGGTGCTACGGTACATAGGCCTGAGTGCGTTACAGTCTGCTGTTCTGTAAGGACCGCTATCGGTCCACAATACATAGGGTTGCCGTGCACTACTGCTGACCGCTGCCCTATACTGCAGCAGTCCTTCAGCGGTATAGGGACTGACGCACAGTCTGCTAAACACTAACACACAACCTGCTTGGTCCACAAAAGTTCTTATAAGGACTGGTAACTTGGTATAGGGTGCTACGGTACATAGGCCTGAGTGCAGTACAGTCTGCTGTTCTGTAAGGAGCGCTATCGGTCCACAATACATAGGGTTGCCGTGCACTACTGCTGACCGCTGCCCTATACTGCAGCAGTCCTTCATTGGTATAGGGACTGACGTACAGTCTGCTAATCACTAACACACAACCTGCTTGGTCCACAAAAGTTCTTATAAGGACTGGTAACTTGGTATAGGGTGCTACGGTACATAGGCCTGAGTGCGTTACAGTCTGCTGTTCTGTAAGGACCGCTATCGGTCCACAATACATAGGGTTGCCGTGCACTACTGCTGACCGCTGCCCTATACTGCAGCAGTCCTTCATTGGTATAGGGACTGACGTACAGTCTGCTAATCACTAACACACAACCTGCTTGGTCCACAAAAGTTCTTATAAGGACTGGTAACTTGGTATAGGGTGCTACGGTACATAGGCCTGAGTGCGTTACAGTCTGCTGTTCTGTAAGGACCGCTATCGGTCCACAATACATAGGGTTGCCGTGCACTACTGCTGACCGCTGCCCTATACTGCAGCAGTCCTTCAGCGGTATAGGGACTGACGCACAGTCTGCTAAACACTAACACACAACCTGCTTGGTCCACAAAAGTTCTTATAAGGACTGGTAACTTGGTATAGGGTGCTACGGTACATAGGCCTGAGTGCAGTACAGTCTGCTGTTCTGTAAGGACCGCTATCGGTCCACAATACATAGGGTTGCCGTGCACTACTGCTGACCGCTGCCCTATACTGCAGCAGTCCTTCATTGGTATAGGGACTGACGTACAGTCTGCTAATCACTAACACACAACCTGCTTGGTCCACAAAAGTTCTTATAAGGACTGGTAACTTGGTATAGGGTGCTACGGTACATAGGCCTGAGTGCGTTACAGTCTGCTGTTCTGTAAGGACCGCTATCGGTCCACAATACATAGGGTTGCCGTGCACTACTGCTGACCGCTGCCCTATACTGCAGCAGTCCTTCAGCGGTATAGGGACTGACGCACAGTCTGCTAAACACTAACACACAACCTGCTTGGTCCACAAAAGTTCTTATAAGGACTGGTAACTTGGTATAGGGTGCTACGGTACATAGGCCTGAGTGCAGTACAGTCTGCTGTTCTGTAAGGACCGCTATCGGTCCACAATACATAGGGTTGCCGTGCACTACTGCTGACCGCTGCCCTATACTGCAGCAGTCCTTCATTGGTATAGGGACTGACGTACAGTCTGCTAATCACTAACACACAACCTGCTTGGTCCACAAAAGTTCTTATAAGGACTGGTAACTTGGTATAGGGTGCTACGGTACATAGGCCTGAGTGCGTTACAGTCTGCTGTTCTGTAAGGACCGCTATCGGTCCACAATACATAGGGTTGCCGTGCACTACTGCTGACCGCTGCCCTATACTGCAGCAGTCCTTCAGCGGTATAGGGACTGACGCACAGTCTGCTAAACACTAACACACAACCTGCTTGGTCCACAAAAGTTCTTATAAGGACTGGTAACTTGGTATAGGGTGCTACGGTACATAGGCCTGAGTGCAGTACAGTCTGCTGTTCTGTAAGGACCGCTATCGGTCCACAATACATAGGGTTGCCGTGCACTACTGCTGACCGCTGCCCTATACTGCAGCAGTCCTTCATTGGTATAGGGACTGACGTACAGTCTGCTAATCACTAACACACAACCTGCTTGGTCCACAAAAGTTCTTATAAGGACTGGTAACTTGGTATAGGGTGCTACGGTACATAGGCCTGAGTGCGTTACAGTCTGCTGTTCTGTAAGGACCGCTATCGGTCCACAATACATAGGGTTGCCGTGCACTACTGCTGACCGCTGCCCTATACTGCAGCAGTCCTTCAGCGGTATAGGGACTGACGCACAGTCTGCTAAACACTAACACACAACCTGCTTGGTCCACAAAAGTTCTTATAAGGACTGGTAACTTGGTATAGGGTGCTACGGTACATAGGCCTGAGTGCAGTACAGTCTGCTGTTCTGTAAGGACCGCTATCGGTCCACAATACATAGGGTTGCCGTGCACTACTGCTGACCGCTGCCCTATACTGCAGCAGTCCTTCATTGGTATAGGGACTGACGTACAGTCTGCTAATCACTAACACACAACCTGCTTGGTCCACAAAAGTTCTTATAAGGACTGGTAACTTGGTATAGGGTGCTACGGTACATAGGCCTGAGTGCGTTACAGTCTGCTGTTCTGTAAGGACCGCTATCGGTCCACAATACATAGGGTTGCCGTGCACTACTGCTGACCGCTGCCCTATACTGCAGCAGTCCTTCAGCGGTATAGGGACTGACGCACAGTCTGCTAAACACTAACACACAACCTGCTTGGTCCACAAAAGTTCTTATAAGGACTGGTAACTTGGTATAGGGTGCTACGGTACATAGGCCTGAGTGCAGTACAGTCTGCTGTTCTGTAAGGACCGCTATCGGTCCACAATACATAGGGTTGCCGTGCACTACTGCTGACCGCTGCCCTATACTGCAGCAGTCCTTCATTGGTATAGGGACTGACGTACAGTCTGCTAATCACTAACACACAACCTGCTTGGTCCACAAAAGTTCTTATAAGGACTGGTAACTTGGTATAGGGTGCTACGGTACATAGGCCTGAGTGCGTTACAGTCTGCTGTTCTGTAAGGACCGCTATCGGTCCACAATACATAGGGTTGCCGTGCACTACTGCTGACCGCTGCCCTATACTGCAGCAGTCCTTCAGCGGTATAGGGACTGACGCACAGTCTGCTAAACACTAACACACAACCTGCTTGGTCCACAAAAGTTCTTATAAGGACTGGTAACTTGGTATAGGGTGCTACGGTACATAGGCCTGAGTGCAGTACAGTCTGCTGTTCTGTAAGGACCGCTATCGGTCCACAATACATAGGGTTGCCGTGCACTACTGCTGACCGCTGCCCTATACTGCAGCAGTCCTTCATTGGTATAGGGACTGACGTACAGTCTGCTAATCACTAACACACAACCTGCTTGGTCCACAAAAGTTCTTATAAGGACTGGTAACTTGGTATAGGGTGCTACGGTACATAGGCCTGAGTGCGTTACAGTCTGCTGTTCTGTAAGGACCGCTATCGGTCCACAATACATAGGGTTGCCGTGCACTACTGCTGACCGCTGCCCTATACTGCAGCAGTCCTTCATTGGTATAGGGACTGACGTACAGTCTGCTAATCACTAACACACAACCTGCTTGGTCCACAAAAGTTCTTATAAGGACTGGTAACTTGGTATAGGGTGCTACGGTACATAGGCCTGAGTGCGTTACAGTCTGCTGTTCTGTAAGGACCGCTATCGGTCCACAATACATAGGGTTGCCGTGCACTACTGCTGACCGCTGCCCTATACTGCAGCAGTCCTTCATTGGTATAGGGACTGACGCACAGTCTGCTAAACACTAACACACAACCTGCTTGGTCCACAAAAGTTCTTATAAGGACTGGTAACTTGGTATAGGGTGCTACGGTACATAGGCCTGAGTGCAGTACAGTCTGCTGTTCTGTAAGGACCGCTATCGGTCCACAATACATAGGGTTGCCGTGCACTACTGCTGACCGCTGCCCTATACTGCAGCAGTCCTTCATTGGTATAGGGACTGACGTACAGTCTGCTAATCACTAACACACAACCTGCTTGGTCCACAAAAGTTCTTATAAGGACTGGTAACTTGGTATAGGGTGCTACGGTACATAGGCCTGAGTGCGTTACAGTCTGCTGTTCTGTAAGGACCGCTATCGGTCCACAATACATAGGGTTGCCGTGCACTACTGCTGACCGCTGCCCTATACTGCAGCAGTCCTTCATTGGTATAGGGACTGACGTACAGTCTGCTAATCACTAACACACAACCTGCTTGGTCCACAAAAGTTTTTATAAGGACTGGTAACTTGGTATAGGGTGCTACGGTACATAGGCCTGAGTGCAGTACAGTCTGCTGTTCTGTAAGGACCGCTATCGGTCCACAATACATAGGGTTGACGTGCACTACTGCTGACCGCTGCCCTATACTGCAGCAGTCCTTCAGCGGTATAGGGACTAAGAGTTTTGTCACAGGGTGATTTAAAAAATGACAGGCAGAGGAAGAGGCAGGCCCTTCCGCAGGGGTGGTAGGGGTAGGGCAGGAGCAACAGCCTTGAGCCAAAGTGGGAAGTTGCAGAAGGTGCGTTCAATTACTTTAAAGGACGCACCAGACTTGGTTGAGTGGCTCACTCAGCCTTATTCTTCTGCACCCTCCTCATCCTCTCGATCTGCACCCTCTTCTTCACTCTCTGCTATGTGCACCCCCAAAGACACTACCACCAACAACACGACCACCACCACCACCACCACATACCTTCCGCTTGAGTCACTGGAATTATTTTCCGATCCATATCAAGAGGACATTTCTGATGCGCAGCCACTCTTGGTATTGGATCAGGAAGAGGAGGCAGCAACAAGCGCTACTCAGCAGTCTGACGCCAGTACCCAGATCAGCCCAAGGAGGAGGTTGGTCCCCGGTGTTGCTGCCTACTCTACTTATAGCGGTGGGGAAGGTGACGTTGATGATGACGTGTCTAGTGATGTCACGTGGGTGCCCACAAGAGAGGAAGAGGAGGGGAGTTCAGAGGGAGATATGGACCAGCAGATAGGGAGGAGAAGCAGCAATGACTTACATTGCACAGCAGGGACAAAGCAGACTGCAAATGTATCAGGAGCGAGTCATCGACCATGTACGGTCACATCTGGCGCTCCCAGGACACCGGCACATGGCTCCGCAGTGTGGGCTTTTTTTAACGTGTCCGCTGCTGACAATAGCGTTGCCATCTGCAATCTTTGCAGTCAACGCGTTAGTCGCGGTAAGCCCAATACTCACCTAGGGACGACCGCCTTAAGAAGGCACATGAGCAGCCATCACCGAGCCCAGTGGGAGCAACGGAACACACAAAGCCACACTGCAGGCTCTCACCGTCCAGCCTCGTCTTCTACTTCTCCTTCTCCTCTCTCCTCACAATTGTCCTCCACTCCACCTTCCATCACGCCAAGCTCACATTTTTCTGCAAAAAGGCAGGCTTCCGTGGGCCTAATGTTTGAGCGTAAAAAAATGATGACGCCGGATAACCCTCTTGCCCAACGGTTGGCGGCTGGCTTGTCAGAACTCATAGCCCGCCAACTACTGCCATATAAACTGGTGGACTCGGAGGCCTTTCGCAAATTTGTGGCCATTGGAACACCACAATGGAAGGTCCCAGGAAGGAAGTATTTCTCAGAGAAGGGCATCCCAGAGCTATATGGCCATGTTCAGCGGCAAGTGAATGTATCTCTGGCACACAGTGTCGGTGCCAAGATACATCTGACCACAGACACGTGGTCTAGCAAACACGGGCAGGGAAGGTATATCAGTTTTACTGCCCACTGGGTGAACCTTCTGACGGCCGTCAAGCATGTAACCCGTGGCACCCGTGTAGATTTGGTTTTACCGCCACGGATTGCATGCAGGCCTGACTCTTCTTCTCCTCCTCCTACTCCATCCTCCTCCCTCTCCTCCTCAGCTGCCTCCTCCTTTTCCGCTGCTAGCGTCTCTTCCACTGCACCGCCCAAGCTCCCCAGAACCTATTCCACATGCCAGGTGAGACGTTGCCATGCCGTGCTGCGTCTGTTGTGCCTGGAAGCAAAGAGCCACACTGGCCCGGCACTCCTTTCAGCTTTGCGTTCACAGGCAGATGAGTGGCTAACACCGCTCAATTTGACAGTTGGTAAAGTGGTGTGTGACAACGGTGCCAATCTGCTTAGCGCATTGAAACAGGGCAAAATCACGCACGTGCCGTGCATGGCACACGTCTTAAACTTGGTCGTGCAGCGATTCCTTGTCAAATACCCTGGGGTCCAGGACATCTTGCGGCAGGCAAGGAAAATCTCGGCCCATTTCAGAAGATCTTACACGGCCATGGCTCGCCTTGCTGACATTCAGCGGCGACACCATCTGCCGGTCAGACGTCTTATTTGCGATTGCCCGACGCGATGGAACTCAACCTTCTATATGCTTGATAGGCTGCTCCAGCAGAAACGTGCAGTTAACGTCTACCTGTATGAACTCTGCGAAAGAAACGGTTCTGGGGAGCTGGGTTTTTTTTCACCGCGCCAGTGGCTGCTCATGCGCGACACATGCAGACTTCTGCGGCCATTTGAGGAGATCACCAAACTGGTCAGTCGCAGCCATGGCGCCATCAGTGACATGGTACCTTATGCCTTCTTTCTGGAGCGTGCATTGCGTCGTGTCATTGATCAGGCTGTGGAGGAGCAGGAGCGGGAAGATGAGGAAGTCGCAATGCTGGATGAATTCCCAGGGGGGGCTACTCTATCTGAGACAAGTCAACAACAGGAGTCTGATGAGGAGTCAGAGGAGGATGGTGCCGGGGCGGATGAGCAGGAGCAAGAAGAGCATGCTTTAAACCTTTCTGGGATCCCTGTTGTGCGAGGATGGGGAGAGGAGAATGAAGAGGACGACATTATCCTGGATGATGAGCAGGAGCCAGGCCACCACACCGCTTCCACTTTAGTGCAAATGGGGGCCTTCATGCTCCAGTGTTTTAATAGGGACCCCCGTATAAAAAGCATGAGGGTCAAGGACCAGTACTGGGTGGCAACGTACTTAGACCCCCGGTACAAACACAAAATGGCGGAAATGTTACCGCCGTCGCAGAGGGCTGTCAGAATGCAGCACTTCCAGGCCTTGCTTCGAGAAATGCTGCATTCTGCTTTTGCGTGCGCTGGCAGAGGAGCAATTCCCACTCCCAGAGAAGGATTTGCGGGTACCAATCCAACAGCGCCTGCAAGAAGAGGCCGGTTTGAAGATGTGTTGGTGACTTCGGATATGAGGTCATTCTTTCAGCCGACCCATCGACAGGTGTCATCCGGATCCAGCATCAGGGAACGCCTAGACCGTCAGGTGTCCGACTACATTGGGTTAACGGCCGATGTGGACGCTCTGAGGAGTGATGAACCCCTAGACTACTGGGTGGGCAGGCTTGACCTCTGGCCAGAGCTTGCCCAATTTGCAATCGAACTGTTGGCTTGCCCCTCATCCAGTGTCCTGTCCGAAAGGACGTTCAGCGCAGCAGGGGGGATTGTGACCGATAAGCGTACTCGCCTAGCTCACCACAGTGTTAACTACCTCACATTTCTAAAAATGAATGAGGCATGGATCTCGGAGGAATTCAACACATGTGATCAGTAGACCATGTATATGTCTATAAACAATTTTTGGAATCAAGCACACAGACCTTCTTAATTCATTTGGCTCACTTCCCTGACCCAAAAAAGCACACCGTACTATATGCCCCTACCCTCCTCTTTGAAGAGGTTGAGCGGTGTCATATTTCTACTGGGGCTGCTTATTATGAGGGGTTCCCACCATCCCTGTGCTGTGCTGACTTCCTCCTGGGTGTTCTTATTATGAGGGGCTCCCACCATCCCTGTGCTGTGCTGACTTCCTCCTGGGGGTTCTTATTATGAGGGGATCACACCATCCCTGTGCTGTGCTGACTTCCTCCTGGGGGTTCTTATTATGAGGGGATCACACCATCCCTGTGCTGTGCTGACTTCCTCCTGGGGCTGCTTACGGTGCTGCTGTCAGCGCTGTATGTCACGGAGCTGCTGTCAGCGCTGTATGTCACGGAGCTGCTGTCAGCGCTGTATGTCACGGAGCTGCTGTCAGCGCTGTATGTCACGGAGCTGCTGTCAGCGCTGTATGTCACGGAGCTGCTGTCAGCGCTGTATGTCACGGAGCTGCTGTCAGCGCTGTATGTCACGGAGCTGCTGTCAGCGCTGTATGTCACGGTGCTGCTGTCAGCGCTGTATGTCACGGAGCTGCTGTCAGCGCTGTATGTCACGGAGCTGCTGTCAGTGCTGTATGTCACGGAGCTGCTGTCAGCGCTGTATGTCACGGAGCTGCTGTCAGCGCTGTATGTCACGGAGCTGCTGTCAGCGCTGTATGTCACGGTGCTGCTGTCAGCGCTGTATGTCACGGAGCTGCTGTCAGCGCTGTATGTCACGGAGCTGCTGTCAGCGCTGTATGTCACGGAGCTGCTGTCAGCGCTGTATGTCACGGAGCTGCTGTCAGCGCTGTATGTCACGGAGCTGCTGTCAGCGCTGTATGTCACGGAGCTGCTGTCAGCGCTGTATGTCACGGAGCTGCTGTCAGCGCTGTATGTCACGGTGCTGCTGTCAGCGCTGTATGTCACGGAGCTGCTGTCAGCGCTGTATGTCACGGAGCTGCTGTCAGTGCTGTATGTCACGGAGCTGCTGTCAGCGCTGTATGTCACGGAGCTGCTGTCAGCGCTGTATGTCACGGAGCTGCTGTCAGCGCTGTATGTCACGGTGCTGCTGTCAGCGCTGTATGTCACGGAGCTGCTGTCAGCGCTGTATGTCACGGAGCTGCTGTCAGTGCTGTATGTCACGGAGCTGCTGTCAGCGCTGTATGTCACGGAGCTGCTGTCAGCGCTGTATGTCACGGAGCTGCTGTCAGCGCTGTATGTCACGGTGCTGCTGTCAGCGCTGTATGTCACGGAGCTGCTGTCAGCGCTGTATGTCACGGAGCTGCTGTCAGCGCTGTATGTCACGGTGCTGCTGTCAGCGCTGTATGTCACGGAGCTGCTGTCAGCGCTGTATGTCACGGAGCTGCTGTCAGCGCTGTATGTCACGGAGCTGCTGTCAGCGCTGTATGTCACGGAGCTGCTGTCAGCGCTGTATGTCACGGAGCTGCTGTCAGCGCTGTATGTCACGGAGCTGCTGTCAGCGCTGTATGTCACGGAGCTGCTGTCAGCGCTGTATGTCACGGTGCTGCTGTCAGCGCTGTATGTCACGGAGCTGCTGTCAGCGCTGTATGTCACGGAGCTGCTGTCAGTGCTGTATGTCACGGAGCTGCTGTCAGCGCTGTATGTCACGGAGCTGCTGTCAGCGCTGTATGTCACG
Organism: Lithobates pipiens; assembly: GCF_037356315.1. Lineage (NCBI taxonomy): Eukaryota > Metazoa > Chordata > Amphibia > Anura > Ranidae > Lithobates > Lithobates pipiens. The sequence goes on along the minus strand of NW_027507764.1, from coordinate 35,177,498 downwards.
GAGCTGCTGTCAGCGCTGTATGTCACGGAGCTGCTGTCAGCGCTGTATGTCACGGAGCTGCTGTCAGCGCTGTATGTCACGGAGCTGCTGTCAGCGCTGTATGTCACGGTGCTGATGTCAGTGCTCTGTATTACGGTGCTGCTGTCAGTGCTCTGTATCTCCTGCACCCTCTTGTTTGCCTACCCTGGTCCCTGACCTTCCCTCTCCTCCATTGCCTTCATTAGCTCCATAGTCCTGAATTGTCAGAACAATTTCCCAAATAAAAAAAAAATGCTTGTAGTTATCGATCCCAAATTCACCTCATACATGTATTATGCTATTGTCCAGGTGGTGGGACTACGTGCTACCCCCTAATAATTACCACGTGGCCGCAAATTCGACCTAAAGGTTTGCGAAATTCGCCTCCCATTGAAGTCAATGGAGCCCGCGGCGAACGGTCGTTTTCGCGAACGTTTGTGCCCGTTCGCGTTTCGCGTTCGCGAAACGTCCCGTCGGAAGTTCGTCCATCACTATTGTCAATGTCTTGACTCTATTTTCTATTCATTTCACAACGTATGGTGGTGAATAAGTGTGACTTTTCATGGAAAACACAAAATTGTTTGGGTGACCCCAAACTTTTGAACGGTGGTGTATATGCGCTTATTGGGATTTTTGTTTTACAGAAAATATGTAGCAGAATACATATTGGCCTAAATTAATGAAGAAATTTAAATTTTTTTTTTTATTACATTTTTTTTTTTTATTACATTTTTTTTTGACATACGTCGCTCCTTCCATGTGCTGCAAAGACTGGTTGTAGCTGGGGGCAGGGGGCATTTGCACTGTTGGAATGTTTTGCATTCCTGTCCGGAGTGGATAAGGAAGGGGTTAAGCAGTCTGCAGCTGAGATAAGACTGGGAGGGGGGCGGGGCTTGTGCAGAATAACAAGAAGCTGTCATTGTGTCAGGCTCAGAGTAGCTGGGACTTCGCTGGCAGCCGCAGGTAACCCTCCAATCCCCTCTGCTTGCTTGCTCTTGTTCTTGTTCTTGTGAGTGTAGGAGCTGCAGCTCCACCATCGATTCATTGCAGGTGGTTCGTTTGCGTCTTTGCAAAAACAGATATTGGGCTCGTCCAGTCAATTTATAACAATCGCCTCCTGTACTTTGTGGCGCAGTTCGCGCGTCCACGCCATCGCAATGCAGGATTACAGCTCGCTAGGCGCGCATGAAAACGAACGACTATTATAATCTACGATGTGCTTCCCATCAGCGCGTTGGGTCAGCGTTTTCTCAAGGCACCCCCCCCCCCCCCCCCTCCCCGGCAGGTCATGTTTTCAGGCTTTACCATTATTTTGCACAGGTGATTTGATCAGGTTTTTCACCGCCGTTAGCAATTACCACCGCTGTTTCATCATTTTACAAGGGAAATCCTGAAGGGTTGGTTCACACTGGGGCGACTTGTCAGGCGACTTGGCCGGCTGATTAGTAGCGTCCCGTACTGTACTATGGAACCATTCTTGGAAAAAGGTTCCTAGGGAGTGCTGTGTGTGTGTGTGTGTGTGTGTGTGTGTGTGTGTGTGTGTGTGTGTGTGTGTGTGTGTGACGCTCGCTCAACTGGAGGAAGACAGAGATTCATGTTTTCTGCTTAGCAGAAACACAAGATCTCCATCCATGCTCTCTGACAGAACGGTGATCTGCCCTGTTTACATAGGCAGGCTGCTGTTCTGCCTCTCCTGTCAACAATCAGCAGCTCCCCGGTGGACCCGCTGATGGGGCTCCGGCTGAGCCCAATCGCGCGCGCCCCCAGACCCAGAGGAACCCACAGCGCACAGGTACAGGGGGTCCCATTAGGGACTTTCCTCCTGTTTTTGTAATCTGGAAATGTTCGTAAGTCGGCTGCACACGCGCAGAACCTCAATCACTGATATTTCCATGTGCCACCGAATGCCGTTCTGTGCATGCGTGGCAAATTACGGACATTTCTGACATTTTCTGAGGCTCCATCTGGCCGCGCATGCGCAAAACAGCAGATGGTCCACGCAGAACGGCAGAGGATCCCCGCAGCGCCCTGTTCGTAAGTCGGGGACCCTCTGTACATTGTTTCGTGCGGCCGGACTGCCCTGCCACAGTGAGGGGGCGGGTCCTGGTTAAAAATCATTCTGCACCAAATCGCATGGTACCACCCTGTATTGACTTGTCTGGTGACTGTACTGTCTGCCCTCGTGTTGTGCAAACTGCTGGCGCCATATAAATCCTGAATAATAATAATAATACTGCAGTGGTGGCCACATTTGCTAGTTGAGTTTTTGGGGTGCCATTAACAATGAATATATTGAGGGCGCTGTGTTCCTGTGCGGTGAACGGACGTGGAGATGCATTTTTCTCGCACCGTGTTCTGCATAGCTGCCAACCTGTCCCTGATTTGGGGAAAAAAGTCCTTCCTTTGCTCCTTTATTTTGGTCTGACCTATATAGTTGTATATAAAATTCACTTTAAGGGCCGATTCACACCATAGAAACATATATAATGTCTGGGGGTTCTAATTTTCTGGGGGGGGGGATTGTTACATGTGAACAAAAAGTGGCAGAAAAAGCAGTGTTTACACGTCTCCGTTGCAATGGTTTGTGTCTGCGGCAAATGCTATCGCTCCTGGCTTCCTGCCTGGTTTAGACGTAAAGGGGAGAGGTTTACTAAAGCTGGTGCGCACAGAATCTGGTAGTAACCAATCGGCTTATACAATTAAGCTTTGAGAATAAAACCTGGAAGCTGATTGGTTGCTATGCAGAGCTGCACCAGATTTTGTGTGCATCAGTTTTAGTAAATCCCCCCCCCCCCAAAAAGTCTAAATAACAATTGTGATGCAATTCCACACACTTTTTCCACATATTGATTGGATGTAAAATTCATATATATATATATATATATATATATATATATATATATATATATATATATATATATATATATATATATATTGTGAGGGGTTTGCTCGGTAGCGGGTGTGTGTGACCCCCTGGATGGGTTCACAACACAGAGTCAGGCACAGCAGACAGCGGTGTAGGTTCAAAAAACAAAAGATCCGGTTTATTTATGCTCCATGCAGTGATACATATAACAGCCAAACAAAATAAAACAAGAAAATAAATCCTGGTCAGCTTGACCTCTAACTACACACGTAGACTCCCTGTCTAACAACTGGGTGCAGCCTTGTGCTGCCCCAGTCCCTGTCTCTATTGTAGGGGTTTGCCACACAGGCGTTAACTCACCGCACAGAACAGATCTCAGACTCCCCAGTCTATACACAAAACTGGTTCCAGGATGGAGCATCTCCCTATGCATGCTGGGGTTTTTTGTAGAGGTCTTAATGAGCCCACTTACTTCAGCTGGGCTCATTAACTCTTCCCCTCTAATTGTAAAATTCTGCATAAAGCCTGAATCTAGGACACACATATTTCCCATCCTGGATACAACCAGGTGATTTTACCTGCGTGCTGCCACAATATATATATATATATATATATTATATATACATGCAAAGCTCTTTTTTTTTTTTTCTCACAGAAAAGGTAGTGGAACGCACCACGCCCCTTTAGAGAACAGAGATGCAAAATTTGGGGGGGGCTATAAAAGTAATTGTATGGAATTAAACAAAAAGCAATGCAGTAAAATGTGCAAAAAAATTGGGCTACTTGCCAAAAGTAAGCTCAGACATTTCCAGATGTGCAGCAAAGAGACATTCCCAGTGCAAAAGAGACTGTCCAGCCCGGCCCAGCAAAGAGACTACCCAGCAAACAGTGCTCAAGGAAAGAGACTGCTCAGATTAGTCCAGCAAAGAGACTGCCCAGGAAAGAGAGTGCCCAACCCATTTAAAAGACCACACAGAACAACCCCATTGAGCATGATTTTTTTTTTTTTTTTTTTTTTAACACAACTGGGGCTAGTGAGGAGGAGTAGGAAGACCGCCTGACAGGCTACTTACCGCCACTATCCACATCCGACACACAGCACCAAACCGATCACAGCAGAGCCACGGAGTACAGATCACTCCGCCTTCCGCTCTCACGCACTCCGTTGGATCCCTCAGGGCAGTGACAGCACAGAACTACACAACATTTTATCTGTGTTCCCTCCGCGGGAGGCAGGGCGCAGGCTATACAGATTAGCAATTTTACGGACAGAATGCCTGACATAGGTGGCGGAACGCAATTCCGCTGCGTTCCGCCAGAAAAAAAAACTATATATAATTATTTTAACCAAAATCACGTTTTGCACACCTGTGGCAATGCACATAATTGGACATCAATGCAAATAAAATAAATAGGATACAATGTAACACAAATGTTTTCCGAGGAAGAGTATTCTTGTGTGAGCCATTCAGACCTTGGCACACTGGTGGGTTGTGATAATCTGCGGTGGCTGGTGTGTGGTTTTTTTTATTTTTTGCTTTTGTTATTTGAGGGGTGGGGGGGGGGGCAGTGTAGTTGTGACATCCCCAGTTCCCCGCTGTCAATCAGGGGTCAGCTGGTCATCCAGCCCCCGCACTTACCCCATCCAGGCGGCGGATGGGCAAAGGCTTGCGGCTTCCATCAGGTCTTCCTCCTAGGCATCCAATCCAATCGCCTGTACTTTCAGCTACTCAAGTGACGGCTCTCAGACCTGCTTCCTGATTGGCCAGGAGGAGGATCAGTGTTTCAATGGCGAATATGAATTCTCTAGTGTAACATATCTGGGTGGGCTCACTGCACCCCGAGCGCCCACCCAATTTCGAAGGCCTATTAGAGACCCTGGCTCTAATCATGTGTTTCAACCCCCCCCCCCAATTGAAACCATGCATTCAGCGTCCTGCATGGGGCCGGATGCATGGATGGGGGTGGTGGATGTCCTTAATGGACGGGCCACCCCTGGTGATGTCCACTTTGCAATGGAAATTTTGTCCTAGCGCATATTAAAGGTAATGCAATTTCATCAATTTCACCTTGCAAAGTATACCCAATCACACACGAGGCAAAAAAAAAAAAAAAATTTACTTCTTCCCTTTTTTTTTTTTTTTTTCTTTAAATTATATTATTTATTTTATTTGAGAAGGAGTGGAATTGAGAGATGAAGGGCATTCTGTGACCAGATATAGGGGTATTGATATTATCATATGATATCTGGTCACAGAATGCCCTTCATCTCTCAATTCCACCCCTTCTCAAATAAAAAAAAAATGGCATAAAAAAAAAACACTGGTGCATTTTCAATAGTAGCTACCCTTCAGTTCCAGGATTTTACCCCCCCGCTGGCACCTTATCAGGGTAAGAGTATCTATGATAGAGTGGTAAAATCTGACCAATATTCTACCCCCCCCCCCCCTCGTATTACTTTTTGGGGTCCTAAGAATAAGGGATCTGTTCCCTGCCTTTCTTGCATACAATGTACTATTATCATGAAAAGCAAATGTTTTTCATCCCCCCGAAAGGCTTATTATGATATATCCATTAAAGATTATTACACCTGCCAATCTACCTGTGTCATTTATTTTATATTATCAAATATCCGTGTGGTCTCTATGTGGGGGAGACCACACAGAAAATAAAGGACCGTATACTGAGACATAAGTATTCTGTTAGGGGCAAGTTGGAAAATTTGCCACTAGCAAGACACTTTACGGAAAAAGGTCATACAATCTCCCAGCTTAGATTTATGGTGGTACGGGGTACCAAGAAACAGACAGGGTGGCAATAGAGAATTGGCGTTGAAAAAGAGGGAAGTTAATTGGATACACCGACTGGATACCCTTCAACCAAAAGGGTTAAACTCAGATTTTGATTTGTATTTATTTCTTTAATGGTTTTCTTTTGAGAGTATATTTATTATTGTTTATTTTGTATTTTATTTTTTGTGTCTATCTATCGCACAATTATTCCACTACCGTGTTTGTCTGTGCATATCTGGACACACACTCTATTTTTTTTTTTTTTTTTTTTTTAAGTTTTCATTTCCTATAGGATTCCCGATCGATTGATAAAATCTGTGGTGTGTGGGATTATTGTTACACCTGTAGATTTTTTTTTTTTTTTTTTGTTCCGGGGTCATTTCATGTCATATTATGTATTTCACTATAAGGTTTTTGTTAACTGTGATCCAGTGATTAATTAATTGATTCCAGACAGGCTGGTTGGTTGATGGAGTGCACATGAGCTCTCTATATATAAACTGTATCATGGATGTGATCATTCATAGGCATGAAGTTTTGAAGAAGGGCGTGATCTGTGTTTTTTTTTTTTTTTTTTTTTAAGCAATCCCTCTCATGTTCTTTATATTATAAGCCATTGGGAAGGCTTGATTATATATATATATATATATATATATATATATATATATATATATATATATATATATATATATATATATGTATATATATATTTATTATTATTATTTTTTTACCAGTGGTTTGCTATGGATATGTAAGGGTTAATTTGATTTGATTAAACCTGTTTGGTATCCTGTGTGTGATTTCAAAAAAAAATATATATATATAAATATATATATAAAAAAAAAAATATATATATATATATATATATATATATATATATATATATATATATATATATAATTTATTATGGAAATCAGCTAGGAGCTGAGCAAAGACAGATCTCCCTTTCTACATAATGAAGGTCGATAATTAAAGGACAAGGATGGCTCAAGATTAAAAAGGAGAAAATAATGATACTCTCTTCTGCTGTGTCCCCCTTTATTAGGGTGACCAGGGGAGGTTAAAATGAAATTCAAGGAGGTTAGATCAATACATTTTCTGCCAGCCGAGGTCCGATGCTCATGTTGGACTCTCCTAGTCTATATTAGGATTTAGGATAATCGAGTCAATTTTTATCAAAAAACAGGTGATGTACAATTTCTGTTGCATTTCAATAACCTTTTTATTCTCAATTTTCAGAGTTCCCTTTTTATATGCCCCCACTAATGTGTCCCCTTATGGGGTGTACCCCTATCAGGGTTCCCCTATTTTACATCTGGTGTACCACCTCTATCACAGTGCTCCTTTACATTGCATGCTCTCTATCACAGTATCCCTTTACATTAGGGGCCCCCTTGCATCACAGTGCACCCTTGCTTTGGCTGCTCTCCCATCAGAGCGCCCCTTTACACCAGGTGCTCTCACACTTTGGGTGCTCCCATAAGTGCCAGCTCCGATCAATGTGGACCATCGCTTTGGGTGCCTACCATGCCGGTGCCACCTACCATGACATTGCCCCCTTACCTTAGCTGCTCTGGCATCAGGTGCTTGCTCACAATGGGTGTCCTCCCTTGCATCGGGTGCCCCCTTACTTTGGGGGCCTCCCATCACAGTGCCCCCTTACATTGGCTGCTCTCCCATCATAGTGCCCCTTTACATCAGGTGCTTGCTCACAATGGGTGTCCTCCCTTGCATCAGGTGCACCCTTACATTGGGTGCCCCCTCCGATCAATGCAGCCCTTTACATCGGTTGTTCCCCCCCTTGCATCGGGTGCCTCCCATGCCAGTGTCCCCTACCATGACATTGCCACCTTACATTGGCTGCTCTTGCATCAAAATGCCCTCTTACATGGGGTGACCCTTTACATCATGTGCCTGCTCACATTGGGTGCCCCCAATCAGAGTGCCCTCCCTTGCATCAAGTGCCCCCCTTATAATGTCCAGCAGGCAGAGGGCAGGTGCAGGCTGCAGGTCTGAGCCGAGGAAGTTCCACTTTGGTCCTTCTGTGGTGCTGGAGGTGGGGCCAAACACCTGATATCAGGAAAGGAAAAAATCTGCTAAAAATGCATTAGAACTTTATTAAATGCTAGAGAAAAATATCCAACGCGTTTCAGCCGTTAGCCCTTAAACATGATATTGTTGGTTGTTCGTTTTGCCAGCGGTTATAACCAACGATCACTGCAGAGGAAGGGGGGACCTGTATTTGGGACTGGATGGCCTGCATGCCGGATTGAACTGTCGCTCAGTTCAGGCCATGTCCTCGGATTTAGTGATGCCTAAGCTAGAGGAGTTTTTGTTTTATAAAAATGTATTAGAGTTGCACCGGTAACTTCTTCCCTTTTTTTATATATTTTTTTTTTTAATAGTACGAGTATCAATACTTTTCAGTGTGATTTGCGGCAATACCAAAAATATTGGCGCAAATTGCACTGCAAAAAATCTCATGCGGTTTTTTTTTGTTCGTTTGTTTTGTTTTTTCCCCCACTGCTCTTGTGTGAATATAGAAAGAAAGGGAAAAGCGCCATCTAGTGGGCATTTTAATAAATGTTAGAACTCACAGTACATATCTGGCCATGTGCAAAATAATCTATAAAGGTGTCCCATTCTGCCAATAATGGTAAATCGCAGCCGCTGGAGGAGAAGTTTCTGGGAGCCAATGGGTATAGTGCAGAAGTGATGTCAACTTGGGGGTGGAGCGCCTCCTACATCTCCCAATAATTTTTAATTTTCTTTCCCCAATTAGCTGCCTTTGCATCAAAATGCCACATGGGGTGACCCTTTACATCAGGTGCCTGCTCATATTGGGTGCCCCATCACAGTACTCCCCCCCCCCCCCCTCACATTACAGTGCTCTCTTACGTTGACTGGTGCCCCTTCTGATCATTGCAGCCTCTTGCATCAGGTGCCTCCATACGTTGGGTGTGCCCCCTACCATGACATTGCCCCCTTACATTGGCTTCAGAATGCCCCCCTTACATGAGGTGACCCTTCACATCAAGTGCCTGCTCACATTGGATGCCCCCCCCCCCCATCACAGAGCCCCCTTCCATCTTCCCTCCCTTGCATCGGGGTGCCCCCTTATAATGCCCAACAGGCAGAGGGCAGGCTGCAGGTCCAGACTGAAGAAGTTCCACTTTTGGTCCTCCTCTTCTGCTGGGGGCGGGGCCACGCGCACGCTATCAGGAAAGCAAAAAGGCGAGTGCCACAAAAATCAACTAAAAATGCACTAGACCTTTATTAAATACTGGTGAAAAATGGCCAACACATTTCAGCCTTTAGGCCTTAATCATGATATCGATGGTGGTTTGTTCGCCAGCGGAGTTTTTTTTTTTTTTTTCTTGCGCGTGATTGGGTATTTTTTTGCAAAGTGAAGCTTCACCTCATCTACTATGCTCTGGAGCAACTGCACTTGCAGAATACACAGTCTATTTGTCTTTAGTAAATCAACACCTAAGAGCTCTCTTTGACAGCTTGGTCACTCTGCTGGGAGCATGCAGTGAGCACGCTCTCAGCATAGAAATTGCCCCCTGTGGGCGCATGTGTGGCACATTTGTAAAGCTTTAAAAAAAACAAAAAAACAAAACAATGCAACTTTGTATTCAATAATACGTTATTACATATTTTATTTATTTTTTATGTGTTAGCACCTACATTTTGTCATGGTATCGGCCTCCTGCAATCCCTATACAGCAGAGCTCAAAGGGGGAGCTGGGCAAGCAGCACAAAGAGCCAATCACGTGTGTCTCAATGCAAGAAGCATGCTGATAGGAGAGAGAGCAGAGTAGCAGAGAGATGGGCATAATAGACTGCTGCATGGGCGTAGCATAAGGGGTTGCAGGGGCCACAATCGCAACCCTGCCCCTAGCTCCAGGGGGCCCCTGCAGCCTGCCTGTCATATTATATTATCATATCCTCCACAAAGTCTAGCTCCAATCTGCCCTAGGGCCCCACAGCCATGCTCCAGTACTGGGCTTCTACTTTGCCTTCCACAGTTCATACCCCTCTGTTCTCATTGGCTGGGGAGAAGCTGTGAGCTGGTAACCGAGCTCAGCGATTTAAAGCGGAGGTCCACCCTAAAGTGGACCTTACGCTCATTGGAATCCTCCCCCCCCCTCCGGCGCCACAATTGGCACCTTTCAGGGGGGAGGGGGGTGCAGGTACCTGTACAGTACAGGTATCTGCACCCACTTCCTGCATAGCTATCTGCGGAAAGGGGCGTAGATAACGCCCCTTTCCGAAAGTCCCCCGCTGCCTGCTGGGAAACACACAGATCCCAGAGGCAGCGGGTCCATCCTTATTGCGCAGGGCGACTCGCGAATGCGCAGTAGGGAACCGGGAAATGAAGCCGAAAGGCTCCACTTTCTGATTCCCATACCCAAGATGGCGGCGGCAGCACCCGAGAGACGATCGAGAGATCGGCTTCGGGTGCCGACATCGCGGGCGCGCTGGGCGAGTAAGTGTCCTTATTTTAAAAGTCAGCAGCTGCAGTATTTGTAGCTGCTGGCTTTAAAAAAAAAAAAACAAAAAAAAAAAAAAAAACGGCGGACTCCCGCTTTAAGAGGAGGAGAGTGCCATTCTGTAGCCAGGATGAGACCGATGTTACTGGTGAGGTAAGACACCACTCAGTGTCTTCTAGTCACCAGTTGGGATTCTCTGTACCCCCCCCCACCCAGAGATGTCTGCTGACCCCACTTTTCGGGAACTGGGGGAAAGACGCGCACCTCCAGGAGGTGACCTCCCCCCCCCCCCCCCAACACCAGCCAACACCGACAAAGAAACCTTCAGAAATTGCTAAAACAAATCCCTTAACATCTCCTGAGGGGCCCCTAGGGGTGAAATCACATTCCTTTACAACACAGCCAGTCAGCCATGATCTGCACAGGGTGTATTTGCCTACTGCAACTACACTGCCATTCTGAGGAGCTCTAGGGGTCTCTGTCCTCTGATTCTCCAGCGGTGATCCCTGTCCTCCTGATGTAAAGAGGAACTCTGGGCACTAAAAACTCTAAGACCCCTTTCACACCACACCACCCATAGCGTGGGTGGTAAAACGCCGCTATTTCTAGCGGCGTTTTACCGCCGGATTTGCGGTGCATTTTGGCCGCTAGCGGGGCGCTTTTACCCCCCCCGCTAGTGGCCAAGAAAGGGTTAAAACCGCCGGCAATACGCCGCAATAGTGGCGTTTTGCCGGTGGTATTACAGCGCTGCCCCATTGATTTCAATGGGGAGCAGCGGTGGAGGAGCGGTAAACGCACCGCTCCAAAGAAGCTGCTGGCAGGACTTTTCCCTGACGTCCTGCCAGCGCACCGCTGTAGTGTGAAAGCCCTCGGGCTTTCACACTACAAACAATGGTGCAGCTTTTTTAGGGCGGATTGCAGGCGCTATTTCTAATGCTATAGCGCCTGCAAAACGTCCTGGTATGAAAGGGGACTTAGCCCTTGTACACACGGTCGGAGATTCTGACAACCAAATCCGTCGGATTTTGTCTGACGGATTTTGTCCGAAACTGTTGCATACACACGGTCGGATAAAGTTGTCGGAAAATCCGACGTGATTACATTATTTCGTTACGACGGGACTATGTTCAGGCTAGTAGCCAATAGCTTTGGTGTAGGAATTTGATCTGAGCATGCGTGACACTTTGTCCAATTGGAATTCTCTACACATGATCGGAGTATGTCCGATCAGAGCATTTTGTCGGAAAATTTTACTGGCAAGTTGGAAAAGTTGGTCCGTTGGAGTATCAGTAAACAGTCCAATGCAAACCACACACAGTCGGAATATCCGACAAAACAGTCCGATCGGAACACATTCCGTCGGAATCTCCGACCGTGTGTACAAGGGCTAAAGCCACTTTGAGTATCTTGGCGTGTGGTGGATGTATCTGCACACACGGTGGAAGTGGTAGGTGGTAGTGTGGGGGCCCCATGTCAACTTTTGCATCGGTGCCCACAAGCTTCAAGCTACGCCCCTGGACTGCTGCTAATCCTTTTTTACTGTCCAGTCACAGGGTGGGGAGGAGACCTATAAGCATACAGTACCTGTCCGCGAGAATGTGTTTCCAGCACAATTCCCATCAAGCTGGTTCTCGGCGACAGGGTACTGTACATATCGCACTGGCTGCAATAGGGGAAAAACACATTTTGCCTATCGCAGGGAGAGCATGAGGGAATTCCCCTCCAAGAGCATACCAGGGCCTTAAGTCTGGTATGGATTTAAAGGGGAACCCCTTATGCCGAAAAAGCCGCGTGGGGGATTCCCCCCTCCCCCCCCCCTAAAATCCATACCAGACCCTTATCCGAACACGCAGCCCAGCCGGTCAGGAAAGGGGGATGGGGAAGAGCGAGCGCCCCCTCCTGAACCGTACTAGGCCGCATGCTCTCAACATGGGGGGGGGGGTACTTCGGGGAAGGGGGGTGCCCTGCGACCCCCCCCCCCACAGTACCTTGTCCCCATGTTGGTGAGGACAAGGGCCTCTTCCCGACAACCCTGGCCGTTTGGTTGTCGGGGTCTGCGGGAGGAGGGCTTATCGAAATGAGGGGGCCCCTGGATCCTGGCCCCCCACCCTATGTGAATGAGTATGGGGTATATCGTACCCCTACCCATTCACCTGGGGGGGAAAAGTGTCAATAAAAAACAAAAACAAAAAAAAAACACACTAGACAGGTTTTTAAAGTAATTTTATTAGGCAGCTCTGGGGGTCTTCTTCTGACTTCTCTGGCGTCTTCTCCCACTCTCTGGTTCTTCTGCCGGGCTCCTCCGCTATCTTCTGCTCTTTTGCTAGCGGTGGCCCGGTCTTCTCCGTCGTCTTGATCCCTCTTCTCTTCTTTTTCCGATGTTGACACAATGCTCTCTCCCGCTGTAATGCCGTGTGCGAGGTGCACAACGACTTATATAGGCATGGGGCGTGGTCATCGGGTGATGTCACACCTTATGACGTCACAGTCCCATTGTGTCCCGGGACTGCGACGTCATAAGGGGCGGGGTCACCGGGTGACATCACCCGGTGACCATGCCCCTTGCCTATATAAGTCTTTGTGCACCTCGCACACAGCATTACAGCAGGAGAGAGCGTTGTGTCAACATCGGAAGAAGAGAAGAGGGATGAAGACGACTCTTCTCTAGCAAAAGAGCAGAAGAACCGGAGAGCGGGTGCAGAACCGGAGACCTGGAGAAGAGGCCGGAGAGAGTGGGGAAGTCAGAAGAGACTCCCGGAGCTGCCTAATTACTTTAAAAACCTGCCTCGTGTGTTTTACACTTTTTATTTTTATTTTTTTTATTTTTTCTCCTTCAGGTGAATGGGTAGGGGTACGATGTACCCCATACTCATTCACATAGGGTGGGGGGCCAGGATCCAGGGGCCCCTCATTAAAGGGGGCTCCTGGATTTCGATAAGCCGTCCTCCCACAGACCCCGACAACCAATGGCCAGGGTTGTCGGGAAGAGGCCCTTGTCCTCATCAACATGCGGAAAAAGTGCTTTAGGGTGGGGGGGCCGCAGGGCGCCCCCCTTCCCCAAAGAACCCACCCCCCCATGTTGAGGGCATGTGGCCTGGTATGGTTGGGGGGGGCGCTCGCTCGTCCCCACCCCCTTCCTGACCGGCTGGGCTGTGTGCTCGGGAAACACCTTCTGAAAGATAAAAATGTGCATTTTATATACCACTATATAGATCGAACCAGTAAGGGGGATAAATGAGGAGGTTAAAGGGACTCTGTTCCGAATCAGGGACAGTTGGGAGCTATGCTAGAAGTAAAGGTAAAATTACAGTGGAGAATACAGTAGGGCTGTGATGTGTAAATCTCAGGACTGGATAGACGGAAATACTAATTCTTTGGCAGGTAGAACCGCTCTCATATATGTATTGCATCCATGTTCTTGGAGTTCAGCTTTAACATATCGCTTTTATTTGCAAACCTCCATACAATGTCCTATTTCTAATTGGAAGAATATATAATATATTGTGTTCTCTTTTTCAGCCTCCAAGATGGCTCTGTTCCTCCCAATCCTCCTGGCTTTACTAGCCTCTGTCCTTGGAGGCCTCTACATGTTGGGAGCGTTCCGGAAGAGAAAACCCAATGAGCCGCCATTAGACAAAGGATCCATCCCATGGTTGGGATACGCTCTTGAGTTCCGTAACAACACAGCTACCTTCTTACAGAGGATGCAGAAGAAACATGGAGACATCTTCACAGTTCAGATTGCCGGCTATTACTTCACATTTGTGACCGATCCACTCTCTTTTGGTCCCATCATTAAGGAAGCCAAAAAGCTTGACTTTGAGCAGTTTGCCGCAGAGTTGGTGGCCAGGGTGTTTGGCTACCATCCCATAGCCAATGACCACAAGATGCTGGAGAAAGCCAGCACAAAGCACCTAATGGGCGATGGCCTTGTGCTCATGACTCAAGCTATGATGGACAACCTACAAAACTTGATGCTTCATAATGTTGGTGCCGGAAATGGTGAAAAAAAGTGGCATCAAGACGGGCTTTTCAATTACAGTTACAACATCGTCTTCCGAGCTGGCTACCTGGCTTTATTTGGAAATGAGCCACCTAAAAGTAAGAGCGATGTAGAAATGGCCAAGAAACTTGACCGTGACCTCTCCAATGAACTGTTTTATGAGTTCAGAAAGTACGACCAGCTGTTCCCGCGCCTGGCTTATGCTGTCCTGACACCGAAAGGCAAGATGGAAGCCGAACGGCTGAAGAGGCTGTTCTGGAACATGCTTTCCATCAAAAAGACCCTACAGAAGGAAAATATCAGCGGGTGGGTCACTGATCAGTTCCAGTTTAGGGCTGAGAATGGGATGCCAGAAAATATGCAAGACCGGTTCATGTTTCTTCTTCTTTGGGCCTCTCAGGGTAACACCGGACCTGCGTCTTTCTGGCTCCTCCTCTTCCTCTTGAAAAACCCGGAAGCTATGCAGGCTGTAAGTGAAGAAGTTCAAAACGTTCTGAAAGAAACCGGGCAACAAGTCAAAGCAGGTGGACTGCTCATCAACCTCACCAGAGACATGCTGCTGAAGACACCCATTCTGGACAGCGCCGTGGAAGAAAGCTTGCGTATTACAGCTGCCCCTGTGTTAGTAAGAGCTGTCAAAGAGAACCTGAACCTCAAGATGTCCAATGGAAGAGAGTATGCCATCCGTAAAGGAGACCGCGTAGGCGTGTTTCCGTACACCGCGGTGCAAATGGATCCAGAGGTCCATCCCGAACCTGAGAAGTTCAAGTACAACCGCTTCCTCAATGAGGATGGTAGCAAAAAGACTGAATTCTACAAAAACGGGAAACGGGTGAAATATTACACCATGCCGTGGGGCGCCGGCACCACAATCTGCCCCGGGCGTTTTTTCGCCATCAATGAACTCAAACAATTTGTGTTTTTGATGCTGTTGTATTTTGAGTTTGAGCTTGTGAATCCTAAGGAGGAGATTCCACCCGTTGATGTGAGTCGTTGGGGTTTTGGAACGATGCAACCCACCAAAGATGTCCAATTCCGGTACAGGTTGCGCTATTAGACCAAGAAGACAACATCTTCCACAAGAATAATTTTAACTTTTTTGTACAAAAAGTATAGGAACTTATTTTATCATTTTGGGGAAGTGAATGACAAAGGGACTATTTTTGACCGATGTGTACTATTCATATTCATTCAGGTCCAGAGGAAGTGGAAATTCTTTAACATTATAGGAAGTGAACAAAGGCCACTCTAAAATCTCAAACATCCCCAAAAAGTGCAAAATAAAAAGACATCAAAGTATTGTAAGCATACGATAGATTGTATAACTGAATTTTTTTTTTGTAAAAAAAAAATAAAAATAAAAAAATTCTTTGAGTTAAAAAGTATTTTGATCCACAAAAGCTAAAAAAAAAATTATATATACATTGTGTGAAATAAAATACAAATTATTACACATTTTGCATACTGTATTTATTATTAGTTAATGGGAAGGTAAGTGGGGTGGATTGCCACATCCCATATATTTGTAGAACAAAAATAGGAAGATGATTGGGACTTTTAGCGTGCTATTACATCACAATGACTCTGAGTATGATAAAAAATATTCATTTATTTTAAACATCATTAAAAAATATATTAATATTAAAGAGCAAAAAAAAGTACATAGGTTTACAGCTTAAAATGTCGACTCCTGTTGGGCATGATTGGTGAAATCCAACATGTTTCGCCCAGTTGGGCTTCCTAAGGGGATGTATTTGTCCACTATAGGTCATGCCATTCTAACAAATAAACATATGACACAAATATACATGCATGTTTAACAAAAAAATGTTGCGTTCAGTATATTTCATTCACATGCTTAAACCCAAATCCCCCCCCCCCCCCATTGCTCGATATACTACTTAAAGAAAATGTGTCTTGAGGAAGCCCAACTAGGCGAAAAATTCACCAATCATGCCCAACAGGAAATGTATGAGTCGACATTTTAAGCTGTACTTTTTTGCTATTTGCTATTTATTTTTTATATATATATATATTTATCATACTTAGGGTCGTTGTGATAGCACCTTTTAAAAGTCCCAGTTATCTTCCTGTTTTTGTACTTCATCTTTCTTAAAAGTGATTCTAAAGAGGAAAGGGGGGGGGGGGAAGTTATACTTGCCTGCTCTGTGTAATGTTTCCTCCTCCTATCTGCCTCTTTTTGGGTCCCCTGCTGGCGGTCCTGGCTCCTCCGCAGGCACTCAAGCAGGCTTGCTCCTAAGCCGAACTCTGTGTGGCCATTCACACATGGAGTTTGGCGCCGTCCCCACTTTCTCATCGTTGACTGTAGTTGACGACAGCAGGAGCCAATGGCTTCTGCTGCTGTGTGAGCCAAGGAGGAAGAGAGCATCTGCTCTCACACACATTGCTGGATCAAGAAGGTGTTTTTTTTGTTTGTTTTTTCCCTTTTAATGCATAGATGGCATTAAGGTAAATAACATTAAATAGGTTGTAAATCCTCCTGGGTTTTTCGCATTCTATGCATTGAGGTGAAAAACCTATTGTAGTGCACCAGCCCCCCCAGCGTTTTACTCATCTGAGCCCATTCCTTCCCACAGCGGAGACGCGCACACCCTCTCTGGCTGGTGTCTCAGCTCTTGATTGCTGTTGACTGCTGTCAATCAAATACAATGACCTGGGGGCGTGGCGGAGTCCTACTGTCTGTGTCTATGGGCACAGCAGCAGGACACAGGAGCGTGCCTACACAGGTGACCTGAAGGATACGAGGAGGAGCCAGGAGCGCTGAGGAGGGACCCCCAGAAGAGGATTGGGGCCACTCTGTGCAAAACCAAATGCACAGTGTAGGTAAGTATGACATGATTGTTATTTTAAAATTAGAGGAAAAAAAGAGAACCTTTAGAACCACTTTAGGTTGACTGGCGTTATGACCTACTACCTGTACTCGCTTGTTTCACAAATGCCAACATCTTTGGCTACAGTTTATTGGCCATTGCTGATGTTGAGATTGACACCCCTGGCAGATAACGCAGGCTCCCCCAAGGAGAAAGTCTAAGTGACAACTTGGTCTTCACTAGGGATGAGCTTTATGTTCGGGTCGAACATGAGTTCGACTTGAACATTGGTTGTTTGAGCGTTCGTCAAAATACGAATATTATGGGGCTTTCATGCCAAATTCGAGTGGCATGTCACGCCCCATAATGCACTACGACATCACAGTGCATTGCTGTCTGATTGGCCAAGCATGCACTATGACCCTCATGCTTTGGTCACTCACAGCGCCGTCAGCAAAGAGAGCTATAATTGGCCAAAGTCAGGGTGCCTTTGGCCAGTTATGGCTCAGGGGGTTAAGTCCACGCCCCACACTATATAAGGCCACCTGCACATTGGCACTGTGTAGTGTGTTGCTGGCGATGACCGAGACAGAGTGTCATTTCATGTAGATTGAGCAGGCAGGCGATTCGGTTAGCTGCAGGGTATTTAATAAATATATATATATATATATGTGTATCCAGTTTAGCTAGATCTCATTGCAGTCTGTTCCTGGTGTACTCTTTCTAATATACTGTACTTCAGACAGGCAGGTGATTCAGTTATCTACAGTGTATTTAATATATATATACCGTATATACTCGAGTATAAGCCGAGATTTTCAGCCTCTTTTTTGAGGCTGAAAGTGCCCCCCTCGGCTTATACTCGAGTCATCGCCGTCTGCCTGCCCGATCAGCGTATCGAGCAGACAGACGGCGGCCATTCTACTATTCAAAAGCCGCGCCTCCCTGTCTGTGATAGGCGGAACACTCAATTTCCCAGCAGCCAGTGTTCCGCCTATCACGGACATCCGCTCATTCTCATACTACGGACGAGGATGAGAGGATGTCCGTGATAGGCGGAACACTGACTGCTGGGAAATTTGAGTGTTCCGCCTATCGCAGACAGGGAGGCGCGGCTTTTGAACAGAGGAATGGCCGCCGTCTGTCAGACGAGGAGAGCATGGCACACAGAGGCTGCAGATTGGCACAGGTAGGCAGGGATGGACGGGACACAGGGACGGACGGGACACAGGAATGGACACAGGGATGGACGGGACACAGGGATGTCTCACCCTCGGCTTATACACGAGTCAATAAGTTTCCCAGTTTTTTTGTGGTAAATTGGGGGTCTCGGCTTATATTCAGGTCGACCTATACTCGAGTATATACGGTATACACAATCAGTCTTGTGTGTGTATATATATATATATATAGCAACTGTATCCAATTTAGCTGGATCTCACTGCAGTCCGTTCCTGGTGTGCTCTTTCTAATATACTTCAGGCAGGCATGTGATTCTGCTAGCTGCAGTGCATTTAATATAGATATACACACATCCACTGTATCCAGTGTAGCTAGATCTGAGTGCAGGCTGTTCCTGGTGTACTTTTTCTAATATACCGGCAGGCAAGTGATTCAGTGATCTTCAGTGCATAAAACATATATACAGTCTCCTACATACATATATCCACTGCATTCTAGTCTAGCCAAGCCTATATCTGACTGCAGGCCATTCCTGTTGTACGTTTTCAAATACACTTGCAGACAGGTAGGTGCTTCAGTGATCTGCAGTGCATTATATATATATATATATATATATATATATATATATGTCTCCTACATGTATATCTATATATATCCACTGCATTCTAGTCTAGCCAAGCCTATATCTGACTGCAGGCCATTCCTGGTGTACCTTTTCTAGTAAACTTCAGGCAGTGTTTTGTTAATAAGATTTTACAGCATGTCTGGAAGGCCATAAAAGGCGAGGCAGACACTCGCAGGCCACTAAATAAGGGCAAGCAGGCACTGTGTCTGCAGCCAACGGTGCTGGTCGTGGACACGGTGCATCCTCAGCATGTGGCCATGGGGCACGCTTGTCCTTTTTTTCCCAGCAGCTGGTGGTGTTGATCCACAACATGCAGAAGAGTTGGTAGAGTGGATAATTAAGCCATCCTCATCCTCCTCATCCTCTGTCACCCAGGCTCAGAATAGTTTGCCTGCCAATGCAGCTACCAAAGAGGCCTATTCCATCGGCTCAATGTCATCAGTCTCTCCTTCCCTAGCCCCACCATCATGCATGAAGGAGTCTCCCAAACTGTTCGACCACAGTGTTGGGTACATGCTGCAGTGTTTTGAAGGCTCCAATGATGGTACCCAGGTTGAGGAAGGCAGTAACGTGAGCCCAGAGAGAGGGGGTGCCCAAGAAGGACAAGAAATTGGCAGTCATGTTCCCCCAGCACCAGCATACTGCCAGGTTTGCTCCAGTAATGAGGAGGGAGGGGATGATGAGGTCACTGACTCTACGTGGGTGCCTGATAGAAGCTCATCTCCAACGAGGCAGGATACCCTGTAGGGGCCATCTTAAGGGCAGCCACCTGACTGCATCACACTGCAGAGCTCTGCATGTGCATGGCGCTGCTGACTCCCTGCGTATTTTGAGAAGTTCTTTGGTGTGGGCCTTTTTTGATACATGTGCAGCAAATCGCACCATTGCTGTTTGCAACATACGTCTGAAGCGTATCAATCATGGCCAAACAGCAGCTGCTTGGGCACCACATGCTTGACCAGACATATGTCAACCTCCCATGTAGTCCGTTGGCAACAGTACTTAAAAGACCCATACCAAAGAACAAGGCGGACCTCTCCTTGCTCCTCATCAGCTGGGATCTCCAACCCCATTATACCTTCAGTCCTCTCATAAACCTTCACTGAGAGGAATGAAGGTGTAGAATTAGGTATGCCAAGTACTTGCAAGCAATCTGCTATCGATACAACAAAATCCGATTGTAGCAGGCAAATTTCCCTACCCCAGTTGCTAAACGGTCGAAAAAAATGTGGTCCCAACCATCCACATGCTCAGCGGCTGAATGCTAGTTTGGCTAAATTGCTAGCACTCCAACTGATGCCTTTTCAGCTGGTAGACCCTGTCCCCTTTCGTGAATTTGTGCGGTACCTCAGTGGCAGGTTCCCAAATGCCATTTCTTTTCATTGAAGGCCATTCCGGCTCTACCGGCACGTGGAAGGCAATGTCTTGGCCTCGTTGGACAGGGCGGTCAGTGGTAAGGTACATATTACCGCTGACTCATGGTCCAGCAGGCATGGACAGGGATGTTGCCTTTCTTTCATGGCACACTGGGTAACTCTGCTGGCAGCTGGGAAGGATGCAAGACAGGGTGCAGTATTGTTGGGGCTTGTTTCTCCACCACACCTCCAAAATGCTAGTAGTGGTGATTCTCCCACAACTCTCTCCTCTTCTTCTTCCTCTATAGCCTCTTCCTCTGCAGGTTTCTCCTCTGAACCAGCAGTGCTCCGTAGGCATTCAAGGGGCTACGCAAGTGTGACGGACTGGGGTTTATATGGTCACAAAACAGACACCCCAAAGCAAAGTACATATTCATTTTTTTTTTTTATATTTCTAAACATCTCCCTTCTATTCTATTAATAACCAGTAGATGGCAGAGAAGGTACACAAACAGAGTCTATATAAGGCCACACACCATGTGACTGGAAATTAAACTACTTCCAGCCATAAAGTCAGTGGTCATATCTCATGCTGTTTGTGTGATTCTTTGCAGGTATGTACTCTAAATTGTTCCTAATCTGTATTAACCTGTGATAGAAAGTTTCCTAAACATCTTGAGCAGATGCAGAAAAAGTCTCAGCAGATTTTATGCTATAGTTTTGCTGTAATTAGAAGTTTAGAACAGCATGTGTCAGAAACAAGTGAAAAGTGCATAAGAACATGAAAATACTGCATTAGTCAGAACAAATGTCTATGATAAACACTAAACCTTTCTAAATAGGTATATTTAAACCTGATTTATTGGAAATTGCATAGATTTATAGAAGCACATGTTTTCTGTTATTTAATATAGAAAAAAACCTATTGTATGTAAAGCTTATGTATTGCATCATACAGACATGCAATGTGCACCATCTAGTGGTTAAAAAAGAGTACTACCATGAAAATATTTGTATTAAAGCAATGCATTGCTAGTATGATTATTGCACACTTAAAGTGTACCAGAGAGATAAAGATAATTATCTATAACACCGAATAACAGGGATATATATGTTATTAAATTTAGTAATGTTCATTGTTATAACTACGTTTTAAAATACTTTAGTTAAAATCTGTATTATATATATATTGTTAATGTTTATAAACATGTGACTATAAAAATGTAAAAGATGTATTGTTATGTAAAAATTAAACTACTTCCAGCCATAAAGTCAGTGGTCATATCTCATGCTGTTTGTGTAATTCTTTGCAGTCCACGCCAAGCTGATCACCTTATCTCATCGCGTCTACAATCATCGGCTCTCTTAATTCACATTTTGAGGCCGGTAACACAAGCACTCCGGCAAATAGATGCTATGCGGTGCTTGAGTTGGTCTGCTTAGGGGACAGGAGCCACACCGGGGCAGAGATTCTGTCAGCTCTGCAGGGGCAGACTCAGGGGTGGTTAATGCCACGCCAGCTTCAGCCAGGAATGGTGGTTTGCAACAATAGCACCAACCTCCTCTCTGCCCTCCAACAGGGACACTTGACCCATGTTCCCTGTTTGGCTCATGTCCTTAATTTGGTGGTGCAGCAGTTCTTGTGCAGGTACTCAGGCTTACAGGATCTCCTGAGGCAGACCAGGAAAGTCTGTGGGCATTTCCGCTGGCCATATAATGCCAGTGCTCGGCTGGCTGATCTTCAAAAGCAATGCAACCTTCCCAAGAACCGCCTCATTTGTGGCATGCCCACCAGGTGGAACTCAACGTTGGAAATGCTGCAGTGGCTGCACATGCAGCAAAGGGCCATCAATGAGTACATGTGTGAGTATGGCACCAGGACAGGGTCAAGGGAGCTTGGCTTTTTTCGCCACGCCAGTGGCTACTGATCAAGGATGTATGCACTGTCCTGTCACCATTTGAGGAGGCCACAAGGATGGTGAGCAGTGACAGTGCATGTATCAATGATATTGTCCCTCTTGTCTTCCTGTTGGAGCACACGCTTAGTGGAATAATGGACAGGGCACTTGAAGCAGAACAGAGGGGAAGAGGAGGACTTCCTTACCTCTGAATGCACCCTTTATCCAGACAGTATTCCAGCGCACCTGCCGAACACACAGGAAGAGGAGGATGACGATGTGGATTGTGTCAGCATGGAGTTGGAGCCTGGCACTGAGCATCAGCAGCAGTCTTCAAGCGATCATTTTCAGTCCCCAGAAACCCATGGACTTGTACGTGGCTGGGAGGAAGTGGCTGTGGATCATGTCATCCTTAGTGACCCAGATGACTCCGGATCGAATGCCTCAGCAAGCCTTCACTGCATGGCCTTCCTGATCCTGCAAAGCCTGCAAAAGGACCCTCGGATTTGTGGTATTAAGGAGAGGGATCATTACTGTCTGGCAACCCTTCTTTATCCACGTTACAAGGGTAAGGTTGCAGAACTTATCCAGCCTTCGCAGAGGGAGCAGAGCATGAAAAATCTTCGGGAGGCCTTGCAGAAAGGTTTGTGCAATGCGTTGCCAGAGCCTGGGAGTTTACAATTTCCTGGTCCTCCTGGGCAACGTGTTGCTGAGGCTCACGTTCAGGTCAGTCACAGTGGAGAAGGTGGCGATCTGGCTGATGCATTCAGACAATTCTTTAGTCCGCAGCCCCAAGGTCAGATGGGTTCCAGCAACCATTGCTAGTGTCTGATTTACATGGTACAGGAATACCTAGGGCAGTGATGGCGAACCTTGGCACCCCAGATGTTTTGGAACTACATTTCCCATGATGCTCATGCACTCTCCAGTGTAGTGGTGCATCATGGGAAATGTAGTTCCAAAACATCTGGGGTGCCAAGGTTCGCCATCACTGACCTAGGGGCAAGATCAGACTTGGAGACCTTTCCAACCAAAAATTCACTGGGTTACTGGGTCTTGAGGATGGATTAATAGCCAGAGCTTGCACAATATGCAATTGAGCTACTGGCCTGTTCTGCATACAGCGTTCTTTCTGAACACACATTCAGTGCTGCTGGAGGCTTTGTAACCGATCACAGAGTGCGCCTGTCCACAGGCTCAGTTGATCGGCTCACCTTCATAAAAATGAATCAGTCTTGGATCACCAGCTACCAAGCACCTGATGCTGATGTAACAAACACATTTTTATATGAATGTGAGATCCCTTGAAGACTGCCTATGCTGAGTGACTATCCTGTTCCTCCTCAATGTTTATGATGATAGCTTTTAAGAAAATTTTTGTTTCAAGGTACTACCACCAATGCCTAAGGCCCAATTTTTCTGCCCCTTATAATTACAATTTTTGCTGTAATATTTCACAGCAGGGCTTGTTCCTGCGCTCAAATAGAGTATCTGTGAGGGGTTGCAGTGTTGTGGCACCACCACCAGTGACTAAGACCCAGTTTTTCTGCCCCTGTTTAACAGGGGCATGTTATTACAATTCATAATATAATATTTCAGAGCAAGGCCCATTCCAGTGCCCACCAAGAGTAACTGTGAGGGCTTACGGTGTTCTGGTACCACCAACACCTAAGGCCCAATTTTCTGCAGAGTATATAGGGTAGGCCGTATAGTATATACAGGTGGTACCCTACTTTCAAACATCCAACTTACAAACGACTCCTACTTACAAATGGAGGGAGACAACAGGAAGTGAGAGGGAATCTACCCCTAGGAAGGGAAATTCTCTCCTGTAAGAGTTAATATTGGGAAAAGGTGTCTCCACTGATGCTTTACCACCAATCCTTGTTTCCAAACCTTGTTTCCCTAATAACCCCAAATTTTCAAAATCCAATTGTCATTGGGACAGAAAGTGAGGTGAAATCTTCTGAACAGGGGCACAGACAGCAAAACCAATATTGCAGGCTGTTCCAAATTACAAACAGATTCAACAAACCTACAGTCCCTATCTTGTTTGTAACCCGGGGACTGCCTGTATACTGTTGTTTGGAGTATATAGGGCCTGGGGGCCCCATGCCTTTTATTTTTTTAGTAACATCCATACAAGACCCAAAGGGCCTGGTAATGGGCTGGGGGGGGGGGGGGGTCCCATGCCGTTTTTCTCAATAATTTTCATCCATATTGCCGGGACCAGACATTACATTACAACCGCAAGCAGTTTTAAATGACTTTTATTCCTTTAGAAATGTAATTTTGTGCAGGGACTGTTCTAAACACTGGAAACATGCGCCACTTTACAGGCATACTATAGACACCCCCCAGGTACGATATTTAAAAGAATATTTCACTTTTATTTTTATTTTACTCATGTAAGCACTGATTCCAGTGCGAAACACGTCAGTATTTGCACCCTTTTCCTTTGCTGTGGACCATTTCATGTGATGTGACCTACGATTTTCAATAAAATACAGGATTTTAAGTCTTTTTCCGGTGTGCGGCCATCCAGAGTTTTGTCCTGCCTATTGTGTATGTATCAGCCAGCACCTGGGGCTCACTGATAGGAGGAAGAGCATTTGCCCTGGAGGGCTATCTTGGAGCGGTGGTTTCCCTTTCTTTATCTACCGGTATTGAAGTGGTTGGAGGTTGTGCAGTTAGAATGAACGTCGGGGACATTTAAAGCGGAGTTCCACCCAAAAGTGGAACATCCACTCATTCGTCTCCTCTCCCCCTCCAGGTGCCACAATTGGCATCTTTCGTGGCGGAGGGGGGACAGGATAACTGTCTTTGACAGGTATCCTGTTCCCACTTCTGGGAGTCCGGGCCGTGGCCCGTGACATCACCGCAGGTTTTCCTCCCTCTCCCTCCTTCTTCCCCTGTCGCCGGGCCAGGGGCCTCGTGCATGCGCAGTAGGGTTCCCGGCCGTGAAGCCGTAAGGCTACACGGCCGGGTACCCTTACCCGCAATGGAGGTGGCAGCACCCGACAGCTGATGGAAACATCAGCCGCGGTGCCGACATCGCTAGACTTCAGGACAGGTAAGTGTCCTATTGTTAAAAGCCAGCAGCTGCAGTATGTGTAGCTGCTGGCTTTTATTTATTTTGTTTGGCTTTGGGGCAGAACACCGCTTTAAGAAAATAAGATCTGGAGACACGTTGTAATAAAAAATAACCACAAGATGGCGCAAAAAGCTTTGTGTAATCATAAGCAATCATGAAGCCTTGTATGTGAAAATGATGTTTCCTAGCCGCTGTATACACCAACCAGCAAGATGGACATCAGAAGGCCAACGTGTGATAACAGTAGAAAGAGACCGACACCAACAATGTGCTCTGTCTCCAGACTATTCAACACCTCCACTCTACAGGCCGAGCTTTCCAAGGTGTTTGTGAAGATTTTGGAATTTCAGCACGAGTCCGAGATCACAGAGGAAACGCATGAGGATACAGATGATGACACAAATGAGGATATAGATGAGGATATACAGTGCATCCGGAAAGTATTCACTTTTTCCACATTGTGTTATGTTGCAGCCATATTCCAAAATTGATTAAATTCATTATTTTCCTCCAAATTCTACAAACAATCCCCCATAATGACAACGTGGAAGAAGTTTGTTTGAAATCTTTGTGTAGCAAGGTCTCCGGCCTTTTCCAGCCTAATGAGGACCTCCAAAAGCCAAAGATAGCTGACATCCTTCAATATGTGGTGGGTTGTGAGGCATAGTGGGTGCAAAGATGGTGAAAGTCATTGGGCACCAGACAGGGCCGTCTTTAATATTGAATGGGCCCTGGGCAAAAATTTGCTTAGGGCCCCCCTCCCCCCATGCAATTTCGCTCTCCACCTTCTCTGAGACATACAATAAATAGCAGCTAGACTTAAAATCAGTTTACTGTATCAGATCAGGCAGCGATTGCGATTGGTTGCCAGAGGTTACAGCATATCATTACTGCTTACTGACTGGTTGCTAGAGGTTACAGCACTCCTTAACGCTCACTGATTAGTTGCTAGAGGTTACAGCACATGATTTCGGCTTGTTGATTGGCTGCTAGAGATTACTGTACAGTAATACTGCTCACTGGTTGCTGTAGGTTACAGCACATCATCTCCTCACTGCAGGGGGCATGATATACATATCAATGCTGCCTTATTTACATATCAATGCCGTTGGCCTCAGCTATTTACACATGCATGTCACTGCTATTTACATATGAATGCTGGTTATTTACATGTAAACACAGGGTCTGCAGGTGAGTCGTCTGTACACAACAACAGGACTAAAACCTCAAGGGACAAGGGAATGTAAACTGGGATAGTTGGCAAGTATGAGGCAGCTGCTTTGGGCCCCACAACAATGACAGGGCCCAGGGCAGCTGCCCCTTTTGCCCTGCCTTAAAGACGGCCCTGGCGCCAGACACTTCTTGGATGTAAAAGAGGATTTCTTTCTTTTAACAGTCCTTTTTGTATTAGGGTTAGGGCCAGGACACCCTTTAAGTAGTTGTAGATTCAATTGGCAGACTCCGAGACTTCAATAGGAGGACAGCCGTGCAGGGAAAGGCCCCAGCAAAGGGCCACATCTACATGTGTAGGATTGCTGTCTTCTATGGTAACAGTCCTTTAACAGTTCCTAACTCAAACGTATCAGTTCCTTCAGCTCTACTACAATCGCTCCTTGTAGTTCTTCAACATTGAGCTCCAAGTCTCTCACTAGACCCTCTGATTCACTGACTCTGAATCCCTTGAGCTCCCCCAAGGTTGGCGGTGATATCTCCCTTAAGCGTCACCCACACTTCCCTGCTGGGTCCCTATCTTGGCACTCCAGATACTTCTCAAGCTTCACCCCTGCCAACCGACGAGGTCCCTGGCTTGACACACAAAGGCTGCTCTGCAAGCTTCACCTCCGCTGGTTGGGTCCCTGGCTTGAACACCACCTGAAGTTTACTGATTCTCCACCGTGCCCATTCGGTGAGAATGCTGCTCCGGTACTTGCTTCAGTTTCTCACCATGGTCCCTGGTAAAGGCGGTTGGTCCCTTAGTGGCGACAGCTTCCCTTCTACGTCTGACCACGGCAAGGTTCTCCAGCCAGCAGAACCAGCACTGCAAGCCACAATCCCAACCCTGCGCTGCCCTCTTACTTCTGGATAGGCCCTCACACAGCCTGGAAGCTAGATGCCCCCGGGATAGGCCCAATCTCCGGCCTAGCAGCCTGGGGCAAACGACACATGTCCACCCAGACAGTTGTCCGGGTGGCAAAGAACACAGATCGCCTGACTCCGCCCGAATATATAGGCTCCGCCAGCAGGCCAAGGGTTTAAAAAAAAAACCCTGCCCATTGGCTGAGATACCCATAACCTGACCTTAAGTTGCCCGTCTCATATCCAGTACCACCAAGTACCCCGCCACCTAGTGGTAGAAGAGAAAAGTGCAGCAAGGCCAAACGTAGGGAGAAATCAATAGATCCCTATCAATCGACCAAGATAACTACTCTTGGCAAGTACATTTGTGAGGAGCTCCCTGACTAAACCCCAGGGTGCTACATCTGCAAATTTATTCAAAATTCAAAAATCCCATGTACATAAGTACATAAGCCTTTGCCATGACACTCAAAATCGAGCTCAGGTGCCTCCTGTTTCATCCTTGAGATGTTTCTACAACTTGATTGGAGTCCACCTGTGGTAAAACTTTTTGGCCTAAAGGCAAAACACTATGTGTGGCAAAAAAATAACACTGCACATCACCTTAAACACACCGTCCCCACTGTGAAACATGGTGGCGGCATCATCATGGTATGGGGATGATTTTCTTCAGCAAGGGACAGGGAAGCTCGTCAGAGTTGATGGGAAGATGGATGGAGCCAAATACAGGGAAATCTTAGAAGAAAACCTGTTGTAAAAATAAAAAATAAAAGGTAAAATAAATAAGAAAAAAAAAACGTTTTAAACACGCCCCGTCCCGACGAGCGCGCGCGCAGAAGCGAATGCATTACGTGAGCAGCACCCACCTATGAAAACAACGTTCAAACCACACATGTGAGGTATCGCCGTGATCGGTAGAGTGAGAGCAATAATTCTAGCCCCAGACCTCCTCTGTAACTCAAAACATGCAACCTTAAACATCGCCTATGAAGATTTTTAAGGGTAAAAGTTTATCGCCAATCGACGAGCGGGCGCAGTTTTGAATAAGCGTATATTGATTGGTCAGCGCCTAGGGGCGATTCAGTTAGCATTGTGCGCTATACAAGTATTTCATTCATTCATTCATTCAAAAATGATAGCATCTACAAAACAGGAGATAGATTTATGGCACTTTTATTATTTTAATTTTTTTTATTACTAGTAATGGCGGTGATCTGCAATTTTTATCGGGACTGTGACATTGCGGCGGACAGATAAGATACTTTTGACACATTTTTGGGACTATTGGCATTAATACAGCGATCAGTGCTATAAAAATGCACTGATTACTGTATAAATGTGACTGGCAGGGAAGGGGTTAACACTAGCGGGCGATCGAGGGGTTAACTGTGTTCCCTAGGTGTGTTCTAACTGTAGGGGGAGGGGACTGACGAGGAGGTGAGAGAGATCGGTGTTCGTACTTAGTATGAACACACAATCTGCCTCCTCTCCCCTGTGAGAACTGGGATCTGTGTGTTTACACACGCAGATCCCAGTTCTCGCTCTGTCACGAGCGATCGCGGGTGCCGGCAGTCATTGTGCCCGCCGGGCATCCTCTGGCAACAAGCTATGCGCGCACACACACCCTAGTGGTCAATAGGCGAAGCGACGCAAGATAACATTGTTTCGCCCAGGGGAGCTAACCTGCGGCAGTACAACTGCGGCGGCTGGTTCGGAAAGGGGAAAAAAAAAATTACAATTAAATTGCAGGCAATACAAA
Source organism: Lithobates pipiens (assembly GCF_037356315.1). NCBI lineage: Eukaryota > Metazoa > Chordata > Amphibia > Anura > Ranidae > Lithobates > Lithobates pipiens. The sequence goes on along the minus strand of NW_027507764.1, from coordinate 35,148,503 downwards.
AATGTGAAAAAAAAATTGGCGCGGGGCCCTTATGCCAGCGTGCAGACCGGCAGGTCAGAAAAGGGGGGACAAACGAGCGAGCACCCCCTCCTCCTGAATCATACCAGGCCACATACCCTCAACATGGGGGGTGGGTGCTTTTTGGTGGAGGACTTTGTCCCCCCCACCCCAAAGCACTTTGTCCCCCTGAAGACGGAGACAAGGGCCTCTTCCCAATAAACCTGGGCTGTGGTTGTGGTTGTGGGGGGGGGGGGGGGGGTCTGCAGGCAGGGGGCTTATCGGAATCTGGAAGCCCCCTTTAACAAAAAAAAAAAATGTTCGACCTGCAACAAAGTCTAACCGCCATCTGACAGTTCTTGTATAGGTAAGGGGCAGAGCCACCTGGCGACGTCTCCCGGTGGCACTGCCCCCTTGTGACGTACCGAACCCAGCACCAACCGATCGGTGATGTCACAAGGGGGGGCGGTGCCACCAGGTGACATTACCATATGGCCCTGCCCCTTACCTATATAAAAACTGTAAAATGGAGGAGCAGGCAAGATGGCAGTTAGCCTTCGTCGTGGGCAGAGCATTTTTATTTTTTATTTTTTTGGTTTCAACGGCATCATGATTGCATTGTGGGGCGAACGTCCCACCGAGCTCCCCGAACGGGCGAACAGGCGATGAGTTTTTGCTCAGCCCGAACCAATCGCCCAACCCTATACAGCAATAAAAACTTGAGTGTAACCCTTCCCCACTTTATCCAAAACAAAAAACAAAAATGAATTATAAAAACTAAACAAAGAAAAAAATAAAAAAAAATAAAAAGGTTTTGCCTTGACATACATACATGTGTTGTCACCTGTTACAGGAAGTAAAAAATGGATCTACTGGCAGGATCAACAGATAATAAAATATGTTAAGTGAAACAAAAGCAAACAAAAAATAGTTTTTTTTTTTTACTGCCAATGATGGACTGTATCATATAGGTCATTCTTTTATTTATTTTGCCTGTAGTTATGGAGCGCTCGCCGTCCTCGTCTGGTGACGCTACAAAAGGAACGCAGCTGCAGAACAATCCGCCGGGGGCTCTTGCGTGCGATGTCTTCCATCCCAGCCCCAGGAGCGAGCTGTCATCCTGCTCAGTGTATTCCGTGTCCATGTTTATCTGCAGCTCCGTCCCAGCGCCCCGCCGCCGCCGCCCCGGACTTCACTGCCCGGACCAGCCGCCGACTCCTGCTCGCTCCGCAGTACCTGCCGCCGCCCGCCCTCTGCCAGCACAACCCGATGCCAGGCTCATTATTAATCTCTACAGCTGCCTCCTGGCCAGAGGGAAACTTACTCCGAGAATTTACAACTCAGGATCTCAGAGCCGAAGGTATGTCAGCTATTCCATGCATGGAAAATTCTGTGTTCTTCCTATGGGCTGGAGTTGGGCTTTGCGAGAGCGAAGCTAAAAGTCATCGCAGATTTTACATAGTTAGGTTGAAAAAAAAAATGAACAAATAAAATAAAATGAAAAAAAAAAAAAAAACACAAGTCCATCTAGTTCAACTAATAGAAAAAAAAAGATGTGTGTCTGATATAAAACATCGATCTGTTTTTTTTTTATTACTTGCATTCGGTTGTTTAGAAGCCCAGAGAGATTTCCATAAGCCTTGTGCAATCTGTAGACGGTTGCCGGATCGGGTATAACGATCATATGATTGTGTATGAGGCTCATCCTGAGGCCACCGCAGACCTTCCCAGCCCAAGGAGATTGTTAGGGATCAGCAGAGTCTTTTCAGACAGATTGATGTTTACATTTTTCATATTTACATTTTTTTTTTAATTTATGTATATATAAAACAAATGTAGCAAAATATTTTTAAAAAGGGTTGAGTGGAGTCGTTTTTGGACAAAAAGAGTCGTTTCAGAGAAATTGATGTCTGAATTTTTGTATTTATTTATAAAAACTTTGCAAAATATTACAGAAATTGGCAATTTTGCCTTTTAAGCTGTGAAATTAGTTTGAAAAAAAAAAAAAAAACTACTTTTTTTTTTTTAATCTACTGTTTTCTTTTTTTTTTTTTCTTTTTTGGTGGATAGTTGTATTTAGGCTGGAGAATTCCATAAGCCTTGTCCAATGGGTTCTCAACCTGCGGCCCTTCAGCTGTTGCAGAACTACAAGTCCCATCATGCATCTGCCTTTGGGAGCCATGCTTGTTTAACCGACAGCCTTGCAATGCATCATGGGACTTGTAGTTCTGCAACAGCTGGAGGGCCACAGGTTGAGCACCCATTCTGTAGATGGTTGCCGGTGTTCTGCCATATAGTGTCCTGGCATCGGATACTGTCCGCCCTGTACTGCGCATGCGCAGCACGGAGCAGAGGAAGCTTCGGAAAATCTCCGAAGATGAACGGCGCCTGTGCCATGAGTCGAGGTGGTAGCCCCACCATCCAAGTGGACATAGGGCTGGCGATATTAGAGGGCCCCCCGCGGGCTCGCTTTTCTCGCCACGCTTCGCTCGCCACGCTTCGCTCGCCACGCTTCGCTCGCCACGCTTCGGGCTCGGCCTCGCTGCACTCGGCTCTTTTATATTCCAACTCTATGTCCACTTGGATGGTGGGGATAGAACCTGGACTCACGGCGCAGGCGCCGCTCATCTTTGGCTATTTTCGGAATCTGTGTGTGCTGTGTACTGCGCATGCGCAGTACACAGCGGACACTATCCGATGGGGGACCATATATGATAGGACAAACGGATTGGGTATAACGATCATATGATTGTGTATGAGCGTCCTGAGTCCACCGCAGACCTTCCCAGCCCAAGGAGATTATTAGGGATGACCAGAGTCGTTTCAGACTGATTGATGTTTGCATTTTTCATATTTACATTTTTTTTTTTTTTATTAATTCATAAAAATTTAGCAAAATATTTTTAAAAAGGGATGCGTGGAATAGTTCTTGGATAAAAAAAGTCATTTTGGAGAGATTGATGTTTGCATTTTTTTTTATTTATTTATAAAAGTTTTGCAAAATATTACAGAAATTGGCAATTTTGCCTTTTGAGTTGTAAAATTAGTTTGAAAAAAAAAACTCAACTACTTTTTTTTTTTTAATCTAGTGTTTTATTTTTTATTTTTTTATTTTTTGGAGGATAGTTGTATACTGTATTTAGGCTGGAGAATTCCATAAGCCTTGTCCAATGGGTGCTCAACCTGCGGCCCTCCAGCTGTTGCAGAACTACAAGTCCCATCATGCATCTGCCTTTGGGAGCCATGCTTGTTTAACCGACAGCCTTGCAATGCATCATGGGACTTGTAGTCCTGCAAAAGCTGGAGGGTCGCAGGTTGAGCACCCATTCTGTAGATGTTTGCCGGATTGGGTATAACGATCATATGATTGTGTATGAGCGTCCTGAGGCCACCGCAGACCTTCCCAGCCCAAGGAGATTATTCGGGATGAGCAGAGTCGTTTCAGACAGATTGATGTCTGCATTTTTCATATTTACATTTTTTTTAATTTTATTTATAAACATTTTGCAAAATATTACAGAAATTGGCAATTTTGCCTTTTTGAGCTGTGAAATTAGTTTGAAAAAAACATCTACTTTTTTTTTTTTAATCTAGTGTTTTATTTTATTTATTTTTTATTTTGTGGAGGATAGTTGTATACTGTATTTTGGCTGGAGAATTCCATAAACCTTGTCCAGTCCATTCTGTGGACGGTTGCCGGATTGGGTATAACGATCATATGATTGTGTATGAGGCGCATCCTGAGGCCACCGCAGACCTTCCCAGCCCAAGGAGATTATTAGGGATGAGAAGAGTCGTTTCAGACTGATTGATGTTTGCATTTTTCATATTTACATTTTTTTTTAAATTTATTCATAAAAATGTAGCAAAATATTTTTAAAAAGGGATGCGTGGAATAGTTCTTGGACAAAAAGAGTCATTTTGGAGAGATTGATGTTTGCATTTTCTTTTATTTATTTATAAACATTTTGCAAAATATTACAGAAATTGGCAATTTTGCCTTTTGTGCTGTGAAATTAGTTTGAAAATAAAAACATCTAAATTTTTTTTAAATCTGGTGTTTTATTTTTTCTCATTTTTATTTTGTGGAGGGTAGTCCACCTTACCAACCGCTCAGTGTCTGCCAACCCTCTCCTCCAATCCCTACACTGGCTCCCAATCACCCAGCGAATTAAATTCAAAATACTAACCACCACATACAAAGCCATTCACAACTCTGCCCCGAGCTACATCACCAATCTTGTCTCCAAATATCACCCAAACCGTCCCCTCCATTCTTCTCAAGACCTCCTACTCTCAAGCTCTCTCGTCTCCTCCTCCCACGCTCGTCTCCAGGATTTCTCCAGAACCTCTCCAATCCTCTGGAACTCGCTACCTCCACCGGTCCGGCTATCCCCTACTCTTGCTACCTTCAGACGATCCCTGAAAACTCATCTATTCAGGGAAGCCTATCACGTCTCAAACTAATCTCCTACCACTTCCATCAACTCATTCCCAACAATTATAACCTTCTGTACCACCTGCCCCACCCTTTTAGATTGTAAGCTCTTCTGAGCAGGGTCCTCTTAATCCTCTTGTATTTAATTGTATTGTAACTGTATTGTCTCCCTTTTATATTGTAAAGCGCTGCGTAAATTGCTGGCGCTATATAAATCCTGAATAATAATAATAATAATAATAGTTGTATACTGTATTTAGGCATGTCTGCGTGTGACATGCAGAGCCGGTGTTCTGGCATATTCAGTCCGGCCATCATATAGCGTCCGCCCCGTACTGCGCACAGAAGAAGCTGAACGGCGCCTGTGCTGTGAGTGGAGGTGGTAGCCCCACCATCCAAGCGGACATAGGGTTGTGAAAATTAGACGGCCCCTCGCGGGCAAGCTTCGCTCGCCACGCTTCGGGCTCGGCCTCGCTGCGCTCGGCTCTTTTTTTATTCCTACTCTATGTCCACTTGGATGGTGGGGCTAGAACCTGGACTCAGTGCGCAGGCGCCGTTCATCCTTGGCTATTTTCGGAATCTGCGTTGCTGTGTACTGCGCATGCGCAGTACACAGCGGACACTATCTGATGGGGGACCTTATATGATAAGACACCGGTCGCGGGTTCCGACATGCCGGGCAGGCCGCTGATGTTTCGCATATGCTGGGTGGCGGTGGGAGGAGTGGAATGAGTCTCCTCATTCCCTGCCTACCAAGCCAATCCATGGCAACCCAGACTGCCGGTGAACAGGAAGTCCATGTTCGCACCCGCGCCCCGCAGCCGATCCCCTCATGAGTCACGCCGGGATATGTGATTTCGGCTCTGTGAATTCAAGGAACATTCCGAGCCGTGTAGAGGAGGCCGGGATTACAGGGATCAGGATGATTCTGTTCTGAGTCACCCCAGAGGTGAAAGTATGTGACTCCTCCAATAATAGATCCTTCTACTACACAGGTCACTTCCACTTTACAGGATAGATAGATAGATAGATAGATAGATAGATAGATAGATAGATAGATAGATAGATAGATAGATAGATAGATAGATAGATAGATAGATATGAAATGGATGGATAGATAGATAGATAGATAGATAGATAGATAGATAGATAGATAGATAGATAGATACATAGAATAAGAAAGTAGATAGATAGATAGATAGATATGAAATAGATAGATAGATAGATAGATAGATAGATAGATATGAGATACATAGAATAAGAAAGTAGATAGATAGATAGATAGATAGATAGATAGATAGATAGATAGATAGATAGATAGATAGATAGATAGATAGATATGAAATAGATGGATGGATAGATAGATAGATAGATAGATAGATAGATAGATAGATAGATAGATAGATAGATAGATAGATAGATAGATACATAGAATAAGAAAGTAGATAGATAGATAGATAGATAGATAGATAGATAGATATGAGATAGATATGAAATAGATGGATGGATAGATAGATAGATAGATAGATAGATAGATAGATAGATAGATAGATAGATAGATAGATAGATATAAAATAGATAGATAGATAGATAGATAGATAGATAGATAGATAGATAGATAGATATAAAATAGATAGATAGATAGATAGATAGATAGATAGATAGATAGATAGATAGATAGATAGATAGATATGAGATAGATATGAAATAGATATGAAATAGATGGATAGATAGATAGATAGATAGATAGATAGATAGATAGATAGATAGATAGATCAATAGATAGATATGAGATACATAGAATAAGAAAGTAGATAGATAGATATGAAATAGATAGATAGATAGATAGATAGATAGATAGATAGATAGATAGATAGATAGATAGATAGATATGAGATAGATATGAAATAGATGGATGGATAGATAGATAGATAGATAGATAGATAGATAGATAGATAGATAGATAGATAGATAGATAGATAGATATGAGATACATAGAATATGAAATAGATAGATAGATAGATAGATAGATAGATAGATAGATAGATAGATAGATAGATAGATAGATAGATATAAAATAGATAGATAGATAGATATGAAATAGATAGATAGATAGATAGATAGATAGATAGATAGATAGATTGATAGATAGATAGATAGATAGATATGAAATAGATAGATAGATAGAATAAGAAAGTAGACAGATATGGAGGTCAGGGATCTGTGCAGGAAGCTCAAGTTCCTCTGCACCAAACTGGTCAAACCGTGACTGTGCCCCTGTGTACAAAGCCAGCTCCATAAACACGACCTCAACCCTACTGAACACCTTTGAGATGAATTGGAACAAGCCAGGCCTTCTCAACCAACATTTTCATGAAGACACGGCTTCACCAGTTGGGTGCGGAGGAACTCAATTGGCCTGCACAGAGCCCTGAACCCTTCCTTACTGAACACCTTTGGGATGAATTGGATTGCGACCAAGGTCTTCTCATCCAACATCGGTACCCGGCCACACAAATGGGCACAAATTCCCACCGAAATCCTCCAAAATCTGGTGGAAAGTCTTCCAGTAAAAGTTGTGACAGCTAGAGAGGGAGGCCAACTCCATAATAAGCCCATTGCACAGGCATATTAGCTGCCATCATGAATCTGGCTGGGAGCTGCGTCCATTCCCATGTCTGCCATTTAGCTCAAAGGAATTCTCCAACATAGAAGCTCAAAAATGGAGCCTGTACATCACCAAAAACAGTATACTGACTGTCTCTGAGCCCCTCTGTACTTTGAGTGTCCCAGGTGGTTTATCTTCTGTGTCCCGTGGGGCATGTACCTTTCTATGGCCTTCTCCAGCGGATGGGTAAAGGGATCCTTTGGACCCAGTGCTGGGACAAGGTCTGTTAGCACCCAAGGTGAAAAAGCCAAGGTGCACCCCTCCCCCATGAGCTGTGAACCCCTTCAGCAGCATAGATTTCAGGTCCTGCCCTTTTTGTGCCCCTATTCCTGCTCAAGCGCCCAAGGCCACTTGCACTGTGCCCAAATGACGCAGGTCATAAGGCCCCACTAGGGTTGCCGCCCGTCCGGGATTCACCCGGACAGTTCGGGTTTTGAATCATGTGTCCGGGTTTCATACCACCTGAAACCCGGACACAATATTCAGAATAGACTGTGGCTCCCCAAGTAAGTACCACAACTGCAGAGTGCATAGTTGTACACATGGGCCCATACGCGGACAGGAGAGGAGGGCTTGATCTGCTCCTCCTCCTCCTCCCACCCTACCCCTCTGTCTGCCCCCGTACACTCCAATCCCCAGCGTTCTGTGCCTCAGGAAAGGGATGCGTGGGCTGCAATTTTGAAGCTCAGCAACCGGCAGATACATCGAGGATGAAATGTGTTGATGCCTGAGCCTCCATCCTTGGGAGAGTGAGCTCACCATCAAATGTCTTGGTCTGAAGTCTCCCCCCTCCCTCCCTTCTCTCTCCTGCCTCCAAGCGAGTGAGTACACTAAGGTGGAGGACTCAGATGTATGGGGGGCCCTGTGGACTCTGATGAAAGAGGGGCTTTGGGAACCTTAATTTAGGTGGGTGCTGGGAACTCTGATGTAAGTGGGAAGTTTGGTGAGCAGAAACCCCCTTGCATCGGAGTTCCCCTTTACACCAGAGTCCACAGCGTACCCCCTTAACAATAAAAATTTGCCATGTGCGGCTAAAGTGTTCGGGTTTGGCTTCCTTAGGTCCCACACAATGAAGGCCACCAAAGGTTTCAGCATTCAATTAGGCAGCTGGTTCCTCTGAGACACCAATGGAGTCCACGAGGGGGCATATCCCTTAACAGACTCCACTCCATCTGTATAATGGCACAGTGCCACCTACTGGATGGAGGGGAGATCTGCACCCGTCTACGTACTTACCTCTTGGCCTGTCCCTGACTGGACACCTTTACTTATTATTAATCCTGCACATGGATAAGATATAAAGAACAGTCTTTGTCCTGCACTGGGTCCCCATGTCCCCCGAAAAAATGTATTAATGAAACGCAAAATGGGAAATGTCCTTATAAAGACCCCCATAAAAGATGAAATCTGCACACCCCAAGCGATTCATAATTGCGGTTAGTGATTCTGTCTTGTTGCACCGAGGTCCTGGGTTCAGCTACTGTCAAGGTGGTGCCTGCATGGAGTTATTATATCATGTCTCCTCCTGTATATAGATCATTTAATTCCCTTCCAACCCATAGGGGGCGACCTTACATGACCTTAGGGGGGGGTGTGTGTGTGTGTTGGTATGCTTACAGTGAGGACATTAAAGCGTAAGCTCCCGTGGGGTCCAGACTGCTGTGAATACTTCTACGCCCGCAATCAGAGCTGATGCTGATGCAATATAAGTTAATGGGGTCATCCGGGTCTTCCGGCAGCCCAATGCGATCCGTGTTTGTCCTGCTGGCGTCCTGCCGCTTCGCATCTATGAACAGGATGACAGGGGAGGGTGTGCTGGGTGGCTGGTGGCCAGGACTGGCCCCCCGTTTTTATACCCTCTCTAGGATGCTGACGGTTCACACATCCCGGGGACTTCTGTCTGACATAGTACAGTAAGTACCACTTCTCATCCCTCTCCTCGGGGGGGGGGGGGCAGATTATGATGAGCCGCAGGGGAGATTTATTCCTTAGTAATATTGCAACTTTCTAGAATTAGAATGGGTGGGGTCATGTGACCAGCGTGGGCAGTTGGATGGTACTTTTTTTTTTTTAATTTATAATGAAAAATCACTGCGTCTTTTTCCGCTGTGGAGCTGGAGAGATGTCCCGTGGAGGCTGAAATGCCAGTTGCCTGGCTGCCATGCTGATGCTTTGTCTTCTGTACTTTTCTCAGGCTTTCACTTGCTGCATGCTTGTACCAGATTCATTATAGGATACATATTGTGCACTCGCCCCCGTCTCTGAGAATCTTACAATCGAAGCTCCTAAAAAAGAAGCACCTTAGACGGCTCATCCACGCTATCCAAAACGTGGACACAATGGGCCCACGTTACATTGACTGTGAGATACCAGACTTTTCTTACAAATTTGTTGATGTAGCAAAAGCAGATACTGTACAGTGGTACATAAAAACAGCGTATTAAAGGTTTCTTTCTTTTTTTTTTTTTTTTCTCATCCTTTCGGTTTTTTACCTATTTTTCTTTTTTTTTTTTTTTTCTCGTCCCTTCATTTTTTTCCTATTTTTTTTTCTTTTTTTGTTTTCTCCTATTTCTCGTCCTTTCAGTTTTTTCCTATTTTTCTTGGTTTTTTTTTGTTTGTTTTTTTTTTTTTATCGTCCTTTCAGTTTCTTTCCTTTTTTTTTGTTCTCTTCTTTTTCTCGTCCTTTCAGTTTTTCCTATTTTTCTTGCTTTTTTTCTTTTTTTTTCTTTTTTCTTTTGTCTTTTCTCGTCCTTTCAGTTTCTTTCCTCTTTTTTTTTTTGTTTCTTCTTTTTCTCATCCTTTTAGTTTTTTTCATCTTTTTCTTCTTCTTTTTTCAAATTTTTTATCTCGTTTTTTTCTTTTCGGCCCTCCATCCCTTATCCCTCATTAAATCCCTTCTTCTACAGTTCAGACCCCCCTACAGTGCCGACCCCCCCTACAATACAGACCCCCCCACAGTGCAGACCCCTCTACAATACAGACCCCCCTACAATACAGACCCCCCTACAGTACACACCCCCCCCCCCTACAGTGCAGACCCTTATCCCTCCTTAAATCCCTTCTTCTTAAAAAAAAAATACTTTTGGGAGTGGCTCTTCAATTGTATGACCCCCCGCTACAATACAGACCCCCCTAGAGTACAGACCCCCCCTACAATACAGACCCCCCCTACAATACAGACCCCCCCTACAATACAGACCCCCCTACAGTGCAGACCCCCCTACAATACAGATCCCCCTACAATACAGACCCCCCTATAGTTCAGACCCCCCTACAGTTCAGATCCCCCTAAAATACAGACCCCTCTACAATACAGACCACCCGTACAGTTTAGACCCCCTGCTACAATACAGACCCCCCTACAGTGCAGACCCCCCCCCTACAGTTCAGACCCCCCTACAATACAGACCCCCCCACAGTGCAGACCCCCCTAAAATACAGACACCCCTACAATACAGACCCCCCTACAGTACAGAACTCCGTAGTGCTGACCCCCCTACAGTACACACCCCCCTTCAGTGCACACCCCCCCTACAATACAGACCCCCTACAGTGCAGACCCCCTCTACAATGCAGACCCCCCCTACAGTGCAGACCTCCCTCTACAATACAGACCCCCTGTACAGTACAGACCCCCCCTACAATACAGATCCTTATACAGTGCAGACTTACCCTACAGTTCAGACCCCCCCTACAATACAGACCCTCCCCTACAATACAGACCCCCCTACAGTGCAGACCCACCCCTCCAGTACAGACCCCCTGCTGTGCCTGTGTCGAAGTAAAGAACACTGCCAACTGGTGCCCCCCCCCCCCCCCCCCTTGGCCGGCGCCTGTCTCGCCGACCGCTTGTTACGCCCCTGCCATTTTGTCACACAGACAAATGCAATTCGCGTTTGGGATATCATTCCAAAATAACGTCACCACAAACAGATTTGCTTAACCACGTGAAGACCGGACATCTTCTGACATTCTTTGTTTACATGTAACAATTTGTATTTTTTCCTAGAAAATCACTTACAACCCCCAAATATTATTGGGGTTTTTTTTTTTTGCTAAACAAACGAAAAAAAGACAGAAAATTTGGGAACCCCCCCCCCCCAGTTTTTCTTAGTTTCTGTTATACAATTTAGAAGACAGGTAATTTTTTCCCCCGGGTTCACAGACATCGCATTGCTGTGCAGATCACATGTCATGTCTGTGTGACAGTTTGTGTGGCTGAAATCGCATCGCATTCGCACCAAACTGGTGCAGGACCCTTTTTTCGGTCTGCACTGGAATCAGATCTCAGGGGTGTGATCCGATTCCTGTCTGATTGCACAGTTCATAACCTGCAAACCGATTTGGGGGGGGGGTCGTTAACTTAAATTGACACCCGAAGTGATTCGCAGATGTCGGCGTGAACAGCCTGCGAATCACAGGCGATGCGAGAATACAGTAGACATGTGCACTGACAAAAAATTTGTTTGTTTTCGTTTCATTATTTTTTTTGCTTTTTTTGGAAATTCGAAAATTCGGAATTCAGAAATCTGAATTTTCAAATTTCCGAATTTGGGAAAATTTTCACACTTCCGAATTTTCGAATTTCCGAATTTTAGAATTTCCAAATTTTGAATTTTCGAATTCGGGATTTCCGAATTTTTGTATTCGGGATTTCCGAATTTTCGTATTCTGAATTTCCAGATTTTCGAATTCCGAATTTACGAATTTTGAAATTCGAATTTTCGGATTTTCTGAATTCGAAAATTCGGAATTTCAGAAATTCGAAAATCCAAAAATCAGTAAAATTTTAAATAATAACTAACTAATAATAACTATTAAATTATAGGCATTGGAATTTCCTTTAAAATTTGGCTGTTTGTCAACGTAACGAATTTCCGAAATTTAGAATTTCCGAATTTTCAAAATTTCAAAATTTCGGAGATTTCAAATTTCGGAAATTAGAAAATTCGGAAATGAGAAAAATTCAGAAATTAGCAAATTTATCAAAATTTGTTAACTAAACAAATTGTACATGTCTAGAATACAGGAATCGCGCTGGTTTCTGCGTTGCACCAGTGTGAGCCTAGCCTTACTGATGTGCAATAGATACCGTGCCTATTGGATGGAGGGGGAGCCAATCAAGCTGGTCCGCCGGCCACCCCGTGATCGCTTTCCCCAGAGAGGCAGATCGCCGTTCTGACAGGGGAGGACATAGAGATCTTCTGTTCTTGCTAAGCAGAAACACAGATCTCTGTGTTCCCCCAGTCAGTGTTATTCACAGACACGGGAATGAAGAACACCGAGCCTGGAGAGATATCCTCTGTACTGATATTAGCTGAAGGAAAATTGTGCTGGATTAAATTTCTGTCTTATTGAAGTCTTATTGAGTAAAGCTGCCTGTGGATGGTGTCCAGTCAGCAGGTGACTACACTTTCCGGATAGACCGGGTCCAAGGAGGTATGGTAGTGCATAAAGTGGCATAAATATGCAAGCAGAAAGCAGGTGTTACTTTTTTGGGGCAATATGTATCATTAATAAAATAGTGGAGGAGACGCTGTGTAACGGTATCCATCTTTGCTTGAGTAGTAACCCCCAGCTCTGCTGATCCCCTGCTCAGTAGTAACCCCCAGCTCTGCTAATTCCTCACTCAGTAGTAACCCCCAGCTATGCTGATCCCCTACTTAGTAGTAACCCCCAGTTGTGCTGATAACCCGCTCAGTAGTAACCCCCTGCACAGTAGTAACCCCCCAGCTCTGCTGATCCCCTGCTCAGTAGTAACCGCCAGCTCTGCTGATCCCCTGCTCAGTAGTAACTGCCAGCTCTGCTGATTCTGTGCTCAGTAGAAACCCCAAGCTCTGCTGATCCCCTGCTCAGTAGTAACCCCCAGCTCTTCTGATCCCCCACTAAGTAGTAACCCCCAGCTCTGCTTATCCCTCACTAAGTAGTAACCCCCAGCTCTTCTGATCTCCCGCTCAGTAGTAACCCCCAGCTCTGCTGATCCCCTGCTCAGTAGTAACCCTCAGCTATGCTGATCCCCTGCTCAGTAGTAACCCCCAGCTCTGCTGATCCCCTGCTCAGTAGTAACCCCCAGATCTGCTAATTTCCCACTCAGTAGTAACCCCCAGCTCTGCTGATCCCCTGCTCAGTACTAACCCCCAGTTCTGCTGATTTCCCACTCAATAGTAACCCCCCGCTCTGCTGATTCCCCACTCAGTAGTAACCCCCAGCTCTTCTGATCCCCCACTAAGTAGTAACCCCTGACTCTGTTGATCCCCCACTCAGTAGTAACCACCAGCTCTGCTGATCCCCCACTCAGTAGTAACCCCCATCTCTGCTGATCCCCTGCTCAGTAGTAACCCCCAGCTCTGCTAATTCCCCACTAAGTAGTAACCTCCAGCTCTGCTAATTTCCCACTCAGTAGTAAACCTCAGCTCTGCTGATCCCCTGCTCAGTAGTAACCTCTGGCTCTTCTGTTCCCCGGCTCAGTAGTTGCCCTCAGCTCTGCTGATCCCCCACTAAGCAGTAACCCCCAGCTCTGCTTAGTAGTAACCCTCAGCTCTGCTGATCCCCTGCTCAGTAATAACCCCCAGCTCTGCTGATTCCCCACTCAGTAGTAATCTCCAACTCTTCTGATTCCCTGCTCAGTAGTAACCTTCAGCTCTGCTGATCCTTTTGTTTGTTAATCCCTCTCTCTCTCTGGTCCCCACTCACCTCCCGCAATATTGCTCCCATGCTGAAATCCACCTGTGAATGAATGAATGAATGAAATACTTGTATAGCGCACAATGCGAACTGAATCGCCTCTAGGCGATGTACATCTGCTAGTTTCTCCTGCTCTGGTCCCCCAGCTCTGCTGATCCTCTGTGACCTGGAAAATGTATGTGTGCTGCTCAGGCTCAATAGGGAGGGGATATATAGGTAATGTATCCGCAACAGCTGCTAGAGTGCTGACGGGATGGAGTACATCCTCGCTCCTGCAAGAGTTCAAGGATGGAAGAGAAAACCCTGGAAGTCTCACATCTACATTGTCCTACAGAGCTGATTAGAGTGGCAACCTCAGCCTGGACTCTGGCCAGGCCACGTACCCAACGCGTTTCACTCTGCCCCCGGAGCTTAGTCATGGGGATCTGCTGATCCTCTGCTGCTCAGTCCTCTCTCTGGTCCCCGCTCACCTTCTGCTATAGCATTTCCATGTTGCACACAACATGTGCCGTCCGCTAGTTGCTCCGCTCTGGTCCGGACCCCGCTCACATTCCTGCTGCTCCACGCTGCACACCAGATGTGACGTCTGCACCAGGCACTCCCAGAATATATACACATGAACCCCAAGTGACTGCTGATGACGTCTGCCCGGTTCATCTGTTGGTTTCCCAGTGCATCCTGGGATATCTCATACCTGCAATACCTCCAAAAACAAAGCTTAGCTAACGCTGAATAGAATCATCTCAAATGCTGCAGGTGCTGTAAGTGAGCATTGTCATAGACTTCTATGGAGCGTTGTCATAGACTTCTATGGAGCGTTGTCATAGACTTCTATGGAGCGTTGTCATAGACTTCTATGGAGCATTGTCATAGACTTCTATTGAGAGCTCTCATAGACTTCTATGGAGCGTTGTCATAGACTTCTATGGAGCGTTGTCATAGACTTTTATGGAGCGTTGTCATAGACTTCTATGGAGCGTTGCCATAGACCTCTATGGAGCGTTGTCATAAACTTCTATGGAGCGTTGTCATAAACTTCTATGAAGCATTATCATAGACTTCTATGGAGAGTTGTCATAGACTTCTATGGAGCGTTGTCATAGACTTCTATGGAGTGTTGTCATAGACTTCTATGGAGCGTTGTCATAGACTTCTATGGAGCGTTGTCATAGACTTCTATGGAGCATTGTCATAGACTTCTATTGAGAGTTCTCATAGACTTCTATGGAGCGTTGTCATAAACTTCTATGAAGCATTGTCATATAGACTTCTATGGAGAGTTGTCATAGACTTCTATGGAGCGTTGTCATAGACTTTTATGGAGCGTTGTCATAGACTTCTATGGAGCGTTGTCATAGACTTCTATGGAGCGTTGTCATAGACCTCTATGGAGCGTTGTCATAAACTTCTATGGAGCGTTGTCATAAACTTCTATGGAGCATTGTCATAGACTTCTATGGAGAGTTGTCATAGACTTCTATGGAGCGTTGTCATAAACTTCTATGGAGCATTGTCATAGACTTCTATGGAGCGTTGTCATAGACTTCTATGGAGCGTTGTCATAGACTTCTATGGAGAGTTCTCATAGACTTCTATGGAGGGTTGTCATAGACTTCTATGGAGAGTTCTCTTAGCCCTTGTACACACGGTCGGAGATTCCGACGGAATGTGTCCTATCGGACCGTTTTGTCACATAATCCGACTGTGTGTGGTATGCATCGGACTGATTCCGTCGGAATATCCATCGGACCCAATTTTCAAACTTGTTGGAAATATTTTCCGACAAACTGGTTCGATCGGACATACTCCGATCATGTGTAGAGAATTCCGATCGGACAAAGTGCCACGCATGCTCAGATCAAATTCCTACACCAAAGCTATTGGCTACTAGCCTGAACGTAGTCCCGTCGTAACGAAATTACGTCATCACATTCTGAACGATCGGATTTTCCGACAACTTGGTCAACGGTCCAACGGATTTTTGGTTGGCAGAATGTCCGACCATGTGTACAAGGGCTTAGACTTATATCGAGAGTTGTCATAGACTTCTATGGAGCGTTGTCATAGACTTCTCTGGAGCGTTGTCATAGACTTCTATGGAGCATTGTCATAGACCTCTATGGAGCATTGTCATAAACTTCTATGGAGCATTGTCATAGACTTCTATGGAGCGTTGTCATAGACTTCTCTGGAGCGTTGTCATAGACTTCTATGGAGCATTGTCATAGACCTCTATGGAGCGTTGTCATAAACTTCTATGGAGCATTGTCATAGACTTCTCTGGAGCATTGTCATAGACTTCTCTGGAGCGTTGTCATAGACTTCTCTGGAGCGTTGTCATAGACTTCTATGGAGCATTGTCATAGACTTCTATGGAGCGTTGTCATAGACTTCTATGGAGCGTTGTCATAGACTTCTATGGAGCATTGTCATAGACTTCTATGGAGCATTGTCATAGACCTCTATGGAGCGTTGTCATAAACTTCTATGGAGCATTGTCATAGACTTCTATGGAGCGTTGTCATAGACTTCTCTGGAGCGTTGTCATAGACTTCTATGGAGCATTGTCATAGACCTCTATGGAGCGTTGTCATAAACTTCTATGGAGCATTGTCATAGACTTCTCTGGAGCATTGTCATAAACTTCTATGGAGCATTGTCATAGACTTCTATGGAGCGTTGTCATAGACTTCTATGGAGCGTTGTCATAGACTTCTATGGAGCGTTGTCATAGACTTCTATGGAGCATTGTCATAGACTTCTATGGAGCGTTGTCATAGACTTCTATGGAGAGTTCTCTTAGACTTCTATGGAGAGTTGTCATAGACTTTTATGGAGCGTTGTCATAGACTTCTATGGAGCGTTGTCATAGACTTCTATGGAGCGTTGCCATAGACTTCTATGGAGCATTGTCATAGACTTCTATGGAGCGTTGTCATAGACTTCTATGGAGCGTTGTCATAGACTTCTATGGAGCGTTGTCATAGACTTCTATGGAGAGTTCTCTTAGACCTCTATGGAGCGTTGTCATAGACTTCTATGGAGCGTTGTCATAGACTTCTATGGAGCGTTGTCATAGACTTCTATGGAGAGTTCTCTTAGACCTCTATGGAGCGTTGTCATAGACTTCTATGGAGCGTTGTCATAGACTTCTATGGAGCGTTGTCATAGACTTCTATGGAGAGTTCTCTTAGACCTCTATGGAGCGTTGTCATAGACTTCTATGGAGCGTTGTCATAGACTTCTATGGAGCGTTGTCATAGACTTCTATGGAGAGTTCTCTTAGACCTCTATGGAGCGTTGTCATAGACTTCTATGGAGAGTTCTCTTAGACCTCTATGGAGCGTTGTCATAGACTTTTATGGAGCGTTGTCATAGACTTCTATGGAGCGTTGTCATAGACTTCTATGGAGAGTTCTCTTAGACCTCTATGGAGCGTTGTCATAGACTTCTATGGAGCGTTGTCATAGACTTTTATGGAGCGTTGTCATAGACTTCTATGGAGAGTTCTCATAGACTTCTATGGAGCGTTGTCATAGACTTCTATGGAGAGTTCTCTTAGACCTCTATGGAGCGTTGTCATAGACTTCTATGGAGCGTTGTCATAGACTTCTATGGAGAGTTCTCTTAGACCTCTATGGAGCGTTGTCATAGACTTCTATGGAGAGTTCTCTTAGACCTCTATGGAGCGTTGTCATAGACTTTTATGGAGCGTTGTCATAGACTTTTATGGAGCGTTGTCATAGACTTTTATGGAGCGTTGTCATAGACTTCTATGGAGAGTTCTCATAGACTTCTATGGATGCTTTGGAGACGGTTTAAGCGACACACGGGGGATCATTTGTGAAGCAAAATGTGTGACCAGGACTGCAAGATCCGCATTTTATTCTGTGACAGGAGCTTTGACTGGCATTCAGAGCACTTTAACCTCTTTCGCTCTGGAAGATTTACCCCCCTTCCTGACGAGGCCATTTTTTTGCAATACTGTACCCAAATAAAATTGATGTCCTTTTTTCCCCCACCAATAGAGCTTTCTTTTGGTGGTATTTTATGCGTTTTTTTTTTTTGCGCTATAAACAAAAAAGCGACAATTTTGAAAACAAAAAACACAATATTTTTTACGTTCTGCTATAAAACACATCCATTAAAAAAAAGTAAAAAAATAAATAAATCTAATTTCTTCATCAATTTAGGCCAATATGTACTCTGCTATATATTTTTGGTAAAAAAAAATAAAAAATTCCAATAAGTGTATATTTATTGTTTTGCACACAATTAACCACTTAACAACCGCCCTATAGCCAAATGACGGCTACAGGGCGGTTTCTTATCTCTGGGAGGCCGTCATATGACGTCCTCCCAGAATTCCGCTCTCGCGCGCCCCCTGGGGCGCTCACTCGAGAGCACCCGTGACCGCCGAGTCCACAGGACCCGGCGCATCACGGATCACGGTAAACGGCCGCTCATAGCGCCCGTTTACCACGTGATCGCTCCGTCAAATGATGGAGTGATCACTTGTAAACAAACCGGCGTCATGTTATGACGCCGGTTCCTCCCTCCCCCTCTCTGTACCGATCGGAACAGCGGAGGGGGAAGAGATCAGTGTCAGCAGCGATGTGGGCTGCATCTGCAGTGCCCACATCGCTGCTCACCGAAAAATTAACCCCTCAATTCCCTGCAAATACTCTGCATTACTCTGCAATACCCTGCCATTACTCTGTATTACTCTGCAATACCCTGCAATACCCTGCAATACTCTGCAATACCCCCCAATACTCTGCAATACCCTGCAACACTCTGCAATACCCTGCAACACTCTGCAATACCCTGCAACACTCTGCAATACCCTGCAATACCCTGCAACACTCTGCAATGGCCTGCAACACTCTGCAATAGCCTGCAACACTCTGCAATACTCTGCAATACCCTGAAATACCCTGCAACACTCTGCAATACCCTGCAACACCCTGCAATACCCTGCAATACTCTGCAATACCCTGCAACACTCTGCAATACCCTGCAATACTCTGCAATACCCTGCAATACTCTGCAATACCCTGCAACACTCTGCAATACCCTGCAACACTCTGCAACACCCGCCAACACTCTGCAATGCTCTGCAACACCCGCCAATACCCTGCAACACTCTGCAATGCTCTGCAACACTCTGCAATGCTCTGCAACACCCACCAATATACCCTGCAACACTCTGCAATGCTCTGCAACACCCGCCAATACCCTGCAACACTCTGCAATGCTCTGCAACACCCACCAATACCCTGCAACACTCTGCAATGCTCTGCAACACCCGCCAATACCGTGCAACACTGCAATGCTCTGCAACACCCTCCAATATCCTGCAATGCTCTGCAACACAATACTCTGCAACACCATACTCTGAGATACCCAGCCATACCCAGCCATAGTCGGTGATACCCTGCAATACCCAGCCATAGACACCCCCCCCCCTCCCGCTGCCCTCCGGTGCTTCTACCGACTCGCCAATACGATCAAATCCAGAATCTTTTTTTTCCAGGCTTCCCAGCTTAGAGGGAGATCTGGGGTCTTATTGACCCCATATCTCACTGTAAAGAGGACCTGTCATGCCATATTCCTATTACAAGGGATGTTTACATTCCTTGTAATAGGAATAAAAGTGATCAAAAAATGTATTTTTGGGGAAAAAAATGTCAAACTAAAATAAATAAAGTAAAATGAACAATAAAATTATTATTATTTTTTTTAAAGCGCCCCTGTCCCCATGTGCTTGCATGCAGATGCGAACGCATACGTAAGTCCCGCCCACATATGAAAACGGTGCTCAAACCACACATGTGAGGTATCGCTGCGAACGTTAGAGCGAGAGCAATAATTCTAGCCCTAGACCTCCTCTGTAACTCAAAACATATAACCAGTAAAAAAAAATTAAATTGTCGCCTATGGGGATTTTTAAATAGCGACGTTTGGCGCCATTCCACGAGCCTGTGCAATTTTGAAGAGTGACATGTTAGGTATCGATTTACTCGGCGTAACTTCATCTTTCACATTATGCAAAAATTGGGCTAACTTTACTGTGTTTTTTTGTTTTTTTTAAGCACAAAACATTTTTTTTTCCAAAAAAAAGCATTCGAAAAATTGCTGCGCAAATACCATGCGAGATAAAAAGTTGCAACGACCACCATTGTATTCTCCAGGGTGTTTGCTAAAAAAACATATATAATGTTTTGGGATTCTATGTAATTTTCTAGCAAATAAATGATGATTTTTACATGTAGGAGAGAAATGTCAGAATTGTCCTGGGTGCTCCAGAACACCTGATGGCGCTCCCTGCATGTTGGGCCTCTGTATGTGGCCACGCTGTGTAAAAGTCTCACACATGTGGTATCGCTGTACTCGGGAGTAATAGCAGAATGTGTTTTGGGGTGTAATTTGTGGTATGCATATGCTGTGTGTGAGAAATAACCTGATAATATGACAATTTTGTGAAAAAAAAAAAAAAAGTAAAATAAATCTTGATTTTGCAAAGAATTGTGGGAAAAAATGACAACTTCAAAAAACTCATCATGCCTCTTACTAAATACCTTGAAATGTCTTCTTTCCAAAAAGGGGTAATTTGGGGGGTATTTGTACTTTTCTGGCATGTTAGGGTCTCAAGAATTGAAATAGGCCGTCAGTACTTCAGGTGTGATCAATTTTCAGATATTGGCACCATAGCTTGTGGACTCTATAACTTTCACAAAGACCAAATAATATCCACCAATTTGTACTTATTTTTACCAAAGATATGTAGTAGTATAAATTTTGGACAACATTTATGAAGAAAAAATTACTAATCTGCTAAATTTTATAACAGAAACGAAGAAAAAACAGAAAATTGTTCCATACTTACCGTAATTTTCTTTTCCTGGTGCCTATCCATGGCAGCATACCTGTGACAAGCTCCGCCTTGGCTCCTCCCTCAGGACTAGTGAATATTATAAAAGAAAAGGTTAGTACAGCCCCCGCATTCTCGTTAATATAGAATACCGAGGGTGGGATTGTATGCTGCCATGGATAGGCACCAGGAAAAGAAAATTACGGTAAGTATGGAACAATTTTCTGTTTTCCTGGTGCCTCCATGGCAGCATACCTGTGACAAATAACTAGCTGAGACGGGTGGGATAATGCTTAGAGGTTTATTAAAGAATTTATTATTTAGAAGAGGCTAAGGCCGAAGTGATTGCCTGTCTGCCAAACTCCACTGAGGAGAGAGCTCCTGGGTCCACCCTGTAATGTTTCAGGAATGTGTGTTGGGATGACCAGGTTGCTGCCCGACAAATAGTTTCGATCGACACATTCGCTCTTGCCGCCCAAGAGGCAGAGACCGCTCTTGTGGAGTGCGCCCTGACCGCTGAAGGGGTCTCTAGTCCCTTTGTCCTGTACACCTTGTGGATGAGTTTGACGATCCATGAAGCGATCGTTCTGGCTGATGCCTCCTTTCCTTTACGTTTTCCCCAGGGAATTATGAACAGTCTGATGGAAGCCCGGAATGGAGCTGTGGCTTGGAGATAGCATTTCAGAGTGGAGGCGATGTCTAATTCATGAAGAGTGACAGAGTCCTGTTCAGAAAATGTTGGGAGTGCCCAGGGTTCTGACATGCTCAAGGATGAAGCGACCTTGGGAATGAACCCTCGTATTGTTCTAAGTTCCACTCTATCTGGGTAAAAAATAATATGATCCTGATCTGCTCCCAAAGCTTGGAGCTCTGACACCCGCCTGCCGGAGGTTATGGCTATCAGAAAGGCTAATTTTAAAGTTAGGTTCCAGAGTGATATTGAGTCCGAAGGGGCAAAGGGTGGATTGGCTAAGGACTCCAGGATGACCGTAAGGTCCCAAGTGGGAAAAGATTGTTTAGACGGTGGTCTGATCTTCCTGACGGCCTTAAAAAATTGGATTAACAATGGGTCCTCCGCCCATCTTCTACTGGTTGCTGCTGAGATCGCTGACACCTGTACCTTCAAAGTACTCAATGCAAGACCCAGGTCCAGGCCTGCCTGCAGGAACTCAAGAATTTGAGATGACGAAGGGGAACCTGGATCACAGTTTCTATCAAGCATGAAGGTCTTGAAGTTGTTCCATACTTTATCATATATGTTGTTTGTGGATGGTTTTCTTGCCTTGAGCAGGGTTGCGATCACCTTGTCGGAGCACCCTAGGGATTGGAACCTTTCCCTTTCAGTTGCCAGATGTGAAGGTCCAGCCTGCGGGGATCTGGGTGGGTGTGACATCCTTGCGACAGGAGGAGGGGTACTATTGGAACTTTGACTGGAGGACTGGTGCTCAGATCCATTGCCGTAGGGAACCAAGGCCTTCTTGGCCAGTATGGCAGAACCGCTATCACCGTCGATGTCTCCCTCACGAGTCTTGACAGGAACCTCGGTATGAGGGGCCGTGGGGGAAAAGCGTAGGCCCGATCGCATGCCCACGGGGCTGATAGGGCATCTGTTGCCTCCGCCTGGGGGTGCGGAAATCTCGAGATAAACCTTGGAAGTTTGGTGTTGGATGCTGTCGCAAAGAGATCTAGCTCGAGGGGCCCCCACTGGATCATTATCCAGTTGAAGATTTCCGGGTGTAAGGACCACTCGTTGGTGTCTGCGAACCTGCGGGAAAGGCTGTCTGCCCTTGAGTTGAGATGGCCGGGCAGATAGACTGCCCTCAGGTCCTTCAGATTCCTTTCGGCCCAGAGGAATATGGGCTCCACCTCGTTCAGGAGGGATCTGCTGCGCGTTCCTCCTTGACGGTGCACATAAGATACCGCGGCCCTGTTGTCCATCCTGAGGAGAACTGGTTTGCCCGAAATCTCGAACTCCAGGGCTAGCAGTGCAAGATAGGCCGCTCTGAGCTCCAGGACATTGGACACCACGCCTGCTGCATTGAAGGACCATCTCCCTTGTACTGAGGTCTTGTTGGAATGTGCTCCCCAACCAGCTGCGCTGGCATCGGTAGTAATTATGATCCAGTCGACATGCCCTAGCGGGCGAGACTTCAGAAGCGACTGTCTCTTCATCCACCAATGTAGACTCCTGAGCATCCGGGTTGTCAGGTGTATGGGTTGGGATAGATATCGTTTGTTCCACATTCTTAAGAACTCCAGCTGAAAATGTCTCAAATGCCAGTGGGCCCAGGGGACCATAGGGATGCATGATGACATCCGACCTATCAGGCTCAAACAATTTGAGGCTGTCAGGTGGGATCTCGAGCTCACCTTCTTCATCTGTTGGATAATGGAAGATACCTTCTGAGGTGGGAGAGACACTGATCCTTTCATTGTATTGAACAGGGCTCCCAGATAGACCATCTCTTGGGTCGGAGAGAGAAGACTTTTCTCGTAGTTTATCTTCCAACCGAAATCCACTAGTGTTGTTAACAGGATATCCCTGTGTTCTAATAACTGGGTTGGGTTCTTCGCCAGGAGTAGAAGGTCGTCCAGATAGTGATACACCCGGAGCCCCAATTCTCTCAGAGGTGCTATGATGGCAATCAGGGTTTTTGTAAAGACTCAGGGTGACGTGCAGAGGCCAAACGGAAGGCTCCGAAATTGGAGATGTACTTGCCCCACCGCAAATCTCAGGTATTTCTGGAACGTAGGGAGTATAGGTATGTGTAAGTAGGCGTCTTGCAGGTCTATTGACAACATCCAATCCCCTGGTTGGACTACGCGAATGATCGTCTGAAGAGACTCCATCTTGAACTTTTCCAGAAAAATGTAGCGATTTAGCCTCTTTAGGTCTATCACAGGTCTCCACCCTCCGTTTCTTTTGGGGACTAGAAACAGGGTGGAATAGAAACCTGAAAATCTCTCGGATGGAGGCACTGGAACTACTGCCCGTTGTTCCTGTAGGGAAAGAAGAAATCGCTTCAGAGCTTCCGCCTTTTGAGGAGATCTTGACACCCTTGTCGGAGAAAAATAGTCCTTGGGGGGTTGGTTTAGGAAGGACCAGGAATGACCGTGTTTGACTGTTGCAACTACCCAGGGATCCCTGCATTTTTGTTCCCAAATCTTTGAGAACTGTTTCAACCTGGCCCCCACAGGGATCACTTGGGCTGGCCTGGCGTCAAAAAGATTTTGATGGCTCCTGTGGGGTAGGTACCGGCCTCTGCCTCCTGGACTTGAGAAACGTAGACTGTGTGCTCTTCCAGTTGTGCCTGAAGCCTTTCCCTTGTCTTGATTGTCGGTAGTCCCTATTTTTGGAATATTGGAACCTTGGTGCAGAGGATCTGAAACGTCTAGATCGCCTGTCTTGAGGAAGTAGGCCTGACTTTCCGCCGGTGACCCGAGAGATGGCTTTGTCGAGTTTTTCCCCGAACAAGGCTTTACCGTCAAAAGGTATCTTGCACCAATTTTGCTTCGAGGCAACGTCCGCTGCCCATGGTTTTAGCCACAGTGCCCTTTTGGCCATTACTGTGTGAAGCATTGCCCTTGCGGAGCAACGAATGGAATCGATGGCGGCTTCTCCAATGAAGTCGGCTGAGAGCTTCAGCTCATCCAATGCCCTTATTATCTCTTCTTTAGGGATATCCTGTTGGATTGCCGACTCTATATTATCTGTCCAGACGCGTAGTGCGTTGGACACTGATGTCAGAGCTATTGCAGGTTTACAGGCATATCCTGCCATCTGATAGGCCTTCTTAAGGTCAAGGTCCATCCTTCTATCCAGAGGGTCCTTGAAGGAGGTTGAATCATCTAGGGGTAAAGTGACGTTCTTGGCCAGCCTTACCACTGCGGCATCTACCACCGGCGGGCCGTCCAGCATTTTGGAATCTGCCTCGGAGAGAGGGTATAATTTTCCCAATCGATTGGTGGAAAGTCTTTTGTCTGTCCTCCCCCATTCTTCCTCGATCACCTCCCTGATTTCCTCCATAAGAGGGAAGAAGGAGATCTGGCGCTTAAGGAAGGGGAAGTATGATTTGGACTTCCTGACCTCCACGTTGGAATCCTCCCAACCGATTGCTTGTTTAACGGCCTGCACATAGGGCTGGACCATGGCAAAGGCAAAGCCAGAGGCATCTGTGTCATCTGAGGAATCCTCTGAAATGGCCATTTCGTCCTTATGCTTAGAGGAGGAGGGAGGGAACAGACGACCACTTCCACTGGTGGATGGACCAGGAATGGAGGCCTCAGCCATCAGCTCCTGAGGAGGAGATGCCGGTTGTTGTGTCGGCCTTATAGCGACCAATTCCGTAAGGGAGTCTTTTACTGCCTTTTTAAGGAGATCTGCCACCTGTAGGCTCTCAGACTCTCTGTCTGCTGCATAGTCTCTAAGGCAATCTCGACAAATTAGTTTGTCCGGAAGTGGGGAGCCTCCGCAGGCCTGACATCTGGTAGGTCTAGGTCTCGGGGAGCGCGAATGACGGCGCCTCTTAGCTGAAGCTTTCCTGCCGCTTCTGTAATGCCCATGTCTGGGTGACCTGTCTCTGCTGTGACAGGAATCATCATCGTCATCTCCATATCGCCTTGAGGTCTTCTTAGACGTCTTCTGGCGTACAGGACTGAAATACAAAAGTATCGTCCTTAGTGCACTCTTTTTTTTTTTTTTTTTTTTTTAAACTTACCTGGGCGTAGGTCCTTACCTTGGAAGTAGAGTAGGATCTTGAGCGGGCGGCGAAAGGCTCATGTTTAGGCGGCTTAGCAGAGGTAACGGCTAGGAAAGAGTCAGAGGAAAAGGCGTCAACCCGTCGTGCGCTGATTCACGGAAAAGAAGGGAATTTGCCTACAAAAGTGACGATTCCCACCCCCCGTTACTGTGTGTTGTGTTTTGTGTTTTTTTTTTTTTTTTTTTTTTTTAAATCCATTTTTTATATATATATTTTTTTTTTTTTTTGGAGGCTCCGATTTAAATAATTTAATATATTAATAAATTAATTCTTTTTAAGTGAAAAAGAGACATTCCATCAGAGCTATACCAATATATTCGGATGATCACATGTACAAAAACAAATGCATTTAAAACATGCCTTACCTTAACAGGGGTGGGAATAGCCTGGAACTCTAAAGTGTAATTCTCTTGTTGACCACAGGCATTTCACTTGTGCTGCTGGGGAAATAAATAGGAGGAGGGGAAGTGATGTCGTGCTAAAGCTCCTCCTCTGACACTCTGAGGGCAAAAAGAACCATTTGCCCTCAAAACAGATGGCCGCCGAAGCTTCCGACGCTACCGCACACGCAC
This sequence comes from Lithobates pipiens, assembly GCF_037356315.1. Lineage (NCBI taxonomy): Eukaryota > Metazoa > Chordata > Amphibia > Anura > Ranidae > Lithobates > Lithobates pipiens. Next base: position 35,122,510 of record NW_027507764.1, on the reverse strand, counting down.
CGAACGTCAAAACTGACCGTCGAAACATACAACCCGCTGGCGCATGCGCAGACGACGGCGGGAACGCTAGACTATTATAAAATGACACAGACTCGCCGCGCGCGGCCCCTAGTGAGTCTGGGAGTGACAAACAGGAAGGACAGATGAGACTGGAGGGAAAAAACAAACCTCAGGGACAGAGCAAAGCTGCTACCTCTGCTGCCATAGACTGGAGCCTGAATGCCCATACTGCAGGTAAAGCTCTTACTTAAGAGACAAACTGCTTGTCCCAAAAGATCCTACAGAAGGGACTTCCAACCTTATAAGCGCATTTAGCTGCCCAAGAGAAGGAACTGCGTCCGGGAGAGGCTTGAACCCGGACGGACGCTGCCGAATGCAGAAGGTAAGGACGCCGACCAGGATTCACTGCCATGAGGTATGAGGAAAAAAAGGAGAATGCGGGGGCTGTACTAACCTTTTCTTTTATAATATTCACTAGTCCTGAGGGAGGAGCCAAGGCGGAGCTTGTCACAGGTATGCTGCCATGGAGGCACCAGGAAATTCATTTTTTTACAGAAATTTCTGTATTTTTTCTTTTATAGCACAAAAAATAAAAAACCCAGCAGTGATTAAATACCACCAAAAGAAAGCTCCATTTGTGTGAAAAAAAGGACAAAAATTTCATATAGGTCCAGTGTTGCATGACTGAGTAATTGTCATTCAAAATGTGAGGGCACCGAAAGCTGAAAATTGGTCTGGTTATTAAGGGTGTTTAAGTGCCCAGTGGTCAAGTGGTTAAAAATACTATGGGATATATTTAGTCATTTTTATTTATTTAGTTTTTTTTTACTAGTAATGACTTATAGCAGGACTACGATATTGTGGCGGACATATGGACACTAACTGACACTTTTTGTGGACCAGTGGCACTAATACAGTGATCAGTGCTAAAAAAATGCACTGTCACTGTACTAATCACACTGGCAGGGAAGGGGTTAGCATTATGGGCGATCAAAGGGTTAAATGTGTCCCTAGGGAGTGCTTGCTAACTGTGTGGGGGAGGTGCTCTGACTGTGGGAAGGCAGAGATCCGTGTTCCTGCTTAGCAGAAACACAGGATCTCCATCTTCCCCTCTGACAGAATATCAATCTGCCTTGTTTACATAGATAGACCACCGTTCTGCATCTCTCCAGAAGGATAACGGGTGGCTGACGGACATCGCGTCCACACGGACCCGCTGATTGGCTCCCCCTCTGTCCAATCAGCTTGGGTCTCCAGTGGCGCGCACACAGCCCCCTAGAGGCTATTGCACGAAATTATGTACAGGTAAGTGATTTTGCGCAATAGAGCCCCTTTGCCACAGTATAAGTACGTAACGCCGGCGGGAAGGGGTTAAAAAAGCATTTCTGAAGTGTATTTTCCCTGCTTGTAACATCCACCCATGTCTCCAGGCTTTATTTAGCTGAGAAATCACTTTGAAATACATGCCCCCCCAGCTGCTGCCATCTTGAGTAAGGGCAGATGATTCATGTAGTAGATGTGCACTGCTGAAAAATGTGTTCGTTTTTGTTTCATTCATTTTAAATTTTTTTTGTTTTTTGAGTCATTCGTTATGATTGCATTTTGTAAATTCAAAAATTTGTAAATTTGAAAATTTGTACAATAAAAAATTTGTAAATTCGTAAATTTGTCAATTTGAAAATTTTAAATTTGTAAATTCAAAAATTCATAAATTCTAAAATTTGTAAATTCAAAAATTCGAAAATTTGTCCAATTTTAAATTCAAAAATGTGTCCAATTTTAAATTCAAAAATTTGTACATTTTTAAACTCAAAAATTTGTAAATGCGAAAATGTGTAAATTCAAACATTTGTAAATTTTTAAATAAAAAAATGTGTAAATTCGAAAATTTGTACATTTGTAAATGCAAAAATTCGTAAATTCAAACATTTGTAAATATTTAAATAAAAAAATTTGTAAATTCGAAAATTCAAACATTTGTAAATTCAAACATTTGTAAATTCAAACATTTGTAAATTCAAAAATTTGTAAATTTGAAAATTTGTACATTAAAAAATTCGTAAATTTGTAAATTCGAAAATTAGTCAATTCAAAAATTATAAAATTTGTAAATTCGAAAATTTGTAAATTTGAAAATTTGTAAATTTGAAAATTTATAAATTTTTTAATTAAAAAATTTGTACATTTTTAAATAAAAAAATTTGTAAATTTGTAAATTCAGAAATTTGTAAATGCGACAATTTGTACATTTTTCAATAAAAAATGAGTAAATTCGAAAATTTGTAAATTTGAAAATTCGAAAGAATACCTAACTAACTAACTAATAATTACTAACTATTAAATTATAGGTATTGGAATTTCCTTTCAAATTTGGCTGTTAATGAATGTAACGAATACAAACTTATATGAAGCTACAAATGATCCGAAATAATGAATGCCGCATCTTAACAAATGGAACGGAACTAATTAATAATAATAATAATTAATAATAATTAATAATAATAATAATAAAAAGTTTTTATTATTATTATTGTTATGTTCCATTCCTTTAGATACGGCATTCGTTATTTCAGATAATTAGTAAATTTGGATAAATTCATATTTGTTACATTCACTAACAGCCAAATTTGAAATTTTTCAATTAAAATACCGTATTTATTAGGGGAAAATCGCGGGTGCGTGTTATACGCCGATACTCCACGATTTTTGAGCCTCTGGGCGGCTTTTGGCCGTTCTCGGCTGCTTTCGGCGGCTTTCTGCCGCCTTTGGCCCTTCTTGGCGAGAATGGCCAAGAGCGGCCGAAAGCTGAGGAGAAGGGCCGAAGGCGGCCGTAAGTCGCCGAGAAGGGCCGAGGGGGGGGGGCCAAGAACTACTGGGCGCCGCCGTGATACACAGGACATCTCGGCGGCACCATTTTTAAAAATAAATCCTGAAAATAACACTGACAAGGGGACAATGATGGACAAGGCTGCATTACAAGGCTGCAAATGACACTGACAAGGCTTCAGATGGACACTGATAAGGCTGCATTGATGGGCATTTAAATGTAAGTTTTTTTTCCTTAAACTTCCCTCCTAAAAGTTTTTTTCCTTAAAATTTCCTTAAAATTCCTGCCGATAAATACGGTACTTATAATTGAATTGTTAGTAATAATTAAGTAATTATTATTATCAGATTTTTTAATTTTTTTTTTTTTTTTTTTTGGATTTTTGAATTCTAAATTTCCAGAAAAATTAGTTGATTGTGTTTTTCACTAAATTCATTATAAAAACGAATTTGTAACTAAAATAGTTGCACGTATCTATCATGTACCATTTACTTCCTGGAGTCCATCTTCCCCTAGCTCAGGCCTGCAGGCAGGAAGGGTGTGCTTATCTGAGAAAGCCCCTCCTCCCATGGAGACTCCTGGGATTTATGACATCATTGTGGCCTAGGCTAGAAACCAGGAAGTAACTGTAGAAATGATAAAAAAAAAAAAAAAAAAAAACAAGTAAATATCATCTATCTTCCTATTTATTTAGTAATGTTAGCGGCATAAGGTTTAAATATTGTTCGTGTTGATTGAGAGAGTGAAGTTCCTCAAAAAGTAAAGCTGTCATTGGCTGACAGTCAACTTGTAAAGTAACTTAAATTGGCCGGCATTTTTTTGGAAGATTGTCCGTCAGCAGCGGGAGGTTTGGCAGTGCCGGCGGTCAGACGTGACTCAGAGCCGGTGACTCGGAGCCTACAGACCGAATTCCTATATATTCCTAATGAATCATATAGTGGGCGAGAAATTACACGGCGGCCCTCCGCCTCTAATAACAGCGCCAAGGCCACAAATCTGCACCCCGCCTGCCAGCACAGCCATGAGCTCCACTTACCAACATCTGGCAGTCGTTACTGGGCCAGGTTTCCGCTCGCTAATGGTCGCAAGAGCGGTCAGCGGGCACTGACTTCGTGCCGGTCACAACCGGTCCAGCTGTGGATGGAACAGGACGAGGCGTCATGGACAATCTGTTTGATCACTATGGAGAAAAATGTATCCATACATCTATTATTACACCCTAGTAGATATTTGAAAAAAAAAAAAAAAAAAACCTAATAAAAACATAAAATAAAATTGAAAAAATGTCAAACGTAAATAAAATAAATAATATAATAAAAAAACTAAAATAAAATAAAAAAATAATACAAATACAATGAAAAACACTACAAATAAGATAAAATAATAAAAAAAAAACTTCAAACAAAATAAATAATACTAAAATAAAAAAAAATAAAAAATAGTAAACTAAAATAAATAATAAAATGAGAAAAAAAATACTAAAATAAAATAAATAATAAAATAAAATAATACTAAAATAAAAAAAATAAAAAAATAGTAAACTAAAATAAATAATAAAATGAGAAAAAAAATTTGTAAACTAAAATAAATAATAAAATGAGAAAAAAAAATACTAAAATAAAATAAATAATAAAACAAAATAATACTAAAATAAAAAATAGTAAACTAAAATGAATAATAAAATGAAAAAAAATAGTAAACTAAAATAAATAATACAATTAAAAAAGAAAAAATACTACAAATAAAATAAATAATAAAATAAAATAATACTAAAATAAGATAAATAAGATAAATAATAAAATAAAAATAAATACTAAACTAAAATAAAATAAATAAAATGAAAAAATACTACAAATAAAATAAATAATAAAATAAAAAAAATCTAAAAAAAAAATAAGAAAGTAATAAAAGTCAATAAAATAAAATCAATAATTAGAAAAGACTAAAAGTAAATAAAATAAGTAATAAAACAAAAAATACTAAAAGAAAATGAAATAAATAATAAAATAAAAAATACTAAAATAAAGTAAACGCAGTCACATGACACCGGGGAGGGAAAATGGCTTATTGGGCCCAATTTGGACATTTTCACTTAGGGGGTGTACTCACTTTTGTTGCCAGCGGTTTAGACATTAATGGCTGTGTGTTGAGTTATTTTGAGGGGACAGAAAATTTACACTGTTATACAAGCTGTACACTCACTACTTTACATTGTAGACAAGTGTCATTTCTTCAGTGTTGTCACATGAAAAGATAGAAGAAAAGATTTACAAAAATGTGAGGGGTGTACTCACTTTTGTGAAATACTGTGTATATATATATATATATATATATACACCCACATTATATTGTAATGGCTGTGACACCTGCCTTTAGACGCACATGAGCTTTAATGGCATCCCAGTCTTAGTCCATAGGGTTCAATATTGAGTTGGCTCCGCCCTTTGCAGCTATAACAGCTTCAACTCTTCTGGGAAGAGTCCACAAGGTTTAGGAGGGTGTCTGTGTCTATGGCCCCAGTTCACAGCAGTGCAGTCAACAAAAGTAGAACGTGTTGCATTTTTTCCTGTATGGAATCCGTCTGGAATGTGGCAAAATGCATAAAAAAATGTAAACGCACAGGAAAAAAAAAAAAGTAAAGAGTAAAATTGGAATGCATCCAAAACGCATAAAATGCATAAAAAAATTGTGCATGCAGAAATACATTGCGGGACGCAGAATTTGTGGTGTAAACCAGCCTTGGAGGTACGAATGCCCCAGGAGCGGAGTGCCCCTTTAAGGCTGAATATTTAAACCTCTCCACTCACATGTGGGAATAATAAACATCCAATCACGGAAAACGTTTTCCTTGTCGCGGTTCTTCATGAAATGTTATGTAACAATTTATAAATATCCGTCTTCCTCCCTCCGCCCCCCCATATCGCCGCGGCCTTCATCTTATCTTCATATCGCTTCCCAGAATCCTCTTCTTCTTCCCGCACAACGCTCTGCTCTCCCTTTATGGAAAGTAAAAGCTTTTCCCACTGCCCCCCCCCCCCACCCCCCAGACCCGTCCTATCGGTCACAGAGGCTGTAGCGGTGCTCATTAACCTCTAACCCCCGGGGAGATTTTCAGCCGCGATACCAAATATTTTCTCAGGCTCACAAAAGGAGTTTTCCATAATCAGATAATTCGTTCCATCGAATTTATTGTTCCGTTCTTCTATTTATTTATATTTTTGTTTGTTTGTTTATGTGTTTTTGTTCTTCTTATGATTCTTTGGAATTTATACTTTACCATCCCCCGACTCTCCATGTCCTTTAAAGGGAAATTTTTTAGTCTTTATAAAGATTGTTAAATATAAATGTGAGCGCGATTGGTGCAATGCCGTCCATCTAACACAAGGGGGCAGGCTTTAAAGTGGAAGTTCACCTTTTTCAGCCCCCCCCCCCCCCCGGTCCCCACTGAACTTACCTCCATGGGTGATCAACCAGGCGGGACAGGACCAATCAGGGCTTCAGGGACGGATCAGAGCAATTTTTATTGGTCACATACGAGCATTATGTGTTAGCAAACCCCACCCCCCCCCCCAAAAAAAATTGAGCACCAATCTGCGTGCCTTCCTCCTAAGCGTAAATTCCCCCTCCTCCCGATAAAAATCCAACCCCCCCCTCCCTGGTGAAATCCCCGCTCCCAGAATAAATATTTGCCCCTCATCCCCCAAATCCTCCCAGCACAAATGCCCCATCCCAAAAAATAAAAATAAAATCACCCCTTCTAGCACAAATCCTCTACCCAGCAAATTTCCCCTCTGAGTACACATCTCCCCCTCCACTCCAACCCCCCCCCCCCCCAGCACAAATTATCCCCCCCAATCCCCCCCTTCTAGAACACATGCTCCACCCCCCACTCCAACCCCCCTCCAGCTCCAATTCCCAACCCCCCAATCCCCCTTCCTAGAACACATCCTCTACCCCTCAAATTGCCCCTCTGAGTATACATCCTCTCCCCCCCCCCACTTCAACCCCCCAGCACAAATTCTCCCCCCAATCCCCCCTTCTAGAACACATCCTCCACCCTCCACTACAAATCTCCCCCCTTCCAGCTCCAATTCCCACCCCCCATCCTCCCTCCTAACATAAGACCTCGACCCCTCAAATGTCCCCTCTGAGTACACATTCTCCCCCAATCCCCCCTTCTAGCACAAATTCCCCTACCCCCAAATTTCCCCTCTAAGTACACATCGCCCCTTCCTAGAACAAAACCTCTTCCTCTCAAATTTCCCCTCTGAGTACACATCCCCCCCCCCACTCCAAATTCCCCCAGCACAAATTCTCCCCCCAATCTCCCCTCCTTGCACAAATCTTCTACCCCTCAAATTTCCCCTCTGATTATACAGTACATACCCCCCCCCCTCAAATTTCCTCTCCTAAGTAAACATCCCCCTCCTAGCACAAATCCTCTTCCTCTCAAATGTCCTCTCAGAGTACACATCCCCCCCCCATCCCAAATGCATCCAGCACAAATTCTCCCCCCCCCATCTCCCTTCCTGGCAAAAATCTTCTACCCCTCAAATTTACCACCTGAGTACACACCCTTCCCTCCATGTCCACTCCTAATCCCCCCAACACAAATTCTGCCCCCAATCCCCCCTTCTAGCACAAATTCCCCCACCCCCAAATTTCCCCTCTAAGTATACACCCCCCTTCCTAGCACAAATCCTCTTCCTCTCAAATTTCCCCTCTGAGTACACATTCTCCCCCCCTCCCCACTCCAAATGCCCCCAGCACAAATTCTCCCCCCAATCTCCCCTCCTTGCACAAATCTTCTACCCCTCAAATTTCCCCTCTGATTTTACAGTACATATCCCCCCCTCAAATTTCCCCTCTAAGTACACATCCCCCTCCTAGCACAAATCCTCTTCCTCTCAAATGTCCTCTCCGAGTACACATTTCCCCCCCCCCACACCCAAATCCATCCAGCACAAATCCCCCCCCCCCCTATCTCCCCTCCTGGAAAAAATCTTCTACCCCTCAAATTTCCCTCCTGAGTACACATCCTTCCCCCCACGTCCACTCCTAATCCCCCCAACACAAATTCTGCCCCCAATCCCCCCTTCTAGCACAAATTTCCCCACCCCCAAATTTCCCCTCTAAGTACACATCCCCCTTCCTAGCACAAATCCTCTTCCTCTCAAATTTCCCCTCTGAGTACACATTCCCCCCCCCCCCCCCCACTCCAAATGCCCCCAGCACAAATTCTCCCTCCAATCTCCTCTCCTTGCACAAATCTTCTACCCCTCCAATTCCCCCTCTGATTATACAGTACATATCCCCCCCCCCTCAAATTTCCTCTCTAAGTACACATCCCCCTCCTAGCACAAATTCTCCCCCCTCATCTTCCCTCCTGGCACAAATCTTCTACCCCTCAAATTTCCCCTCTGATTTTACAGTACATATCCCCCTCAAATTTCCCCTCTAAGTACACATCCCCCTCCTAGCACAAATCCTCTTCCTCTCAAATGTCCTCTCCGAGTACACATTCATCCCCCCCATCCAAATCCCTCCAGCACAAATTCCTTCCCCCCCATCTCCCATCCTGGCAAAAATCTTCTACCCCTCAAATTTCCTCCCTGAGTACACACCCTTCCCCCCACGTCCACTCCTAATCCCCCCAAAACAAATTCTGCCCCCAATCTCCCCTTTTAGCACAAATTCCCCCACCCGCAAATTTCCCCTCTAAGTACACATCCCCCCTTCCTAGCACAAATCCTCTTCCTCTCAAATTTCTCCTCTGAGTACACATTCTCCCCCCCTCCCCACTCCAAATGCCCCCAGCACAAATTCTCCCCCCAATCTCCCCTCCTTGCACAAATCTTCTACCCCTTCAAATTTCCCCTCTGATTATACAGTACATATCCCCCTCAAATTTCCTCTCTAAGTACACATCCCCCTCCTAGCACAAATTCTCCCCCCTCATCTTCCCTCCTGGCACAAATCTTCTACCCCTCAAATTTCCCCTCTGATTTTACAGTACATATCCCCCCCTCAAATGTCCTCTCCGAATACACATCCCCCCATCCAAATGCCCCCAGCACAAATTCCCCCCCCCCCCCATCTCCCCTCTTGGCAAAAATCTTCTACCCCTCAAATTTCCCCCCTGAGTACACACCCTTCCCCCCACGTCCACTCTAATCCCCCCAACACAAATTCTGCCCCCAATCCCCCCTTCTAGCACAAATTCCCCCACCCTCAAATTTCCTCTCTGAGTACACATCCTCCATCCCCCACTCCAAATTTCCCTCCCCTCCAGCTCCAATTCCCCCCCCCATCCTCCCTCCTAGCACAAGTCCTCTACCTCTCAAATTTCCCTCTGAGTACACATTCTCTGCCCCACTCCAACCCCCCCAGCACAAATTCTCCCCCAACCCCCCTTCTAGAACACATCCTCCATCCCCCACTCCAAATCTCCCCCCTCCAGCTCCAATTCCCACACCCCCAATCCTCCCTCCTTGCACAAGTCCTCTACCTCTCAAATTTCCCCTCTGAGTACACATTCTCCCCCCTCACTCCAACCCCCCCAGCACAAATTCTCCCCCCAATCCCCCCTTCTAGAACACATCCTCCACCCCCCCACTCCAAACCCCCCCTCCAGCTCCAATTCCCACCCCCCCCCCCATCCTCCCTCCTAACACAAGACCTCTACCCCTCAAATTTCCCCTCTAAGTACACATCCCCCCGTCCTAGCACAAATCCTCTTGCTCCCAAATTTCCCCTCTGAGTACACATTCTCTCCCCCCCACTCCAAATCCCCCAGCACAAACTCTCCCCCCAATCTCCCCTCCTTGCACATATCTTCTACCCCTCAAATTTCCCCTCTGAGTATACAGTACATACCCCCCCCCCTCAAATTTCCCCTCTAAGTACACATCCCCCTCCTAGCACAAATCCTCTTCCTCCCAAATTTCCTCTCCGAGTACACATTCTCCTCCCCCACTCCAAATGCCCCCAGCACAAATCCCCCCCCCCCCATCTCCCCTCTTGGCAAAAATCTTCTACCCCTCAAATTTCCCCCCTGAGTACACACCCTTCCCCCCACGTCCACTCCTAATCCCCCAACACAAATTCTGCCCCCAATCCCCCCTTCTAGCACAAATTCCCCCACCCTCAAATTTTCCCTCTAAGTACATGATATCCCCCTTCCTAGCACAAATCCTCTTCCTCTCAAATTTCCCCTCTGAATACACATATCCTCCCCCACCACAAATTCTCCCCCCAGTCTCCCCTCCTAGCACAAATCTTCTACCTCTCAAATTTCCCCTCCAGTTACACATTTTCTCCCCATCCCCCCCTCCAAATCCCCCCAGCACAAATTTCCCCCAATCCCTCCTCCTAGCACAAATCCTCTACCCCTTAAATTTCCCCTCTGAGTACACAGCAGCCGCCACTGGTTGGAATTCATGGAGGCTTGGCGAGTGCTTGTGACATTCGTCCAGCGAATTCCTAAAATAAATCCATATGGGGGGGAGATTTACTAAAACTGGTGCACACATAATTTGGTGCAGTTGTGAAGAGTAAGCACACTAAAACCTAGAAGCTGATTGGTTAGCTGCACCAGATTCTGTGGGCACCATTTTTAACTAATCTCCCCCCTATGTGTCTGACTTTACAGAATGGGCTTCCTAAAATTACTAATTGGGCTTCTCTCTAGGCAGGGATGCTAATTGCATTATCTGCTATAAAATAATGTTTTTTTTTTGTTTGTTTTTTCAAAATTGTCGCTTTTTTTTGTTACAGTGCAAAAAATAAAAACCCGCAGAGGTGATCAAATACCACCAAACGAAAGCTCTATTTGTGAGAAAAAAAGGACGTACATTTTATTAGATTAAATGAATGCAGTGCCGTATCGCAAAATATTGGCCTGGTAATGGGGGGGGGGGGGGGGGGGGGGGGGGATCTTCCTGAGCTGAAATGGTTAATAAATAAAATGAATAAAATAAGAAACTTTAAGAATTTAAGAATTTAGTGTCAAGGGTTTTAATATAGATTCATGAAAAGAAATCATTCATTCAAAAATTTCCCTTTGGGATTAATAAAGTTTTCTGATTTTGTGTATTGATATTTAACCCCTGAGCGTTTATTGATCCTAATCAATGATATTTGATAGTTGATCAGTGCTATTGATTGTCCACAGCCGGGGGTCCCGACATTATCCGGCATTCCTCAGGGGAGATCATCAGAGAGGAGCACACAGGAGGGTTCTGGATGGTCAGCGCCACACTGATTTTTAGGATTTTTCTTTTTCAAAGTTAGTCCTGGAACACAGCATCACTTGACTCTGGTCCTTTGTGGTTCATCCCCCTGACACAATCATCCATTCCCCCGGTACAATGGGTCATTGAGGGTCCTGACATGACGTTCCTTGCACTAAGAGGACGGTGGCCCCCGGGTGACAATAATCAATTGTCTTCTCTTGTTGTGTCCCCAGATCTGGTCACCTCCAGTCCGACACACGTCCGTTCCTGGCAGGGGATGCTGTGAGAAGCCAGAGGGGTCCACAAATATCGCCTTTATTTTATTTTTTTCTTCTGAGCGAAAAGGTAACAATTTATCATTATTATTTTTAAATTGTATAATTATTATTTTTAATATTATAATTATTATTGTTGTTTGTGTTACTAGAAAATCAGAGCCGTACCGGGGGCAGGAATGATTGTGTGTGTGTGGGGGGAGGGGGAAGGGTTAGGGTGATTCAGCATTTTTGTGCAGCAATGTAGAGGTAGGTGGGCAGTCAGCAGTAAATGGTTTCAAACATGTTTAGGACAGAGATCTATATTCAAAAAAGTAAAAAAAAAAAAAAAAGTAAAAATTAAATATATATACAGGCATACCCCACTTTTAAGTACACAATGGGGCTTATTTTACTAAAGCTGAAAAGTGGAAAATCAGGCTCACCTCTCTTATTGAAACCAATGAGCTTCTAACCCCAGCTTGTCCAATTAAGCTTTGGTAATAAAACCTGGAAGCTCATTGGTTTCTATGCAGAAGGGAGCCTGATTTTGCACTTTCCAGCTTTAGTAAATAAACCCCATTGTGTACTTAAAAGTGGGGCATGGCTGTATATATATATATATATATATATATATATACATACACATACCGTGTGTATATTTGTGTATATACATAATTCTAGACTGTAAGCTCTAACAAGCAGGATCCTCTGATCCCTCCTGTATTGATTTGTATTGTTACTGTTTGCCCTCATATTGTAAAGCGCTTCACAAACTGTTGGTGCAATATAAACCCTGTATAATAATAATATTATAATATAATGTGTGTGTGTATATATATATATATATATATATATATATATGAAAAAATGTAAATAAAATAATAATAATAATAAATGTTAATAATCATGTATATATATATATATATATATATATAATTATTTATTATTATTATTATTATCATTAATACATTTTCATATATATATATATATATATATATATATATATATATATATATACACAAAGTATATATATATAAATAGAAGAAAATGTAAATAAAATAATAATAAATGATAAATGTTAATAATTATATATATATATATATATATATATATATATATATATATATATATATATATACACACACACACACACACACACACAAAGTATATATATATATATATATATATAAATGGAAGAAAAATGTAAATAAAATAATAATAAATGATAAATGTTAATAATTATATAATAATGAATTAATTTTCATATATATATATATATATATATATATATATATATATATATATATATATATATATATATATTTATTTATTTTCTTAATTATTATTAATAATGTATGTTAATGCTGTGAAAAATCAGATTTTTCATTTCTTTTTTTGCATACTTGTCACACTTAAATGACTCAGATCATCAAACAAAATGTATTATTACACAAAGATAATCTGAGTAAATACAAAATGCAGTTATTAAATGCTGGTGTCATTTATTAAGGCAAAAAAGCTGTCCAAACCTGCCTGGCTTTATGCAAAAAAAGTAATTGCCCCCTAAACCTAATAACTGGTTGTGCCACCCTTGGCGGCAACAACTGCAATGAAGCGTTTGCGATAACTGGCAATGAGTCTTTCACATGGCTGTGGAGCAATTTTGGCCCACTCTTCTTTGCAGAATTGTTTTAATTCAACCACATTGGGGGGGGGGGGTTTCCAGCATGAACGGCCTGTGTAAGGTCATGATAGAACATCTCAATTGGATTTAAGTCCGGGCTTTGACTAGGACACTCCAAAACCTAAATTTTGCTTTGTTTGAACCATTTGGAGGTGGACTTGCGGTTGTGTTTCAGATCATTGTCCTCTTGCAAGTGCACTTGAGCTTTGAGGTCACAAACTGATGGCCGGATGTTCTCCTTCAGGATTTTCTGGTAGAGCTCAGAATTCATGGTTCCATCAATTATGGTAGGTCATCCAGGTCCTGAAGCTGTAAAGCATCTCCAGACCATCACACTACCACCACCATGTCTGACTGTTGGTTTGATGTTCTTGTTATGAAATGCTGTATTCGTTTTATGCCAGATGTAACGGGGCGCACACCTTCCAAAAAGTTACATTTTTGTCTCACAGAATATTTGCCTAAAAGTCTTGGGGATAATCGAGATGTTTTTTGGTAAATGTGAGATGAGCCTTTTTGTTCTTTTTTGGCCAGCAGTGACTTTGGCCTCAGAAATCTCCCATGGACGCCATTTTTGCCCAGTCTCTTTCTTATTGTTGGATCATGAACACCGATCTTACCCGAGGCAAGTGAGGCCGGAAGTTCTTTAGATGTTGTTCTGGGTTCTTTTATGACCTCCTGGATGAGTCGTCGTCATGCTCTTGGAGTAATTTTTGGAGGCCGGCCACTCCCTGGGAAGGTTCACCACTCTTCCAAGTTATCTCCATTTGTGGATAATGGTGGTTCACTGGAGGTCCGAAGCCTTAGAAGCTTTGAAACCCTTCCTAGACCGATACATGTACATAACTTTGTTTCTAATCTGTTCTTGAATTTTTTAGATTGAGACATGATGTGTGTTTTTTTTTTTGTGATCTGTTAGCGTGCTTCACTTTGCCAGACAGCTTCTATTTATGTGATTTCTTGATTCAACAGGTCTGGCAGTAATCAGGCCTGGGTGCGGCAAGTGAAATTTAACTCAGCTTTCCAGAAAATTGTGGTTAATCACAGTTCATTCATGCTTGAGCATGGGAGGGGCAATTACTTTTTTCACATAGGGCCAGGCAGGTTTGAACAGCTTTTTTCCCTTAATAAATGAAAACAATTATATAAAAACTGCATCTTGGATTCACTCGGGTTATCTTTGTGTAAAATTAAAATTGCTTTGGTGATCTGAATCATTTAAGTGTGAGAAATATGCATAAAAAATAAAAATAAAAAAATCAGGAAGGGGGCAAATACTTTTTCACACAACTGTATACAGGCATACCCCACTTTTAAGTACACAATGGGGGTTTATTTACTAAAGCTGGAAAGTGCAAAATCAGGCTCCCTTCTACATAGAATCCAATGAGCTTCTAACCCCAGCTTGTTCAATTAAGCTTTGGTAATAAAACCTGGAAGTTCATTGGATTCTATGTAGAAGTGAACCTGATTTTGCACTTTACAGCTTTAGTAAATAAACCCCATTGTGTACTTATAAGTGGGGTATGCCTGTATGCACTATATTACCAAAAGTACTGGGACGCCTGCCTTTACACGCACATGAACTTTAATGCCAGTCTTAGTCTGTAGGGTTCAATATTGAGTTGGCCCACCTTTTCCAGCTATAACAGCTTCAACTCTTCTGGGAAGGCCGTCCACAAGGTTTAGGAGTGTGTCTATGGGAGTGTTTGACCATTCTTCCAGAAGCGCATTTGTGAGGTCAGGCACTGATGTTGGATGAGAAGGCCTGGCTCACAGTCTCTGCTTTAATTCGTCCCAAAGGTGTTCTATTGGGTTGAGGTCAGGACTCTGTGCAAGCCAGTCAAGTTCCTCCATCCCAAACTCGCTCATCCAAATTCTAACTCTAACGCTAACATTTAACGCTAGCCCTTAACCCTAACCCTAACACTTTGGACATATAAAGGTTCCTGCACTACTCTGATGTGTCTTTCATGTGACTTATGTGCCAGAGAGTGTAAAGTAACATCAAAGACGCATCAAAGTAGCACTCCATGAGAATAGAACTTTCATACTTTCTGTGACTGACCCAATGAGGACGGGGGCTTTTGGAGGGAGCTGCAGGGTGGCCTCTTGCCTACTGACCATAGGCCCTGGCTTTTTAGGGGGTGCTGTTCTTTGGAAGGTGTGTGATCCTGGGTACCTCTGGAATAGTATTAATAAAATATCAATTAAAAAAATGTAAACAATCAAATTTTTTCATTAACCCCCCTGACGGTCTTCCCGAGTCTGGCTCGGGGTGGAATTTTTATACCAAAAGTGTTAACCCCGAGCCAGACTCGGGACTGCATCGCTGGATCCAGGAGGAGGTTTACTTACCTTCTCCCTTGGATCCAGCGTTGTCTCCCCGCTGTACGAGCAAGCCGTGTCTCGCTCGATCTATCACATCGCCGATCTCCGTTCTCCGTGGTAATCATTAGGGTTAGGTTTAGGGTTAGAGTAATCATTAGAGTTAAAGTTAGCCCTTGTACACACGGTCAGACATTCCGACAACAAAATCCGTAGGATTTTGTCTGACGGATCTTGTCCGAAACTTGTGTTGCATACACACGGTCAGACAAAGTTGTCAGAAAATCCGATCGTTCAGAATGTGATGACGTTATTTTGTTACGACGGGACTACGTTCAGGCTAGTAGCCAATAGCTTTGGTCTAGGAATTTGATCTGAGCATGCGTGGCACTTTGTCCGATCGGAATTCTCTACACATGATCAGACAAGGTCCGATCGGATCATGTTGTCGGAAAGTTTTATAGCCAAGCTCTCAAACTTTGTCCGTCGGATATTCCGATGGAAACAGTCCGATGGAGCCCACACACTGTCGGATTATCCGACAACACGATCCGATCGGACATTTTCCATCGGAATGTCCGACCGTGTGTACAAGGGCTTAGAGTTAGGGTTAGCAGTAAATATTAGGGTTAGACTTAGGTTAGACTTAGGTTTAGGTCTAAGGTTGGGATTGGAGTTACGGTTAGGTTTAGAGTAAGGGTTAGCGGTAATCATTAGGGCTAGTTTTAGAGTTAGGGTTGCCATTGTTAATTGAGTTAATTGAGTTGCCTATTTTTTCTGTCCATTGGCTAATCCTCTTGAAGGTTCCTGCATGATGGGATTAGTCTTGTATTAACTTTGCCTCATTATGGAACCATTGTGTGATGCTTTGGGAAAAATATTTGGTTTTATTGTTTCATGTGGGTGACTGGCCTACTTTTGAAGTGTATAAAAAAAATGGTATTTCTGTACAATAAACAGTCGTTCCTTTTGGTTTTACCTCAACATCTTGTCTGTGTACGATGCTTGGGGCAACAGGGCTGGTATTAGCTCTCAGTCTGCTGGAAGGGGTTTGAAGGGCAGGAAGCACTTTTTTGGCAGAAGCACCCAAGCGAGGTGCCAAGCGACTTTTCTATTAGTCAAACCCCCTCCCCCCCCCCCCCCCCCCCCCTGCAAAACTCATAAATAATGCAACACTTGTATTTTTTGCTATAGGTCCATTAAAGTCTATTACATGCAAAACTAAATCTGCCACCCTTTCCAAAAAAATTATCCAGCTCAAAATGCTCAAATGTGAACCTTGATCCATAGGAAATCCATAGTGCGTTTATACACAACAGAAAACGCACCAAAAAATGCATAGGCATGAACCAAGGTTAAAGTCCTGGGTTTTTTATTTTTATTTTTTATTTCTCCCGGTTTCACTTGGGAATGAATATTTATAGCATTTGAGGATGTGGTGCTACACCCCGGTTATTAATGCAAAAAAAAAGGTTTGCTATAACATTTCAAAGCTAAAGGAAAGTCAAACAAATGTCCTGCTTTACCTACTGGGCATTGTGCACATATTCAGTGACGGTTTGGGGGCCTGTTATGTTATAAAGAATTTGTGCTGAAATATTTTGCTCACCATACCAAAAAAAAAACAACTTGGAAATCTTGTCTTGGAAGTCTTGGGAATTTAAGGCAAAGGGTGGTCAGAAAAAGGTCTACGTGCCCTTTGCCAACCCAGCTGTCTTTACTGCCTTCCCTTTCCTCTGTGCTGAAGTCCTTTGAACCGTAACATTTTCACACACCTTGCTCATTCCTTTGTGCCTTCCAGAGGTGTGTGAACAAAGAGATGGGGACATATCGGAAGGCCGTTGGGTTCCTGTTATTGCGCACTATATTTAGGTTCTCCGCTTTGTTTAGGTTATGTAGCTCCTGGGAATGAGGGCAATGAGGATAATGAATAGCTCCTGCAGATGTTACAGAAGCAGAGCCCTGGTAACCGGCAGACAATACTTCTGTCTGTAGCAGCTCTGCGCGTCTACATTTTATTACACAATATCTGCTGAGCATGATGTAGGACGTTCGCCTAGTATGCACCATTGTAGTCCTCTGGATGTCTGGGATTGCATTGTCAATGGTGCCCAACTGAACCCAATCAGGTTTTTCCCGGATCTCCTAGTTAGTGCCTGGCTAGCGAAAGGTCCATTCCTTTTTATTGAAGAAAATAAACTTTCAGTTATTGGTTGTGGAGACTCTTCACCATTCTGGAAACTCCTGCAGTAGAACATAAATTAGGAGGTGAAGGAAGAAGAACATACAAATGACAGAGACTGAAGGCACCCTGGGCCTCAAAGATGAAATGTGAGAGATGGCCACCAGGTCTCAGTGGTGGAAAGGCAGAGGTGTCTTTTAGGATTCAGTGGTGAAATGGCAGAGGTAGCCTCTAATCTACAATAGTGAACCTGCAGAGGTGGCTTCTGGGTCTCAGTGTTGAAATGGCAGAGGTGGCTTCCAGGTCTCAGTGGTGAAACGGCAGAGGTGGCTTCCAGGTCTCAATGGTAAAGTAGTAGAGGTGGCTTTCAGGTCTTAATGGTGAAATGGTAGCGGTGGCCTCCAGCTTACAATAGTGAATTTGCAGAGGTGGTTTCCAGAACTCAGCGGTGAAATGGCAGAGCTGGCCTCCAAGTCTCACTGGTGAAATGGCAGCAATGGTCTCCAGTCCTTGACAGGGGTGGCCTCCAGATCTCAATTGTGAAATGACAGAGGTGGCTTCTAGGTCTCAATGGTAAAACGGCAGAGGTGGCCTCCAGATTTCACTGGTGAAATAACAGCAATGGTCTCCAGTCCTCAATGGAAATGACAGATGTCAGGTCCCAAGGATGAAATGGCAGCGTTGGTCCCCAAGGCCTCAATAGCAAATGAATGAATGAATGAATGAAATACTTATATAGCGCACAATGCGAACTGAATCGCCTCTAGGCGCTGTGGCGAGCTTTGATCATCTGCTAAAAGAGGAAGGTCTTGAGTTTTTTCCTAAAAGCCAGGTGATTTTCTTCCAGGCGGATGTTTATTGGTAGAGCATTCCATAGCCGAGGCCCTTGGACAGCGAATCTCCGATCCCCCTTGGATTTATACCGGGCTTTGGGCACGAGGAGGAGGTTTTTGTTGGCTGATCGAAGACTGCGGTTTGGTGTGTAATGATTTATTTTCTCCATTAGGTATTGCGGAGCTTCTCTATGCACGCATTTGTGGGTGAGGCAAAGGGTCTTGAACGTGATCCGATTTTTTACGGTTAGCCAATGTAAGCTCCTCAGTGAAGGAGAAATGGATTCCCAGGGTTTTTTTCCTGTTATCAGCCTTGCCGCCGTGTTTTGGATCAGTTGTAATCGCGCAAGTTGATATTGGGGTAATCCTATGTAAAGCGAGTTTGCGTAGTCCAGTCGTGAATTAATGATTGTTCCAACTACCACTGCTTTGTCATTCTTTGGGATAAAAGGGATGAGTCTGCGAAGCATGCGCAGCAGATGGTGAGATCGACTGACTACTGCTCCTATTTGCGCATCCATTGACATTTGTGCGTCTAAAATAACCCCGAGACTCTTCGCTTTGGTCTTTGGGGAGATAGTCTGCCCAAAGACGGTTGGTGGAGACCAGGAGGTTTTGGTTGCGGGCTTATGATTTGGGTGTAAGAGGGTGAAATGGGCAGAGGTAGGCTCCAGGCTTCCAACCGTGAAATGACAGATCCTCACAGGGTCATTTCTATATGCCTGCCACATACACAAACCAGAAGAGGTAAAAGCCAGATCTTTAATTGTAAAGCAATACGATAACACAGCATGAGTTCCACCACAGATCCTTAAAATGACACTAAAGTAAATTATATATTTATTTTTTTAAATAACAAACATATCATACTTACCTCCACTGTGCAGCTAGTTTTGCACACAGTGGCCCCCGAACCTCGTCTTCTGGGGTCCCTGGACAGGCTCTCTGGGCTCCTCCTCGCTTCAGATAACCCCCTGGGTGAAGCGCTCTCTCCCGGGGAGGTTACATTGCGGGCACGCTCCCGAGTCCAGCATTCGGTGTCCATAGACGCCGAATGCATGACTCGGCCCTGCCCCCCGGCAGCCGCGTCATTGGATTTGATTGACAGAAGTGGAAGCCAATGGCTGCGCTGCTATCAATCTGTCCAATCAACACCCGAGAACCCCAGGCACAGAGTCGGCACATCACCGTGGGACAAGTTCGAGGGGTCAGGTAAGAAAAACTTAATGCATAGGATGCATTAAGGTGGAAAAACACGAACCTTTACAACCCCTTTAACCAGTTCCCTGACCGGCGCACGCCGATGTATGGGCAGGCTTATTGGCGTACAAATCCATTTTTATATGCCGCCCTGCCATCGCGTGTGTGCCGCCGGTCGGGACCCCCATGAGTCCGGTCGCGGGTCCCGCGGACTCGATCGCCGCGGGCATACCCGCGATCGTCTCACGGGGCGGCTGAACGGGGAGATGCCGTTGTAAACAGCTTCTCCCCGTTCTGCCTAGCAACAAGTGATGCTGATCTCTGCTCCATGTGATTGGAGCAGAGATCATATTTCACTAAAACAAAGCCCAGCCCCCACACAGTTAGTAACACGCCCCTAGGAATACTTAACCCCTACACTGCCACCCACTGGTTAACCCCTTCACTGCCAGTGTCATTTACACAGGAATCAGTGCATTTGTATAGCAGTGATTGCTGTATAAATGACAATGATCCCAAAAATGTGTTAAAAATGTCCGATGTGTCCGCCATAATGCCGCAGTCACAATAAAAATTGCTGATCGCCGCCATTACTAGTAAAAAAAAATTATTAATAAAAATGCCAGAAAACGATCCCCTATTTTGTAAACGCTATAACTTTTGGGCAAACCAATCAGTAATCGCTTATTGCGATTTTTTTTTTAACCAAAAATATGTAGAAGAATACGTATCGGCCTAAACTGAGGGGAAAATATGTTTTTTTATATATTTTTGGGGGATATTTATTATAACAAAAAGTAAAAAATAATGTGTTTTTTTTCAAAATTGTCGCTCTATTTTTTGTTTATAGTGCAAAAAATAAAAACCGCAGGGGTGATCAAATACCACCAAAAGAAAGCTCTATTTGTGGGAAAAAAAAGGACGTCAATTTTCTTTGAAAGCCACGTTGCACGACCGCGCAATTGTCAGTTAAAGCGACGCAGTGCCGAATCGCAAAAAGTGGTCTGGTCTTAAGCCAGCAAAAGGGACCGGGGCTGAAAGTGGTTAATGTAGAAGTCCAGCCTAACACTAAAATCCCTGCATGTACAGACATCCACAATCTAACACTCACCTATCTAGCCCTGTAAAGAAAATATCAGTATACATACCTTTTTTAAAGCCACTCCAGTCCGATCTCCAGCGGCAAAAGCTCTGTAGAGGACACAGCCGACAATGGCTGTGAAATGAATGGGGAGTGACGTCACTTATAGACTTACTATGGGGCTTCCGTTGTCGGCTGCCTCCTCTGCATCCACCTCCACAGCGAAGCCGCAGCTGACAGCTCAGCATGGGATCGGGTCGGATCGGTTTAAAAAAAGGTATGTATACTGATTTCTTCTTTGCAGGGATAGATAGGTTAGTGTTAGAGCCAGTGGTGGCTGGAACTCACCACAGGAATGGTGAGAACCCCTCATAATGGGCACCAGGGGTGGACTGACAACTCATGGGGCCCCCGGGCAATAGGAGATTATGGGGCCCCCAGGCAATCAGAGATCATGGGGCCACACAGTATACACAAACACACACACACACACAGTATACAATCACACAGTATACACAGACATGTTTTTATTGGCTGAGAAGGTACTGGAGAGGTGGGGCAGCTATAATCTCAGGATTTTTAGACCAAAAGGATGTCGGTAAGGGACATTTCAGAGACAGATGTAAAAAAAAAACACACATTTTTACATACTGTCCCTGGTTTTACTGAGGCTGGCAACCCTAATGGGGTCCCCTAGTGGCATGGGGCCCTCGGGCAGTGCCAGAGTGGCCCAATGGTCAGTCCGCCCCTGATGGGCACAGCAGGCGTACAGACCTGGGAACTCAGCACAGGGATGGTGGGAACTCCTCATAATGGGCACAGTAGGTGTACAGACCCGGGAACTCTGCACATGGATGGTGAGAACCCCTCATAATGGGCACAGAGGGTGTACAGACTCAGGAACTCAGCACAGGGATGGTGGGAACCCCTAATAATGGGCACAGCGGGTGTACAGACCCGGGAACTCAGCCCAGGGATGGTGGGAACCCCTCATAATGGGCACAGAGGGTGTACAGACCCAGGAACTCAGCACAGGGATGGTGGGAACCCCTAATAATGGGCACAGCGGGTGTACAGACCTGGAAACTCAGCACAGAGATGGTGAGAACCCCTCATAATGG
Organism: Lithobates pipiens; assembly: GCF_037356315.1. Classification (NCBI taxonomy): domain Eukaryota; kingdom Metazoa; phylum Chordata; class Amphibia; order Anura; family Ranidae; genus Lithobates; species Lithobates pipiens. Next base: position 35,100,763 of record NW_027507764.1, on the reverse strand, counting down.
GCACAGTGGGTGTACAGACCCAGGAACTCAGCCCAGGGATGGTGGGAACCCCTAATAATCGACACAGCGGGTGCACAGACCTGGGAATTCAGCCCAGGGATGGTGGGAACCCCTAATAATGGACACAGCGGGTGTACAGACCTGGGAACTCAGCACAGGGATGGTGAGAACCCCTCATAATGGGCACAATAGGTGTACAGACCTGGGAACTCAGCACAGGGATGGTGGGAACCCCTAATAATGGACACAGCGGGTGTACAGACCTGGGAACTCAGCACAGGGATAGTGAGAACCCCTCATAATGGACACAGCAGGTGTACAGACCTGGGAACTCAGCACAGGGATGGAGGGAACCTCTCATAATGGGCACAGTAGGTGTACAGACCTGGGAACTCAGCACAGGGATGGTGGGAACCCCTCATAATGGACACAGCAGGTGTACAGACCCGGGAACTCAGCACAGGGATGGTGGGAACCCCTCATAATGGGCACAGTAGGTGTACAGACCTGGGAACTCAGCACAGGGATGGTGGTAACCCCTAATAATGGGCACAGTGGGTGTACAGACCCAGGAAACTGTACAGGTAGCCTGAGAACCCCTCATAATGGGCACATAAGGTGTACAGACCTGGGAACTCAGCACAAGGATGGAGGAAACCCCTCATAATGGGCACAGCACCGACCCGGGAACTCAGCACAGGGATGGTGGGAAGCGGGGAATATTGTGTCACTTCCGGTTTTCCCGGCATGTAAACAAATCATTTTTGACTTTCAAAAAGCATCTGATCAAACAGATCTCAGTGTGATTAGATGCTTTTAAGGGCAGAGGAGAGATCTGGTATTTAATAGACTCCAGATGTCTCGTAATGAGTACCTGTCACCGCTTATTGCTATCACAAGGGATGTTTATATTGTGGCAGCTAGGGATGAGCCGAACACCCCCCGGTTCGGTTCGCACCAGAACTTGCGAACGACCCCCGCGTTCGGTACGAACGTTAGAACCCCATTGAAGTCTATGGGATTCGAACGTTCGAATTGGAAAGTGCTAATTTTAACGGCTAATATGCAAGATAGTGTCCTAAAAAGGCTTTGGGGACCTGCCTCCTGCCTCAGGGGACATGGGTCACTGCAAAAAAAAGTTTTAAAAACTACAGTTTTGGCGGGAGCACTAATTTTAATGACGATTAAAGTGAAAAAAAAAAGTGAAATATTCCTTTAAATATGGTGCCTGGGGGGTGTCTGTAGTATGCCTGTGAAGTGCCACGTGTTTCCCGTGTTTAGAACAGTCCCTGCACAAAATGACATTAAACGGAAATAACACCATTTAAAACTGCTTGCGGTTTTAATGTTATATCTGGTTCCTGCAATATGGTTGAAAATCATTGAGAAAAATGGCATGGGTAGCCCTCCCTGCCCATTACCAGCCTATTTGGGTCTTGTACGCATATTAAGGGGAACCCCGTACCCATATTAAAAAAAGGAAATGCGTGTGGCCCCCAGGCCCTATATACTCAGAACAGCAGTATACAGGCGGTGCAAACAAGACTGGGACTGTGTAGGTTTGTTGTGTTAAGTTGAATCTGTTTGTCATTTTCAACCGGTACATTTTTAAAGTGTAGCTCCAGTCAAAAAAACTATCTTTAAGCTTTTTGGAAAACATAGGGAAGGGTTATCACCCCTGTATAATTTGTTTTGTCGTCCATCTTTTTTCATCTCACTTGCTGCTGTCTCCTTGCGTTTGCAAGTAGGAGATGTTTGTAAGTTGGATGTTTGAAAGTAGGGGCCTGCCCTATATTATAGCGGTATGTACTGGGTACAGAGCACGCAGACAGCACGCACTCCTAACACTACTGACTGCAAGCTCTATTATTAACCACTTGTTAGCCCAATGTTTGCATAAAGTGAAAGATGAAGTTATGCTGAGTAAATAGATATCAAACATGTCACTCTTCAAAATTGCACATGCCCGTGGAATGGCGCCAAACGTCGCTACTTAAAAAATCCCCATAGGCGACGCTTTAATTTTTTTTTTACTGGTTACATGTTTTGAGTTGCAGAGGAGGTCTAGGACTAGAATTATTGCTCTCGTTCTAACATTCTCGGCGATACCTCACATGTGTGGCACATGCGAGCACATGGGGACATGGGCGCTTTAATTTTTATTTTATTTTTTTATTGTTCATTTTACTTTATTTATGTTAGTTTGACATTTTTTTCCCCAAAAATATATTTTTGATCACTTTTATTCCTATTACAAGAAATGTAAACATCCCTTGTAATAGGAATATGGGGTGACAGGTCCTCTTTACAGTGAAATCTGGGGGGTCAATATGACCCCACATCTCACCTCTAGGCTGGGAAGCCTGAAATAAAAAATAAAAAAAAGATTCTGGCTTTGATCGTACTGGCGAGTTGGTAGAAGCACCGGAGGGCGGTGAGGGGTGGGGGGCGTCTATGGCTGGGTATTTCAGGGTATCACCGAGTATGGCTGGGTATCTCTGAGTATGGCTGGGTATGGCAATTTATGGCAGGGTATTACAGAGTATTGGCGGGGTATTGGCGGGGTACTACAGAGTAATAGCAGGGTACTGCAGAGTATTGGGGGGTACTACAGAGTAATGGCAGGGTACTGCAGAGTATTGGGGGTACTGCAGAGTAATGGCGGGTATTGCAGAGTAATGGCGGGTACTGCAGAGTATTGGGGGGTACTGCAGAGTAATGGGGGTTACTGCAGAGTAATGGGGGGTACTGCAGAGTAATGGCAGGGTACTGCACTGCAGAGTAATGGCAGGGTACTGCACTGCAGAGTAATGCAGAGTATTTGCAGGGAATTGAGGGGTTAATTTTCGGTGAGCAGCGATGTGGGCACTGCAGATGCAGCCCACATCGCTGCTGACACCGATCTCTTCCCCCTCCGCTGTTCCGATCGGTACAGAGAGGGGAGGGAGGAACAGGCGTCATAACATGACGCCGGTTTGTTTCCAAGTGATCACTCCGTCATTTGACGGAGCAATCACGTGGTAAACGGCCGCTATGAGCGGCCGTTTACCGTGATCCGTGATGCGACCCGGCGGTCACGGATGCTCTCGAGTGCGCACACCTCGGGGCACGCGAGAGCAGAATTCTGGGAGGCCGTTAATTAACGGCCTCTCAGAGTTAAACAACCCCCCTGAAGCCGTTAATCGGCAATGGGCAGTTGTTAAGTGGTTAAAGCTAGATCACTAGCTATATAGGTGAGGTGAATATAGTGGTGTATACTGCAGTCAGGGCACAGACAACAACCACTACACAGCAGCAAGATAGGAAATCAGCCAAAAACGATTGGTGTGTACTGTGTTGAAGGTACACAGAACACCCACTGCTTCAGATGCTAAGTAACACACTACACGAGGCCGCCTCAAAGGTGGCCTTATATAGTGCACTACACAGCCTGAGCTATGATTGGCCACAGGCAGGATGCCTGTGGCCAATCATGGCTCTCCTCGCTGCCGGCGCTGCGATTGGCCAAGCATGCGGGGTCACAGTGCATGCTTGGCCAATCATGGGGCAGCAATGCACTGCGCCACCGCAGTGCATTGTGGTCCGCGCGCGCGTCACTCGAATTTTGACACGAACGGCCCAAACGTTCGGAATTCGCCGAACGGCCGAACAGCCAATGTTCGAGTCGAACATACGTTCGACTCGAACATGAAGCTCATCCCTAGTGGCAGCAATAAAAGGGATCAACATTTTTTTAAAAGAGAGAGTGTAAAATAAAAAAATTCAAGTAAAATAAATAATAATAAAAAAAAGTAACTGCTTCATGTGCACGCTTTAGCCAAAAGACGGCTGCAACGTGGGCTTCCACTTCTGGGAGGGCATCTATCGATCAGTGAAAAAAAAAAACACAGATTTTTACATGTCAGAATAGTTCTGGTTTTCAAGCAGAAACTAACCAGAAAAAAAAACCTCTGTTTCAATAAATAGCTGAATGACGTTTGTTGAAACGTGGCTGCTTTTCCTGTGCCAACTCATGCCCATCATTTTATTCTATAGGGCCTCTGCTTATAAAAATATATACTGTTTGGGGGTTCTAAATAAATTTCTACCAAAAAATAATGATTGTTCCATGTCAGAATAGTCCTGGTCTTCAAGAAGAAACTCACCAAAAAAATAAATAAATAAGAAATCCTACATTTAAAAAAAAACAACCGAATAACGTTTGTTGAAACGTGGCAGCTCTTCCTGTGCCAACTCATGCCCATCATTTTATTCTCTAGGGCCTCTGCTTAAAAAAAATATATTGCATATTTATATGTGATTATATATATTTATATCATTTCACGTGTGGGAGTATTTGTAATTGAGGTAGATAGTGTGATTTGTATTGTTCACATGTGTATAGCGCTGCGTGGCATCAGTTATTTTTTCATTTAAAAAGAAACAATTGGGATGCACTTATTTGATAAAAAAAAATATATACTGTTTGGGGGTTCTAAGTCATTTTTGTACCAAAAAAATACTGATTGTTCCATGTCAGAATAATCATGGTCTTCAAGAAGAAACTCACCAAAAATAAAAATAAATCCTACATTTAAAAAACAACAACCGAATAAGGTTTGTTGAAACGTGGCAGCTCTTCCTGTGCCAACTCATGCCCATCATTTTATTCTCTAGGGCCTCTGCTTAAAAAAAATATATTGCATATTTATATGTGATTATATATATATATCATTTCACGTGTGGGAGTATTTGTAATTGAGGTAGATAGTGTGATTTTTATTGTTCACATGTGTATAGCGTTACGTGGCATCAGTTATTTTTTCATTTAACCACTTAATAACCGGCCTATAGCCGAATGACGGCTACAGGGCGGTTTCTTAACTCTGGGAGGCCGTCATATGACGTCCTCCCAGAATTCCGCTCTCGCGCGCCCCCTGGGGCGCGCACTCGAGAGCATCCGTGACCGCCGGGTCCACAGGACCCAGCTCATCACGGATCACGGTAAACGGCCGTTTACCACGTGATCGCTCCGTCAAATGACGGAGTGATCACTTGTAAACAAACCGGCGTCATGTTATGACGCCGGTTCCTCCCTCCCCCTCTCTGTACCGATCGGAACAGCGGAGGGGGAAGAGATCGGTGTCAGCAGCGATGTGGGCTGCATCTGCAGTGCCCACATCGCTGCTCACCGAAAATTAACCCCTCAATTCCCTGCAAATACTCTGCAATACCCTGCCATTACTCTGCATTACTCTGCAATACCCTGCAATACTCTGCATTACTGTGCAATACTCTGCAATACTCTGCATTACTCTGCAATACCCTGCAATACTCTGCAATACTCTGCAATACCCTGCATTACTCTGCAATACCCTGCAATACCCTGCATTACTCTGCAATACCCTGCAATACTCTGCAATACCCTGCAATACCCTGCATTACTCTGCAATACTCTGCAATACTCTGCATTACTCTGCATTACCCTGCAATACCCTGCATTACTCTGCAATACTCTGCAATACTCTGCATTACTCTGCATTACTCTGCAATACTCTGCAATACTCTGCAATACCCTGCAACGCTCTGCAACACCCGCCAATACCCTGCAACACTCTGCAATGCTCTGCAACACCCACCAATACCCTGCAATGCTCTGCAACACCCGCCAATACCGTGCAACACTCTGCAATGCTCTGCAACGCAATACTCTGCAACGCCATACTCTGAGATACCCAGCCATAGTCGGTGATACCCTGCAATACCCAGCCATAGACACCGCCCCCTTCCCGCCGCCCTCCGGTGCTTCTACCGACTCGCCAATACGATCAAATCCAGAATCTTTTTTTTTTTCAGGCTTCCCAGCTTATAGGTGAGATGCGGGGTCTTATTGACCCCATATCTCACTGTAAAGAGGACCTGTCATGCCATATTCCTATTACAAGGGATGTTTACATTCCTTGTAATAGGAATAAAAGTGATCAAAAAATTTATTTTTGGGGAAAAAAATGTCAAACTAAAATAAATAAAGTAAAATGAACAATAAAATATATATATATTTTTTTAAAGCGCCCCTGTCCCCATGTGCTCGCATGCAGAAGCGAACGCATACGAAAGTCCCGCCCACATATGAAAACGGTGTTCAAACCACACATGTGAGGTATCGCTGCGAACGTTGGAGCGAGAGCAATAATTCTAGCCCTAGACCTCCTCTGTAACTCAAAACATATAACCAGTAAAAAAAAAAAATTTAATCGTCGCCTATGGGGATTTTTAAGTAGCGACGTTTGGCGCCATTCCACGAGCCTGTGCAATTTTGAAGAGTGACATGTTGGGTATCGATTTACTCGGTGTAACTTCATCTTTCACATTATGCAAAAATTGGGCTAACTTTACTGTGTTTTTTTTTTTTTAAGCACAAAACTGTTTTTGTTCCAAAAAAAAGCATTCGAAAAATTGCTGCGCAAATACCGTGCGAGATAAAAAGTTGCAACGACCACCATTGTATTCTCCAGGGTGTTTGCTAAAAAAACATATATAATGTTTTGGGATTCTATGTAATTTTCTAGCAAATAAATGATGATTTTTACATGTAGGAGAGAAATGTCAGAATTGTCCTGGGTGCTCCAGAACGCCTGATGGCGCTCCCTGCATGTTGGTCCTCTGTATGTGGCCACGCTGTGTAAAGGTCTCACACATGTGGTATCGCCGTACTTGCGAGTAATAGCAGAATGTGTTTTGGGGTGTAATTTGTGGTATGCATATGCTGTGTGAGAAATAAACTGATAATATGACAATTTTGTGAAAAAAAAAAAAAAGTAAAAAAAATCTTGATTTTGCAAAGAATTGTGGGAAAAAATTACAACTTCAAAAAACTCATCATGCCTCTTACTAAATACCTTGGAATGTCTTCTTTCCAAAAAGGGGTCATTTGGGGGGTATTTGTACTTTTCTGGCATGTTAGGGTCTCAAGAATTGAAATAGGCCGTCAGTACTTCAGGTGTGATCAATTTTCAGATATTGGCACCATAGCTTGTGGACTCTATAACTTTCACAAAGACCAAATAATATCCACCAATTTGTACTTATTTTTACCAAAGATATGTAGTGGTATAAATTTTGGCCAAAATTTATGAAGAAAAAATTACTAATCTGCTAAATTTTATAACAGAAACGAAGAAAAATTCATTTTTTTACAGAATTTTCTGTATTTTTTCTTTTATAGCACAAAAAATAAAAAACCCAGCGGTGATTAAATACCACCAAAAGAAAGCTCCATTTGTGTGAAAAAAAGGACAAAAATTTCATATAGGTCCAGTGTTGCATGACTGAGTAATTGTCATTCAAAATGTGAGAGCACCGAAAGCTGAAAATTGGTCTGGTTATTAAGGGTGTTTAAGTGCCCAGTGGTCAAGTGGTTAAAAAGAAACAATTGGGATGCACTTATTTGATAAAAAAAACTATATACTGTTTGGGGGTTCTAAGTAATTTTTGTACCAAAAAAATACTGATTGTTCCATATCAGAATAATCATGGTCTTGAAGAAGAAACTCACCAAAAAAAAAAAAAAATCCTACATTTAAAAAAAAACAACCGAATAACGTTTGTTGAAACGTGGCAGCTCTTCCTGTGCCAACTCATGCCCATCATTTTATTCTCTAGGGCCTCTGCTTAAAAAAACTATATACTGTTTGGGGGTTCTAAGTAATTTTTGTACCAAAAAAATACTGATTGTTCCATATCAGAATAATCATGGTCTTGAAGAAGAAACTCACCAAAAAAAAAAAAAATCCTACATTTAAAAAAAAACAACCGAATAACGTTTGTTGAAACGTGGCAGCTCTTCCTGTGCCAACTCATGCCCATCATTTTATTCTCTAGGGCCTCTGCTTAAAAAAAATATATACTGTTTGGGGGTTCTAAGTAATTTTTGTACCAAAAAAAATACTGATTGTTCCATGTCAGAATAGTCCTGGTCTTCAAGAAGAAACTCACCAAAAAAAATAAAAATAAATCCTACATTTAAAAAAAAACAACCGAATAAGGTTTGTTGAAACGTGGCAGCTTTTCCTGTGCCACCTCATGCCAAGAAGGTCCCGGGTATGGAGAAATCTGGCTCCGGTTTTACACGCAGCCGTCTCATTTTGCTTTGCTAAACGTTTTAGTTTTTTTTTTTTTTTTTTTCACCCCCCGGCCCCCTCCCTTGTCTAGAAAGCCCTAATGAGTCGCAGCCCAACGCAGAAGAAGGGCTAATCCTCCTTTTGAAGAAGACGGGAGATGGTCAGAAGAAAGTCTGATTCAGCACAGGGGAGGGTTTTCGTGACTCAAACTTCCCATATCCTCGAATCCTTCAAGAGAAACCCAAAAGAAGACCAAACTTCCTTCACACACACACAAAAAAACGTCAGTCCTGGAGGAAACGCGAGAGGAAGATGATTGTTCGGAGAACTTCTGCCGTCCGGACTCGTCAAGGCTGAGCTATTCTTCATGCATCTGGAGGGAAGGCGGGCGGCCCATCGAAGAGCCATGGCTGGATTTTTCTGAGTAGGTACCACCACCTTGACCCTTTTTTTGTTTTGTTCCCCCCCCCCCCGGTAAAATAATCTTTATTTATTTTTTATTTATTTTTTACGATTGGAAATCATTTGTTGGCCTTTCAGCTTCTCCGGGACGGGGTCCTTCTCTTTCTCTGGCTATAAATTCAACTTTTTCTTTGGTGCGTTTAAAAATAGCTCATTCCCGAAGCCCCGAGCCCCGTATTGGCCTCACGTTAGCAGGATCTCTGCGCCAAATGGAGCCGCTTTGATTCTGCCTTTTTTTTTTTTTTTTGATGAGAAACACATTGCGTTGCTCAACCCGGAGATCCTACAGGCGACTAAGCCGGCGTGACGTTTATTAAAAGAGAAGGCGGCGAAGATACCGGAGGAAACGGAGATTTACTAAACCTGCAAAGCACAGAATCTGGAGCAGCTGTGCGCAGTAGCCAATCGGCTTTTAACTTCAGCATCTTCAATTAAGCTTCGACAAAGAAAGCTGGAAGCTGATTGGCCGCCGTGCACAGCTGCACCAGATTTTCCACTCTCCAGTTTTAGTACATCAGCCCCTCTGTAATAATAAATGGAGGGCATGGCATGGCACAGGACAGCACGCTGGGGCTTGTAGTCCGCCCCACAGTCTGAGTCTGCGGTATATCAAAACGCTTTTGTATTCCTTTAAAAAATTGTGAAGCGTTGTCTCCGTTATTGGTTGGATTACATACTCTTTTTTAAAAAAAATTTAAATAGTAGAAATTATTTATGTTTCCTTTTTGCTCCCCCTCCTTTACCTAACGTGGTATTCATGAAAAATAGAATATATTGCATGTAGATGTTGTGGTTGCATTCGTTGTCTTTTTTTTTTTTTAGATCTTTATTTTCACTTAGTGATCCTGCCAGTAAGTCTGTTTTTTTTTTTTGCAACTTCCTCTAACAGGCCAAGCTGTCCAGCAAAAATGGCAGTTGGCATGGTTAAGACCAACCATTTACCACTGACAGGGGTGTTTACAATCAGTGCCGGTGTTCTGGCAAAAAACTGTCCCCCCAATCAGATAGTGCTCAGCGCTTGCTCAGTACGGAGGTCAAGGAGACTCCGAAAGTCTCAGAAGATGAACGGCGCCTGCGCACTTGTAAAATTAGCAGTGACATCATCACGGTGCTGTACACAGCCTGTGCAGAGAGCAGAGCTGTGGGAGGGGCCCATCAAGCTCCACCCACTATAGCTGCCCAGAAAACGACAGGAGGGGGGGGCGGAGACAAGACCAGCCACCCTGCACAAGAAGAGAGAGCAGAGATGTGGGAGGAGCCCAGCAGGTTCCACCCACTACATGCTGCCTGTAGACAACTAGAGGAGAGGGCGGAGACGATATCAGTCATCCTGCACAAGGAGAGAGAGCAGAGCTGTGGGAGGGGCCAAGCAGACTCCACCCACTACAGGCTTCCCGCATAAAACTACAAGAGAGGGCGGAGACAAGATCAGTCCCACTGCACAAGGGGAGGGAGCAGAGCTGTGGGAGAGGCCCAGCAGACTCCACCCACTACAAGCTCTGAGTCCAGGTTCAAGCCCCACCATGCAAGTGCACATGCGGTAGCACTTAGTAGCAGGGCCCCTCGCAGGCTCGCTTCGGGCACAGCCTCACTTCGCTCGCCACACTTCGGGCACGGCCTCGCTTCCCTCGCCACACTTCGGGCACGGCCTCGCTTCGCTCGCCACACTTCGGGCACGGCCTCGCTTCGCTCGCCACACTTCGGGCACGGCCTCGCTTCGCTCGCCACACTTCGGGCACGGCCTCGCTTCGCTCGCCACACTTCGGGCACGGCCTCGCTTCGCTCGCCACACTTCGGGCACGGCCTCGCTTCGCTCGCCACACTTCGGGCACGGCCTCGCTTCGCTCGCCACTCTTCGGGCACGGCCTCGCTTCACTCAGCAATTTTTTATTCTAACTCCTATGTCCACTTGGATGGTGGGGCTTGAACATGGACTCAGTTCGCAGGCGCCGTTCATCTTCGGAGACCTTCGGCGTCTCCTTGACCTCCGTCCTGCGCAAGCGCAGTACAGGGCAGGCACTATCTGACGGGGGACAGTATTCGACAGTACACCGGAAGAAGGTCATCCAGAGCCCAGGGCAAAGTTGCAAAATTATGCCGCACCCCTACAACATTTTATTTTTACTATTATTATACAGGATTTTTATGGTGCCAACAGCTTGCAAAATAAAGGTGGACAGTACAGTTACAATAAAATTCAATACAAGAGGGTTCAGAGGGCCTTGCCCATAAGAGATTACAATCTAAAAGGGATGTAATACTTTGTAGTCACTTTGCCTCTATGAAGCGCTAATTCTGCATTCACAAGTTTCTGTATGAAATTCTGATTAGAAGACTGAGTCTTTGTAATAAATGGGCTCTATAAGATAATGGGCAGTGCCTGTGAGCTCTGTAGTCCTAGGTGTGGACCACTAACCAGCACACTGGCTGGGCACGCTTGTAGTTTCTCAGCAGCAGATACAAAAAAACGAACATTGTGGGAAAATGGAATCAACGCGTTTCGTCATGGGCGAAACGTGTTGACTTACTCTCATTCACCACAGTATTCGTTTTTCTGTGTCCTGTTGCTTTTTTAAAATAATAAGGATAGACTTCATTGGGGGTGGAGCCATCCGAATTTCTGTATATACACTGGGATCAGTGTGACTAGGCTTGAACCCCAGCGGGAGGTGTGTGGGATGACGGCAGCGGGCCATCCTGGAGCGACGTTATCTTGGTCACTGGGAGGGCAGCATCGTCCCTGAGATTGTGGTAGCTGAGTATATTGTTTTATGTTATACGGAGGTACAGTTTGATCAGAGAGGGGGGGGGGTTGCTTGTAATCAGCCTCATGCCAAAAATGCGCCTCCACGCCCTTGTGTAGTGGAAGTGATTCTTGGTTCCTCACCCTAATGGTGACCATTAGACATGTGCGGTCCGTTAAGTCCCGAATAGTTATTAAGAAATTTGGATGAATCAGAGTTTCCGAAATGCAATAGTAATAAATTTAAACGAATCCACAATAATGAAACTTTCAGACTAAATTAGAATTGACATTTTTGTTTTTGATTCAAATTTGAATTTCCGAAGAGAATAAAAATATATATAAGAGAAATAAGGGAATATAATAGAAAATAAAAGAATAGAAAATAATAGAGTAAAACAGACTAGAATACTAAATAAAAGAATAGAAAAATAGAATAGAAAATAAGGGAATAGAATAGAAAATAAAAAATAGAATAGGAAATAAAGGAAATGAATGGAGTAAAACAGAACAAAGTAGAATAGAAAATAAAAGAACAGAATAAAATAGAATAGAAAATAAAGGAATAGAATAAATTTGAATTAGAATAGGAGTAGAAAATAAAAAGAATAGAATAGAATTTTAAAAAAAATAGCATAGAGTAGAAAGAATATAACCATTTCCCAAAATTTTTATAGAATAAATTTGAATAGAATAGAAAATAAAAGAATAGAATGGAATAGAATAAAATGGAAAAAATATAACCATATTCCAGAATTCGGATTTTGAATAGAATAGAAAAGAAAAGAATAAAATAGAAAAGAAAAGAATATAATAGAAAAGACTAAAGAAATTGAATTGGAATTTGAATCCATTTAAACACGATCAAACAAAACAAATTCCAAAAATGTATTAAACAAATTGATGTAAATAACGAATTGAAACCAAACGAAACTGTTTTGTTCGTTCTGCACATGACTGTACAACACTCTTAGATAAACGATCAATTTCCTATGCAATTGATATATTCCGACATAATAATTGATCTATAGTTGGTGACCCATTCGATTGATATGCCACACAGGAAGTGGATTTCGATCGATAATAAGGTACAATCATAATTTACAATCGCAAGGTATCGAGCTACTCTTTGTTTCTGCCACATAATCTCATAATCCAATCAATAGAAATACGATTGTATTCGTGAACAAATGCTGCTGATTGATTCTAAACGATCGATGATAATATTCCACCATTGGCTGATTGACTTTGATTTAAATGATGTCCTAATCAATTAGAAAAGACCTTATGAGTTTTAATATTAGGGCACTTACCTGTCCAGGAGTCCTCTCCTCAGCCAATCTTTTAATCAGCCATCTTGACTAAGGGAGCCTTGTGGCTTCACAGCCGGTTTCCTACTGCGCATGCGTGGAGCACACTGCACTTTGTGAATGGGCCGGCTGTGGGGGGAAGGGGGGGGGCAGCTAAACTTGCAGGGAACTGAGCCGGAAGTTGGAGCGGGTACCTCCCTCCCCCACCCCCAAAAGGTGGAAAATGTGTCAGTGGAGAGGGGGGAGGAGGCAGGCAACCCGAGCTTCCCCTTTTAGGTCCCCTTTACATCAGGGTCCCCAGCAGAGTCCCCTTTACATCAGGGTCCCCATCAGAGTCCTCGTTTACATCAGGGTCCCCATCAGAGTCCCCCTTTACATCAGGGTTCCCATCAGAGTCCCCCTTTACATCAGGGTCCCCATCAGAGTCTCCTTTACAACAGGGTGCCCTTCAGATTCCCCCCTTACTTCAGGGTCCCTATTAGAGTCCCTCTTACATCAGGGTCCCCTTAAGATTCCTCCCTTACTTTAGGGTCCCCATCAGAGTTCCCCTTACACCAGAGTCCCCCATTAGAGTCCTCCTTACATCAGAGTCCCCATCAGAGTTCCCTTTACATCAGGGTCTCCATCAGAGTATCCCTTTACACCAGGGTCCCCATCAGAGTCCTCCTTTACAACAGGGTCCCCATCAGAGTCCTCCTTTACATCAGGGTCCCCATCAGAGTCCCCTTTACATCAGGGTCCCCTTCAGTTTCCCCCTTACTTTTACTTCAGGGTCCCTATTAGAGTCCCCCTTACATCAGGGTCTCCTTCAGATTCCTCCCTTACTTCAAGGTCCCCATCAGAGTCCCCCTTACACCAGGGTCCCCCATTAGAGTCCTCCTTACATCAGGGTCCACATCAGATTCCCCTTACATCAGGGGCCCTATCAGAGTCCCCCTTACATCAGGGTCTCCATTAGAGTCCTCCTTACATAAGGGTCCCCATTACAGTCCCCCTTTACATTAGAGTCCCCTTCAGAGTCTCACCTCATATCAGAGTCCCTATCAAATTCTCTCCTCACATCAGAGTCCCCATCAGAGTGCTCCTTTAAATCAGTGTCCCCATCAGCACCCCCTTACATTGGGTTCCCCATCACATCAGGGTGCCTATCAGAGTCCCCCTTACATTGGGGTCCCTATCAAAGTCCCCTTTAAATCAGGGTCCCCATCAGAGTCCCCCCTCACATCAGGGTTCCGATCAGAGTCCCCAACCTCCTCTGTAAATCTAAAGTAGTAACCTGTAATAGGTTTTAAAGCGTCGCCTATGGAGAGTACAGAGCGCGGGCGCGTGCAGTTTTAAAGCACAAGACGTACATTTATAAGAGAGGAGCCGCGGGGACATCGCAGCGCACGCTGGAAATCGCAGCTCTGACTTGTAGGAAGATTTTTTTTTTTCCTCCCGTTTTTTCCCTTTTATAGTAAAAAGAATAAATACAAAAAATCTGCAAGAAATTGGACTCAGATGAGGCCGAGGGACTCCATAGAGGAGACTGGGGCTTCGCCTCCTCCCATCAGGCAGGATATGCGATTGTGTGATCTGTACAGCCGCTGATCCTAATTATCTGGTGGGAAAGCAGCCACACGCGATCAATACCATCATTAAATCGATCTATCAAAGAAACGAAATTAGATTGAGCCCCCGTTCACACTAACGCGATGCGGAAAACCCACAAGATGCACTGCGTTTCCCCGTGACGCATCGCAGTCCAAAGCAATCGCACGGCGTCCATGCGATCTGCTGCAGGTGTCAAAGTCATCTTAACGACAGCCTGAAACAGATTGCAAAACGCAGTGCGATTGCCACACCCATGCGATTCGATTCAGGTACTGGGGGGGTTTGTCCGGGTTTACACTAGTGCGATGCAGACACCGCATGTGATTCGCACAGGAATCGCACCGCATTCCTGTGCGCATCACATGTCGTGTATGTGCGGTGCGACTTCAGCCATACATTTTGTATGGCTGAAATCACATCGCATCCGCACCAAAATGGTGTTCACACCCATGCGATGCGATTCTGGCAATCGTACTGCATTTTGCGCTCTGTTTCGGGGCGTCATTAAGGTAACATTGACACCCGCAGCAGATCGCATGGGAGCCGTGCGATTGCAATGCGGTGCAAGAAAAAGCACAGGATTCGCTGCGTTTCCCTCATTGCATAAGTGTTAACCGGGGCTCCTGCACCATTTCTTAGCCCAATTCTTTTCTATAATGTGAAAGATGATGTTACGTCGAATAAATAGATACCTAACATGTCACGCTTCAAAATTGCACACGCTTTTAGAATGGCAACAAACGTCGGCACTAAAAATCTCCAAACTCTTTAAAAATGTTTTACAGGTTACCAGTTTTGGGTCTCTCCTGAGGTTACCTGTGGGGGCTGGGGGGGGGGGGGGGGGGGTTCTTTGTATCCTGAACAGTTCCTGTGGCTAAAATCTTTCTTGATCTATCTGAAATTTTCCACTTCTTATTAAATGATTGGACAGTACTGACTGGCATATTCAAGGCTTTGAGTATCTTTTTAAATCCATTTCCATCTTCATAAAGTTTCATTACCTCGTTACGCAGGTATTTTGGCTGTTCTTTTCTACCTCCTCATGGCTCGGTGTCTAGCCTGCTTAGTGCATCCATGTGAGAGCGAACACACTCATTGACTCTTTATACACAGACGCTTATTGTGATTTAAAGCGGGAGTCCGCCGGGAGTGCGCGTTTTTTTTTTTTTTTTTTTTTAAAGCCAGCAGCTACAAATACTGCAGCTGCTGACTTTTAAAATAGTGACACTTACCTGTCCAGCGCGCCCACGATGTCGGCACCCGAAGCCGATCTCTCGATCGTCTCTCGGGTGCTGCCGCCGCCATCTTGGGTATGGGAATCAGGAAGTGGAGCCTTTCGGCTTCATTTCCCGGTTCCCTACTGCGCATGCGCGAGTCGCGCTGCGCAATGAGGATGGACCCCGCTGCCTCTGGGATCTGTGTGTTTCCCAGCAGGCAGCGGGGGACTTTCGGAAAGGGTCGTAATCTGCGCCCCTTTCCGCAGAGAGCGATCCAGGAAGTGGATGCAGATACCTGTACTGTACAGGTACCTGCACCCCCCTCCCCCCTGAAAGGTGCCAATTGTGGCGCCGGAGGGGGGGAGGATTCCAATGAGCGGAAGGTCCACTTTAGGGTGGACCTCCGCTTTAAAAAGCCACAAATGTGGGAAATTTACCTTTTAATGGCCATTTTAACCTGTGAGTGCCACCTTCTGTGTCTGTACCAAGGCCAAACATTCTGGGGTATGCAAACTTTTGAGCTCAAATGTATATAGCTAACCTAAGGGGGGTTATTGGTCTCTTAACAAAAGATTTTACCTTTTTCGATCCGTTGTTGCGTCCCAGTGTTTGCTGATTCCTTGCAGCCTCTTTGCAGCCACTGCCTGTCTGTATGCAGTCCGATAATGGCCGCGTGGCATGTTCCCGACAACGGTGGACCCTGCCTTTGTGATGTGAGTTGTACTCTTGTGACGAGGTGACAACGCAGGAGTACAATTACAATTTACAAATTAAAAATATTGCGAATGATTAATAGGGATCAGTAAATATTATTATATTTTATATCTATATCCATATATCATGTGTATTATTGAATCTCGGTGAGCTTTGTGTATTCCTTCCAGATCTGTGCGGTACTCGTGTGAGACTTCCGGTAAAAAAGACCAGTCACCGCTGCCCTCTCTCCTTGTGCAGGGTGGCTGGTCCTGTCTCCGCCCCCTCCTGTAGTTTTTTTGCAGGCAACCTGTAGTGGGGGCGGAACTTGCTGGGCCCCTCCCACAGCTCTGCCCTCTCCCCTTGTGCAGGGTGGCTGGTCTTGTCTCCGCCCACTCCTGTAGTTGTCTACAGGCAGCTTGTAGTGGGTGGAGTCTGCTGGGCCTTTCCCACAGCTCTGCTCCCTCCCCTTGTGCAGTGGGACTGATCTTGTCTCCGCCCTCTCTTGTAGTTTTATGCGGGAAGCCTGTAGTGGGTGGAGTCTGCTTGGCCCCTCCCACAGCTTTGCTCTCTCTCCTTGTGCAGGATGACTGATGTCGTCTCCGCCCTCTCCTCTAGTTGTCTACAGGCAGCCTGTAGTGGGTGGAACCTGCTGGGCTCCTCCCCCATCTCTGCTCTCTCTTCTTGTGCAGGGTGGCTGGTCTTGTCTCCGCCCCCTCCTGTAGTTTTCTGGGCAGCTATAGTGGGTGGAGCCTGATGGGCCCCTCCCACAGCTCTGCTCTCTGCACAGGCTGTGTACAGCACAGTGATGATGTCACTGCTAATTTTACAAGGTAATATCTGGGTTTTCAAAGGAATTTGGTGCTCATCAAGTGGATTTATATCCTTTGTGGCTACTGAGGATTTTTTTTTTTTTTTAAACCAAAGTTTTTGTGGCTGGAGTTCTGCTTTTAAAAATAATAAATCATATTATCTTTCTGCTGTCAACTATCGGGTACTCCTTTATCCACTCATGTGACTGCGGCGTACACGAGACATGTTAACCGTGCGATGCCCCTGCGGCCGCCGCTTCCCGCAGACTCCCTATTGTAATCCACAAGTGGGCAGATGTCCTGATAACGCTCTGACCACAACACCGCGTCTTCAGGCCATCCATCCCATATAAAAATACCTTCCCTCCCATTGTCAGGATGACAGGATAGACAATAGCGGCACGCCGGTGTTAACAGCTCAGCCGAGGGAGGAGCTTCCTGCTGCCATCAGGGGTGGAAAAAGTCCAAAAAACAAAAAAACTGAACGGCAACCGGTGAGCCGGTAACCACAACAGGAGCCAAACACACTACAGTCACCTTATAGGCATCTCCTCCGCCGGCTGAGATCTGCCGCTTTATTATAGACATTAACCGGTTCAGCTCTCCGACCCTCCAAACTCCTCCACTACACCCCCCTCTACGCCCCCCTACACTACACTCACCACTCTACACCCCACTCACCTCTCTACACCCCTCTACACTACACCCCCCTCTACACCCCACTCACCTCTCTACACCCCTCTACACCGCCTACAACCCCTACACCCCTCTACACTACACCCCCCTCTACGCCACTCTATACCCCCCTACACTACACTCACCACTCTACACCACACTCACCTCTCTACACCTCCCTACACCCCCTACAACCCCTACACTCCTCTACACTACACCCTCCTCTACACCCCACTCACCCCTCTACACTACACCCCCCTCTACTACACTCACCACTCTACACCACACTCACCTCTCTACACCTCCCTACACCCCTTACAACCCCTACACCCCTCTACACTACACCCTCCTCTACACCCCACTCACCCCTCTACACTACACCCCCCTCTACGTCACTCTATACCCCCTACACTACACTCACCACTCTACACCCCTCTACACTACACCCCCCTCTACGCCACTCTATACCCCCCTACACTACACTCACCACTCTACACCCCTCTACACTACACCCCCCTCTACGCCACTCTATACCCCCCTACACTACACTCACCACTCTACACCCCACTCACCTCTCTACACCTCCCTACACCCCCTACAACCCCCTACAACCCCTACACCCCTCTACACTACACCCTCCTCTACACCCCACTCACCCCTCTATACCCCTCTACACTACACTCACCCTTCTACATCACACTAACCCTTCTACACTCCTCTACACTACAGTCACCCTTCTACACCCCTCTACATCACACTAACCGCTCTACACTACACTCACCCCTCTACACCCCACTTACCCCTCTACATCCTTCTACACTCCTACGCCCCTCTACACCCCGCCACACTCACCCCTCTACACCCCTCTGCACTACACTCACCCCTCTATACCCCTCTACACCCCGCCACACTCACCCCTCTCTCTCACCTCTCTACACTACATTCGCCCCTCTACATCACACTCACACTTCTACACTACACTCAGCCAGGCCTTCTAGTCTAACATCAGTGCCTGAACTCACAAATGCTCTTCTGGAAGAACGGTCTGACTTTTCCATAGACACATCTCCTAAACCTTGTGGACAGGCTTCTCAGAAGAGTTGAAGCTGTTATAGCTGAAAAGGGTGGGCCAACCCAATATTGAACCCTACGGGCTAAAGCCTCATACACACGGTACGGTTGCTGGCGGGGGATTGTCTGTTGACAGACTGTTGTCCTAAAATCTTACTGTTAGTACGCTCCTTTTGACAATTGTTGTCCGATTTTTGGCCAACAAATGGATGACAGGCTAGTAAATTTTACAACAGTCAACGATTTGACGTCTGATTTTCAGATGGTCAGTACACAAATCCATCACACAAAAGTCGAAAGTACAAACACGCATGCTCGGAATCAATGCTCACCAAACACAACATTAGCAGAAGGGGCCCAAAGGGTGGCGCTCAAGAGCTGACATTCCATGTAGTACGTCGATACGTTCGTGTTTGTGGCACAGCTATTGTGTACCGTTAGTATGCAAGACAAGATCCTGGCACACGCCCTGAAGATAAAAAACAGGCGCTCGGTTGGCCAACAATCGTACCGTGTGTACGAGGCTTAAGACTGGAATTCCATTAAAGTTTATGTGCGTGTAAAGGCAGGCGTCCCAATACTTTTGGTAAAATAGTGTGTGTATATTTCAATAAAGATATATATACAGTATATTATTATAATTGACATAATGTGATCTGCGTGCAGGGTGTGTGCTTTCCTGCCCTCAGCACTGACCATATGACTTCCTGATCAGGCCAGGCCCCAGAGTCGCCACCATCAGCTGATGATCATCACATGAGCCCGCAGGCCATTTCTGACCTTCAGGACCAATAAAGAGATTATTCTAAGTATAAAGATACACCGCCAAAGTGAATGAAGCTGGCAAGGAGTTGTGCTGTGCCAGGATGGGGGTTAAATGAGCCTTTGTTGCACAATTTTCCAGCAGAAATTAAAATTTCCTGAAATAAATGCTTATTATGAAAAATTATAACGGGTTCCCACCATCCCTGTGCTGAGTTCCTGGGTCTGTACACCTGCTGTGCCCATTATGAGGGGTTCCCACCATCCCTGTGCTGAGTTCCTGGGTCTGTACACCTACTGTGCCCATTATGAGGGGTTCCCACCATCCCTGTGCTGAGTTCCCGGGTCTGTACACCTACTGTGCCCATTATGAGGGGTTCCCACCATCACGGTGCTGAGTTCCCGGGTCTGTACACCTGCTGTGCCCATTATGAGGGGTTCCCACCCTCCCTGTGCCGAGTTCCCGGGTCTGTACACCTACTGTGCCCATTATGAGGGGTTCCCACCATCCCTTTGCTGAGTACCCAGGTCTGTACACCTACTGTGCCCATTATGAGGGGTTCCCACCATCCCTGTGCTGAGTTCCCAGGTCTGTACACCTACTGTGCCCATTATGAGGGGTTCCCACCATCCCTGTGCTGAGTTCCCAGGTCTGTACACCCGCTGTGCCCATTATGAGGAGTTCCCACCATCCCTGTGCCGAGTTCCCGGGTCTGTACACCTGCTGTGCCCATTATGAGGGGTTCCCACCATTTCTTTGCTGAGGTCCCGGGTCTGAACTCCTGCTGTGCCCATTATGAGGGGTTCCCACCATCCCTGTGCTGAGTTCCCAGGTCTGTACACAGCTGATCAGCAGGTCCCGGCTGTAAATGATTGGGTGGGATTTGCTGACAGACCCTCACTGAGTACAATCATAGTGGGTCTCCGCGATGGGCCTGCATGCCACCCAAACCCGGAAACAGGCATAAATGTACCAATACTCTTTGCCTGTATGGACCCTACCCCTGCAGTCCTTAGGTGGTTAAAACACATTTAAAAAACTATTCAAAAATGTCCATAAAAAAAAAAAAAACTGAGAACAGAAACGAGCCTCAAAAACACATCAGCCGCACATGCATAGAGGTGAATCTAGCCTTAGGAAGATTCATCCTCTCTATTTGAGTGCGACTATTTGTCCTGTTTACCGATTTCAGAGAGAAACCAAATCTTGGGTTGCCTCCTGAACAGGAATATAGGGGAAATCTTCCAATGGGGACACTAGTTCTGGTGACTTCCCTTACTTTTGGAGGGATTTTCTCTCACTTCCTGTTTGGCTATGGGACAGTAAGTGAAGATAAATCTCCCCAAAGGGACACAGATGGCAGAAAAAAAAACTAGCAGGGGTTATAAAACCCTTCCTTACTCTATCCAAAATGAAAAAAAAAAGTTTTGCCTATAGTTCTGCTTTAGAGGTCACACCTTTAACCCCTTCAGATTCGCGCTATAGCCGAATGACGTCTACAGCGCGGATTTGCTTTGCGGGGAGTACGTCAATAGACGTCCTACCCTTTGCATGCTTGCCACGCCCCCCTGAAGGGCGCACTCGGCGCGCGCTGTGATCAGCCGAGTCTATGAGACTCGGGTGATCACAGATCGGAGTAAGAGGTCGATCCCGACCCCTTACCACGTGATCAGCTGTCAGCCAATAACTACTGATCACGTGATGTGAACAGAATATCGGTAATCTTTTTTTTTTTTTCTCGCGCTGACAGCGTGAGAAGAAAAAAAAGCCGATCACCGTCTTCTGTTGAAGGGATATCGGTCCCGAAGAGGAAGAGGCGAAGCCGCCTCATATGTGCCCACCAGTACCTCCTGCCAGTGCCACAAATCAGTACCCACCAGTACATCAGTGCCAGCAATCAGTGCCACCTATCAATGCCCACGAGTGGCACCTATCAGTACTCACCAGTGGTGCCAATCAGTGCCACCTAGCAGTGCTGCCTATCAGTGTCATCTACCAGTGCCGATCAGTGCCCATCACTGCCACCCATCAGGGCCAGCTATCAGTGCCACCTATCAATGCTACCTATTAGGGCCCTTCAGTGCCACCTAATAATGCCCTTCAGTGCCACCTCTCAGTGCCCATTAGTTCCGCCTTATCAGTGCCCATCAGTGCAGCCTCATCAGTTTACATCAATGAAGGAGAAAAAAATTACCTGTTTGCAAAATTTATTAACAAAATGGTTTTGTATTTTTTTTTTTTTTAACAAAAAATAAAAAATCCAGAGGTGATTAAATACCACCAAAAGAAAGTTCTATTTGTGGGAAGAAAAATGATAAAAATGTAATTTGGGTACAGTGTTGTATAACCGCGCAATTGTCATTCAAAGTGCATCAGCGCTGAAAATTGGTCTGGGCAGGAGGGGGGTTTAGGGGCCCAGTAAGCAGATGGTTAAAGTGCAACTCCATCCAAAATGAATAAATGGGTTTAAAGTAGGTTCCAGCAGGTACCAAGTAACGACGGCGCGGTGGCCGCCATTTTTTGCGTCTCTGGCGGCTTTAGCTAGAACTGGCAGCCATGAATTCCGCCCTGGTAAGACAAATAAAAGGCAGCGTATGGAAAAGCTGGGAAGAATGTGTGGGGTGTCAGCGCCCGGGCCGGCCCATTGTTCGGTGTGATGGGAGCACAGCGTGTATTTCACACACACATCACTCGCCGATGAGCCTCTTCCTGCCTCAGACAATGGTATTGCTTGTAGCCGTCCATCTCACTTCCTCCCACCCAACACAATCCCTCCAATCATCCGGGATGGCCGTATGAATAAATGTCATGAACTGGACCGCCGCGTCCGTCCGCCGATTGGGATTTCACAAACAGACGGGCGTCACCCAATGGGTGGGGGTGGGGATCGGCGTGGGCCATACCTGATACTTTGACTCTTTTTGTATCCAAATTCTGTAACATAAAATGTACCCTCAGCAAAATCATTTTAACGCTTTAACTGACGTACTGCTGCTTTAAGAAAAGTCCATAGATAGAGACTGCAGACATGATGCAAAAGATGGCCAGAGACTGCAGACATGATACAGGAGATGGTCAGAGGCTGCAGACATGATACAAGAGATGGTCAGAGACTGCATATATGATACATGAGATGGCCAGAGACTGCAGACATGGTACAGGAGATGGTCAGAGACTGCAGACCTGGTACAGGAGATAGTCAGAGACTGCAGACATGATACAGCAGATGGCTAGAGACTGCAGACATGATACAGGAGATGGTCAGAGACTGCAGACATGGTACAAGAGATGGTCAGAGACTGCAGACATGGTACAGGAGATAGTCAGAGACTGCAGACATGATACAGTAGATGACTAGAGACTGCAGACATGATACAGGAGATGGTCAGAGACTGCAGACATGATACAAGAGATGGTCAGATACTGCAGACATGGTACAGGAGATGGTCAGAGACTGCAGACATGGTACAAGAGATGGTCAGATACTGCAGACATGGTACAGGAGATGGTCAGAGACTGCAGACATGATACAAGAGATGGTCAGAGACTGCAGACATGGTACAGGAGATGGTCAGATACTGCAGACATGGTACAGGAGATGGTCAGAGACTGCAGACATGATACAAGAGATGGTCAGAGACTGCAGACATGATACAGGAGATGGTCAGAGACTGCAGACATGATACAGGAGATGGTCAGAGACTGCAGACATGATACAGGAGATGGTCAGAGACTGCCGACATGATACAGGAGATGGTCAGAGACTGCAGACATGATACAGGAGATGGTCAGAGACTGTAGATGTGATACAAGAGTTAGCTGCTGCCAAACTTTTGCTATGTCCAACACAGTACAGGTCAGCAGGGGGCGCACATGTGTAATAATTACCGGCATCATTGCTTGTTTGTGTTTCTGTGCGCGTTGAGGAAGCATGCAATTTGTGTTCCATTTTATTCTGTACACACATGAATGTAAGCTTAGCCTTATACCATATGGATAAAAACTGACCAATGTAAGTCTGTCATTTTTTTTTTCCGGACAGCTTGGCCCGGTGCAGGAAATGGAAAAATAATGGATCTACAGCTCACACAAGCTGTGTCAGTGTTTTGCTGCGGTGCACTTTGCACACAGTCCTGTGCGATGGAATCAGGGAGATTTATCACCCCAACTCTGTACAACAAAGGGCTATTTTCGGCCCCCGGTATTTTCCATCCTTTTTATTGCTGATAGATCTTGGCCGGCACCAACTAGCTGGCACTGCCATGCTTGGAGATGTGTTGCAGGCCGGAAGAATTCTTGTAGTGACGGGAAGAATGCACATTGCAGGGCACCATTAATATCAATATACCCCATTTAAAGGATCACTCCGCCCAAAAATGATATTTCAGGTTTTTGTGGATCTCGGAGGTTAAAAACACCCAATGGTATCCTTTTGTGCTTAGAACCCCGGCTGATCTCTGCATTGTGGTTCCCGGGTCTGTAAAGCGGTCATTGCAGGGAGGCAGTGCCAAACTGCACCCCCCCCCCCCCCCCCAAAGATGTATGAGCATTGTGTGTCAGCAAAAATCCCCCTATTAAAAAGTTGGGCATACTCTTCTCTCATTCCCCCGTCCCCAACACAAATCCCCCTAAATCACCACTCCAATTCCCCCTCCTAGAACAATTCTTACCCCCTGCTGACCCCCAAATTCCCCCAGCACGAATACCCCCCCCAAAAAATCACCCCTACTAGCACAAATTCTCCGCCCCTCAAATTTCCCATCCGAGTAGACAATTTCAAAATCCAAATCCCCCTCCTAGCACAAACCCCACAAATTTACCCTCCTAGAACAATTCTTACCACCTGCTGAATTCCAAATTCTTACCACCAACACTAATCCCCTCCCCCCTCAATCTCCTAGCGGTGACCCCCCCCCCCCCCCTCCACCTCACATGATATCACAGTGCCCAGGGAAGCCTCCCCTCCTGCCCACCCCTTCTCCCGACCCTGCAAGGAGGTGTCATTTGCTTACTTGTTTGGAAAGGGGAGGGGAGTTCTAGGACACACCAACCGCAAGCTCCTCCCTCTTTCACATATACATCAGATATGTGTTTCACTTTAAAGAGGAAGTAAAGGCAGTTGAAAAAAAAAAAAAAAGGAACCTGCAAGGCAAAGGCATAATGAGCTAGTATGCATAGCAGAGACTGAGGAATGGCTTCCTCCTGCCTGCAGCAGACTGATGGCTGCGGACAACAAACGTTTTTTGTTTTATCTGTAGGGTTGTCAACGTATGGGATTCACCCGGACAGTCCAGGCTGTGAATCATTAGGTTAAACATAAATTAAATTGCACTGCCTGCATATAGTCTATGTAAGACATCCCTGCAAATGTAAGAAAACAAGAATCATTTAATGCAGCCAATCACAGAGCCACCCCCGTCTACCAGAAATTGTTCATTGTTCTGTGAAAATACAGCGTTTGACAGCTTGGGGGTAGGTCGCCACATATCATCGGAAAACCATTCCAAGGCCCAACAGCCAGAGAGCGCAAATTGCGTGAATCGCATGCAAATGAGAGCGTGTCACCATGAATTGCTTCATCTAATACTGACACTGCTACCGGTTGCTGTTTCCATGGAAAGTGAGCAAAGCCAACGTCGCTTCTACGGTAAAGGCTTTGCAAGGCGTGCGTCCAAACGCCTGGTATTGGCAACGGCGGCAGATGGCGGCGGTGGTGGTGGGCCACCCTGCTCTGCGAGAATTCATTTTTATAGATTTGATTATAGATTCATAGAATGCTGAAAAGGAATCCATAAATATAAAAGCGAGTATGACAAATACTGTATGTTGGCAATTATGTACAGTGGGAGAGAATAATTATTTGATCCCCTGCAGATTTTTTAAGTTTGCCCCCTTACAAAGAAATAAAAGGGTCCATCATTTTTATCATAGGTGTATTTTATATGATAGAGACAGAATATCAACCAAAAATCCAGGAAAAAAAACACACGATACAAATTGAGTTGCAGTTCAGTGAGTAAAATAAGTATTCGATCCCCAAGCAATACATGACTTAGTACTCGGTGGAGAAACCCTTGTTGGCAGCACAGAGGTCAGACGTTTCTTGTAGGTGGTGACCAGGTTTGCCCACATCTCAGGAGGGATTTTGGTCCTCTCTTCTTTACAGATCTTCTCTAAATCCTTAAGGTTTCTTGGCTGTCTCTTGGCAGATCGAAGTTTCAGCTCCCTCCATACATTTTCTATAGGATTAAGGTCTGGAGACTGGCTAGGCCACTCCATGACTTTAATGTGCTTCTTCTTGAGCCACTTCTTTTTTTGCCTTGGTGGTATGTTTTGGGTCATTGTCATGCTGGAAGTACCATCCATGACCCATCTTCAGTGTTCTGGCTGAGGGAAGAAGGTTCTCATCCAAGATTTTACAATACATGGCCCCGTCCATTGGCCCCTCAAAGTCGTTTTGTACCTTCAGCAGACAAACTGCCCCAAAGCATAATGTTTTCACCTCCGTGTTTGACTGTAGGGATGGTGTTCTTAGGGTCATAGTCAGCATTTTTCTTCCCCCAAACACGGCGAGTTAACTTAATGCCAAAGATCTCAATTGTGGTCAGGGGCCCCCGGGCAATAGAAGATTATGGGGCCCCCGGGCAATAGAAGAGAAAGGGGCCACACAGTATACACACACAGACACACAGTATGCTCTCAATTGTGGTCAAGGGCGGACTGACAACTCATGGGGCCCCTGGGCAATAGGAGATTATGGGGCCCCCGGGCAATAGAAGATTATGGGGCCCCCGGGCAATAGAAGAGTAAAAGGCCACACAGTATACACACACAGACACACAGTATGCTCTCAATTGTGGTCAAGGGCGGACTGACAACTCATGGTGCCCCCGGGCAATAGGTGATTATGGGGCCCCCGGGCAATAGAAGATTATGGGGCCCCCCGGCAATAGAAGAGTAAAGGGGCCACACAGTATACACACACAGACACACAGTATACACACACAGACACACAGTATGCTCTCAATTGTGGTCAGGGGCGGACTGACAACTCATGGGGCCCCTGGGCAATAGGAGATTATGGGGCCCCCGGGCAATAGAAGATTATGGGGCCCCCGGGCAATAGAAGAGTAAAAGGCCACACAGTATACACACACAGACACACAGTATGCTCTCAATTGTGGTCAAGGGCGGACTGACAACTCATGGGGCCCCCGGGCAATAGGAGATTATGGGGCCCCCGGGCAATAGAAGATTATGGGGCCCCCCGGCAATAGAAGAGTAAAGGGGCCACACAGTATACACACACAGACACACAGTATACACACAAAATACACATACACACACTGAAAAGGTACTGGAGAGGCGGGGCAGCTATAATCTTGGGATTTTTTTAAAAACACAGATTTTTACATACTGTCCCTTGTTTTATTGAGGCTGGCAACCCTGATGGGGCCCCCTAGTGGCATGGGGCCCTCGGGCAGTGCCCGAGTGCCCCAATGGTCAGTCCGCCCCTGGTTGTGGTCTCATCTGACTACAGCACTTCATTGGCTTGATTGTACATGTGCCTGTTTGGAAGAAGAAAAATGCTGACTATGACCCTAAGTACACGATCCCTACTGTCTAGCACGGAGGTGGAAACATGATGCTTTGGGGCTGTTACTCTGCTAAAGGTACAGACCAATTTTGCCAGGCCGATGGACGGGGCCATGTTTCGTAAAATCTTGGAGAACATTCTTACTTCAGCCAGAGAACTGAAGATGGGTGGCGGATGGGTCTTTCAGCATGACAATGACCCAAAACATACCGCCAAGCCAACAAAGGAGTGGCTCAAGAAAAAGCACATTAAAGTCTTGGAGTGGCCTAGCCAGTCTCCAGACCTTAATCCTATAGAGTATTTATGGAGCGAGCTGCAACTCCGAGTTGCCAAGAAACCTTAAGGATTTAGAGAAGATCTGTAAAGAAGAGAGGACCAAAATCCCTCCTGAGATGTGGGCAAACCTGGTCTCCATCTACAAGAAACATCTGACCTCTGTGCTGCCAACAAGGGTTTCTCCACCGAGTACTAAGTCATGTTTTGCTTGGGGATCAAATACTTATTTTACTCACTGAACTGCAACTCAATTTATAGCATTTTTTTTTTTTCTGTATTTTTGGTTGATATTCTGTCTCTATGGTTTAAAGTGGGAGTCCGCCGGGACTCCGCGTTTTTTTTTTTTTTTAAAAGCCAGCAGCTACAAATACTGCAGCTGCTGAATTTTAAAATAGTGACACTTACCTGTCCAGCGCGCCCGCGATGTCGGCACCCGAAGCCGATCTCTCGATCGTCTCTCGGGTGCTGCCGCCGCCATCTTGGGTATGGGAATCAGGAAATGGAGCCTTTCGGCTTCATTTCCCGGTTCCCTACTGCGCATGCGCGAGTCGCGCTGTGCAATGAGGACGGTCCTCGCTGCCTCTGGGATCTGTGTGTTTCCCAGCAGGCAGCGGGGCACTTGCGGAAAGGGGCGGGCACTTGCGGAAAGGGGCGTAATCTACGCCCCTTTCCGCAGAGAGCTATCCCGGAAGTGGGTGCAGTTACCTGGATTATCCAGGTAACTGCACCCCCCTCCCCCCTGAAAGGTGCCAATTGTGGCGCCGGAGGGGGGAGGATTCCGATGAGCGGAAGGTCCATTTTAGGGTGGACCTCCGCTTTAAAATACACCTATGATAAAAATTATAGACCCTTTATTTCTTTGTAAGTGGACAAACTTACAAAATCTGCAGGGGATCAAATAATTACTTTCCCCACTGTACATGGAAATGTGTGATTTTCAATATTACAAAAGATTAATAATATAATTCACACCAATAAAAAAAAAAAAAAAAAGAGATTAAAATAAAGAACAAAAAAAAAAGCTTAAGAAAAAACTGTTACATCTAAGGACTCAACCGCCCCCCCCAAAAGATTTGAGACCCCCACCCCCAAATGTAAATACATGCATCTGGGTTGCCTATACATGAAGTCATTGATTGTGTTACACGTTACATATTACTGCACAGGGCCTGTTCACACTTGCTTCGGTATGTAGCATTGGACTTTTTTTTAAAGCACTCTAAATGCCAATCAAAGCTCCAGTCACTAAATAAAATTGTCACATTACAGTCCTGGTTAGTGATGGCCGAACGGTTCGCCCGGCGGTCGTTTCGCGGCGAATTTCCGACTTTCGCCGTCCGCGGGTTCGAACGCCTTTTTCCGTCGTTCGCCCCGGCGGACTTACGTGTTTAATGTATACAAGAACTTTAACCTTTCGTGACACGTTTATCATGTGTTACAGGACAACCAATTGAGACATGACAGCTCATGGACACTTGGACATTCCCCCTAACCTATAAATACACCCGATCCGGTGGCCATTTTACATTCTTTCTTCTGTCACTGTAGGGAAAGGATCCTGTGTGGAGTAGGGACAGAGAAAACGCTAGCTATTTGGTACACAAAAGTTCTTTTCAGGACTGGTATAGGTGTTAGGTCAGCAGCCTGAGTTTCTTTTGTCAGTTTAGATAAAGGGACAGAGCGCTGTATGCTGCTATTTTAGGGACAGCTCAGCCAGATTAGTCTTTCTTCATCATCATCATCATCATCATCATTAGCTGTTACTATCAGGTCCACAAAAGAGCTATTCCAGCTAATCGTTCCAGCCTACTCTTTTTTGCCAATTTGTATAGGGACAGGAAGGAAGCAGTGTGTCAGGCAGTGAGGATAATTTTAAAGACTTGCTGTTACTATTAGTTCCACAAAGGTTCTTTTCAGGACTGGTATCAGTGGTACGGTAATAGGCTTGTACACGTATAATATTCTTTCTTCCAAATATAGAAAGAATATTATACTTGACTGCTGCCCTTCTGCTGCAGTCTGCTAATCATTCACAACTCACTTGTTCCACAAAGCTCTTTATCAGGACTGGTAACTTGGTCTGTCTAGGGTGCTACGGTACATAGGCTTGGGTGCGGTACAGTCTGCTGTTCTGTAAGGACCGCTATCGGTCCACAATACATAGGGTTGCCGTGCACTACTGCTGACCGCTGCCCTATACTGCAGCAGTCCTTCAGCGGTATAGGGACTGACGCACAGTCTGCTAAACACTAATACACAACCTGCTTGGTCCACAAAAGTTCTTATAAGGACTGGTAACTTGGTATAGGGTGCTACGGTACATAGGCCTGAGTGCGTTACAGTCTGCTGTTCTGTAAGGACCGCTATCGGTCCACAATACATAGGGTTGACGTGCACTACTGCTGACCGCTGCCCTATACTGCAGCAGTCCTTCAGCGGTATAGGGACTGACGCACAGTCTGCTAAACACTAACACACAACCTGCTTGGTCCACAAAAGTTTTTATAAGGACTGGTAACTTGGTATAGGGTGCTACGGTACATAGGCCTGAGTGCAGTACAGTCTGCTGTTCTGTAAGGACCGCTATCGGTCCACAATACATAGGGTTGCCGTGCACTACTGCTGACCGCTGCCCTATACTGCAGCAGTCCTTCAGCGGTATAGGGACTGACGCACAGTCTGCTAAACACTAATACACAACCTGCTTGGTCCACAAAAGTTCTTATAAGGACTGGTAACTTGGT
Organism: Lithobates pipiens; assembly: GCF_037356315.1. Lineage (NCBI taxonomy): Eukaryota > Metazoa > Chordata > Amphibia > Anura > Ranidae > Lithobates > Lithobates pipiens. Next base: position 35,070,708 of record NW_027507764.1, on the reverse strand, counting down.
ATAGGGTGCTACGGTACATAGGCCTGAGTGCGTTACAGTCTGCTGTTCTGTAAGGACCGCTATCGGTCCACAATACATAGGGTTGACGTGCACTACTGCTGACCGCTGCCCTATACTGCAGCAGTCCTTCAGCGGTATAGGGACTGACGCACAGTCTGCTAAACACTAATACACAACCTGCTTGGTCCACAAAAGTTCTTATAAGGACTGGTAACTTGGTATAGGGTGCTACGGTACATAGGCCTGAGTGCGTTACAGTCTGCTGTTCTGTAAGGACCGCTATCGGTCCACAATACATAGGGTTGACGTGCACTACTGCTGACCGCTGCCCTATACTGCAGCAGTCCTTCAGCGGTATAGGGACTGACGCACAGTCTGCTAAACACTAATACACAACCTGCTTGGTCCACAAAAGTTCTTATAAGGACTGGTAACTTGGTATAGGGTGCTACGGTACATAGGCCTGAGTGCGTTACAGTCTGCTGTTCTGTAAGGACCGCTATCGGTCCACAATACATAGGGTTGACGTGCACTACTGCTGACCGCTGCCCTATACTGCAGCAGTCCTTCAGCGGTATAGGGACTGACGCACAGTCTGCTAAACACTAATACACAACCTGCTTGGTCCACAAAAGTTCTTATAAGGACTGGTAACTTGGTATAGGGTGCTACGGTACATAGGCCTGAGTGCGTTACAGTCTGCTGTTCTGTAAGGACCGCTATCGGTCCACAATACATAGGGTTGACGTGCACTACTGCTGACCGCTGCCCTATACTGCAGCAGTCCTTCAGCGGTATAGGGACTGACGCACAGTCTGCTAAACACTAATACACAACCTGCTTGGTCCACAAAAGTTCTTATAAGGACTGGTAACTTGGTATAGGGTGCTACGGTACATAGGCCTGAGTGCGTTACAGTCTGCTGTTCTGTAAGGACCGCTATCGGTCCACAATACATAGGGTTGACGTGCACTACTGCTGACCGCTGCCCTATACTGCAGCAGTCCTTCAGCGGTATAGGGACTGACGCACAGTCTGCTAAACACTAATACACAACCTGCTTGGTCCACAAAAGTTCTTATAAGGACTGGTAACTTGGTATAGGGTGCTACGGTACATAGGCCTGAGTGCGTTACAGTCTGCTGTTCTGTAAGGACCGCTATCGGTCCACAATACATAGGGTTGACGTGCACTACTGCTGACCGCTGCCCTATACTGCAGCAGTCCTTCAGCGGTATAGGGACTGACGCACAGTCTGCTAAACACTAACACACAACCTGCTTGGTCCACAAAAGTTTTTATAAGGACTGGTAACTTGGTATAGGGTGCTACGGTACATAGGCCTGAGTGCAGTACAGTCTGCTGTTCTGTAAGGACCGCTATCGGTCCACAATACATAGGGTTGCCGTGCACTACTGCTGACCGCTGCCCTATACTGCAGCAGTCCTTCAGCGGTATAGGGACTGACGCACAGTCTGCTAAACACTAATACACAACCTGCTTGGTCCACAAAAGTTCTTATAAGGACTGGTAACTTGGTATAGGGTGCTACGGTACATAGGCCTGAGTGCGTTACAGTCTGCTGTTCTGTAAGGACCGCTATCGGTCCACAATACATAGGGTTGACGTGCACTACTGCTGACCGCTGCCCTATACTGCAGCAGTCCTTCAGCGGTATAGGGACTGACGCACAGTCTGCTAAACACTAATACACAACCTGCTTGGTCCACAAAAGTTCTTATAAGGACTGGTAACTTGGTATAGGGTGCTACGGTACATAGGCCTGAGTGCGTTACAGTCTGCTGTTCTGTAAGGACCGCTATCGGTCCACAATACATAGGGTTGACGTGCACTACTGCTGACCGCTGCCCTATACTGCAGCAGTCCTTCAGCGGTATAGGGACTGACGCACAGTCTGCTAAACACTAATACACAACCTGCTTGGTCCACAAAAGTTCTTATAAGGACTGGTAACTTGGTATAGGGTGCTACGGTACATAGGCCTGAGTGCGTTACAGTCTGCTGTTCTGTAAGGACCGCTATCGGTCCACAATACATAGGGTTGACGTGCACTACTGCTGACCGCTGCCCTATACTGCAGCAGTCCTTCAGCGGTATAGGGACTGACGCACAGTCTGCTAAACACTAATACACAACCTGCTTGGTCCACAAAAGTTCTTATAAGGACTGGTAACTTGGTATAGGGTGCTACGGTACATAGGCCTGAGTGCGTTACAGTCTGCTGTTCTGTAAGGACCGCTATCGGTCCACAATACATAGGGTTGACGTGCACTACTGCTGACCGCTGCCCTATACTGCAGCAGTCCTTCAGCGGTATAGGGACTGACGCACAGTCTGCTAAACACTAATACACAACCTGCTTGGTCCACAAAAGTTCTTATAAGGACTGGTAACTTGGTATAGGGTGCTACGGTACATAGGCCTGAGTGCGTTACAGTCTGCTGTTCTGTAAGGACCGCTATCGGTCCACAATACATAGGGTTGACGTGCACTACTGCTGACCGCTGCCCTATACTGCAGCAGTCCTTCAGCGGTATAGGGACTGACGTACAGTCTGCTAATCACTAACACACAACCTGCTTGTTCCACAAAAGTTCTTATAAGGACTGGTAACTTGGTATAGGGTGCTACGGTACATAGGCTTGAGTGCGGTACAGTCTGCTGTTCTGTAAGGACCGCTATCGGTCCACAATAGATAGGGTTGACGTGCACCACTGCTGACCGCTGCCCTATACTGCAGCAGTCCTTCAGCGGTATAGGGACTGACGTACAGTCTGCTAAACACTAATACACAACCTGCTTGGTCCACAAAAGTTCTTATAAGGACTGGTAACTTGGTATAGGGTGCTACGGTACATAGGCTTGAGTGCGGTACAGTCTGCTGTTCTGTAAGGACCGCTATCGGTCCACAATAGATAGGGTTGACGTGCACCACTGCTGACCGCTGCCCTATACTGCAGCAGTCCTTCAGCGGTATAGGGACTGACGTACAGTCTGCTAAACACTAATACACAACCTGCTTGGTCCACAAAAGTTCTTATAAGGACTGGTAACTTGGTATAGGGTGCTACGGTACATAGGCTTGAGTGCGATACAGTCTGCTGTTCTGTAAGGACCGCTATCGGTCCACAATAGATAGGGTTGACGTGCACCACTGCTGACCGCTGCCCTATACTGCAGCAGTCCTTCAGCGGTATAGGGACTGACGTACAGTCTGCTAAACACTAATACACAACCTGCTTGGTCCACAAAAGTTCTTATAAGGACTGGTAACTTGGTATAGGGTGCTACGGTACATAGGCTTGAGTGCGGTACAGTCTGCTGTTCTGTAAGGACCGCTATCGGTCCACAATAGATAGGGTTGACGTGCACCACTGCTGACCGCTGCCCTATACTGCAGCAGTCCTTCAGCGGTATAGGGACTGACGTACAGTCTGCTAAACACTAATACACAACCTGCTTGGTCCACAAAAGTTCTTATAAGGACTGGTAACTTGGTATAGGGTGCTACGGTACATAGGCTTGAGTGCGGTACAGTCTGCTGTTCTGTAAGGACCGCTATAGGTCCACAATAGATAGGGTTGACGTGCACCACTGCTGACCGCTCACCTATACTGCAGCAGTCCTTCAGCGGTATAGGGACTAAGAGTTTTGTCACAGGGTCATTTAAAAAATGACATGCAGAGGAAGAGGCAGGCCCTTCCGCAGGGGTGGTAGGGGTAGGGCAGGAGCAACAGGCTTGAGCCAAAGTGGGAAGTTGCAGAAGGTGCGTTCAATTACTTTAAAGGATGCACCAGACTTGGTTGAGTGGCTCGCTCAGCCTTACTCTTCTGCACCCTCCTCATCCTCTCGATCTGCACCCTCTTCTTCACTCTCTGCTATGTGCACCCCCAAAGACACTACCACCAACAACACGACCACCACCACCACCACCACATACCTTCCGCTTGAGTCACTGGAATTATTTTCCGATCCATATCAAGAGGACATTTCTGATGCGCAGCCACTCTTGGTATTGGATCAGGAAGAGGAGGTAGCAACAAGCGCTACTCAGCAGTCTGACGCCAGTACCCAGATCAGCCCAAGGAGGAGGTTGGTCCCCGGTGTTGCTGCCTACTCTACTTATAGCGGTGGGGAAGGTGACGTTGATGATGACGTGTCTAGTGATGTCACGTGGGTGCCCACAAGAGAGGAAGAGGAGGGGAGTTCAGAGGGAGATATGGACCAGCAGATAGGGAGGAGAAGCAGCAATGACTTACATTGCACAGCAGGGACAAAGCAGACTGCAAATGTATCAGGAGCGAGTCATCGACCATGTACGGTCACATCTGGCGCTCCCAGGACACCGGCACATGGCTCCGCAGTGTGGGCTTTTTTTAACGTGTCCGCTGCTGACAATAGCGTTGCCATCTGCAATCTTTGCAGTCAACGCGTTAGTCGCGGTAAGCCCAATACTCACCTAGGGACGACCGCCTTAAGAAGGCACATGAGCAGCCATCACCGAGCCCAGTGGGAGCAACGGAACACACAAAGCCACACTGCAGGCTCTCACCGTCCAGCCTCGTCTTCTACTTCTCCTTCTCCTCTCTCCTCACAATTGTCCTCCACTCCACCTTCCATCACGCCAAGCTCACATTTTTCTGCAAAAAGGCAGGCTTCCGTGGGCCTAATGTTTGAGCGTAAAAAAATGATGACGCCGGATAACCCTCTTGCCCAACGGTTGGCGGCTGGCTTGTCAGAACTCATAGCCCGCCAACTACTGCCATATAAACTGGTGGACTCGGAGGCCTTTCGCAAATTTGTGGCCATTGGAACACCACAATGGAAGGTCCCAGGAAGGAAGTATTTCTCAGAGAAGGGCATCCCAGAGCTATATGGCCATGTTCAGCGGCAAGTGAATGTATCTCTGGCACACAGTGTCGGTGCCAAGATACATCTGACCACAGACACGTGGTCTAGCAAACACGGGCAGGGAAGGTATATCAGTTTTACTGCCCACTGGGTGAACCTTCTGACGGCCGTCAAGCATGTAACCCGTGGCACCCGTGTAGATTTGGTTTTACCGCCACGGATTGCATGCAGGCCTGACTCTTCTTCTCCTCCTCCTACTCCATCCTCCTCCCTCTCCTCCTCAGCTGCCTCCTCCTTTTCCGCTGCTAGCGTCTCTTCCACTGCACCGCCCAAGCTCCCCAGAACCTATTCCACATGCCAGGTGAGACGTTGCCATGCCGTGCTGCGTCTGTTGTGCCTGGAAGCAAAGAGCCACACTGGCCCGGCACTCCTTTCAGCTTTGCGTTCACAGGCAGATGAGTGGCTAACACCGCTCAATTTGACAGTTGGTAAAGTGGTGTGTGACAACGGTGCCAATCTGCTTAGCGCATTGAAACAGGGCAAAATCACGCACGTGCCGTGCATGGCACACGTCTTAAACTTGGTCGTGCAGCGATTCCTTGTCAAATACCCTGGGGTCCAGGACATCTTGCGGCAGGCAAGGAAAATCTCGGCCCATTTCAGAAGATCTTACACGGCCATGGCTCGCCTTGCTGACATTCAGCGGCGACACCATCTGCCGGTCAGACGTCTTATTTGCGATTGCCCGACGCGATGGAACTCAACCTTCTATATGCTTGATAGGCTGCTCCAGCAGAAACGTGCAGTTAACGTCTACCTGTATGAACTCTGCGAAAGAAACGGTTCTGGGGAGCTGGGTTTTTTTTCACCGCGCCAGTGGCTGCTCATGCGCGACACATGCAGACTTCTGCGGCCATTTGAGGAGATCACCAAACTGGTCAGTCGCAGCCATGGCGCCATCAGTGACATGGTACCTTATGCCTTCTTTCTGGAGCGTGCATTGCGTCGTGTCATTGATCAGGCTGTGGAGGAGCAGGAGCGGGAAGATGAGGAAGTCGCAATGCTGGATGAATTCCCAGGGGGGGCTACTCTATCTGAGACAAGTCAACAACAGGAGTCTGATGAGGAGTCAGAGGAGGATGGTGCCGGGGCGGATGAGCAGGAGCAAGAAGAGCATGCTTTAAACCTTTCTGGGATCCCTGTTGTGCGAGGATGGGGAGAGGAGAATGAAGAGGACGACATTATCCTGGATGATGAGCAGGAGCCAGGCCACCACACCGCTTCCACTTTAGTGCAAATGGGGGCCTTCATGCTCCAGTGTTTTAATAGGGACCCCCGTATAAAAAGCATGAGGGTCAAGGACCAGTACTGGGTGGCAACGTACTTAGACCCCCGGTACAAACACAAAATGGCGGAAATGTTACCGCCGTCGCAGAGGGCTGTCAGAATGCAGCACTTCCAGGCCTTGCTTCGAGAAATGCTGCATTCTGCTTTTGCGTGCGCTGGCAGAGGAGCAATTCCCACTCCCAGAGAAGGATTTGCGGGTACCAATCCAACAGCGCCTGCAAGAAGAGGCCGGTTTGAAGATGTGTTGGTGACTTCGGATATGAGGTCATTCTTTCAGCCGACCCATCGACAGGTGTCATCCGGATCCAGCATCAGGGAACGCCTAGACCGTCAGGTGTCCGACTACATTGGGTTAACGGCCGATGTGGACGCTCTGAGGAGTGATGAACCCCTAGACTACTGGGTGGGCAGGCTTGACCTCTGGCCAGAGCTTGCCCAATTTGCAATCGAACTGTTGGCTTGCCCCTCATCCAGTGTCCTGTCCGAAAGGACGTTCAGCGCAGCAGGGGGGATTGTGACCGATAAGCGTACTCGCCTAGCTCACCACAGTGTTAACTACCTCACATTTCTAAAAATGAATGAGGCATGGATCTCGGAGGAATTCAACACATGTGATCAGTAGACCATGTATATGTCTATAAACAATTTTTGGAATCAAGCACACAGACCTTCTTAATTCATTTGGCTCACTTCCCTGACCCAAAAAAGCACACCGTACTATATGCCCCTACCCTCCTCTTTGAAGAGGTTGAGCGGTGTCATATTTCTACTGGGGCTGCTTATTATGAGGGGTTCCCACCATCCCTGTGCTGTGCTGACTTCCTCCTGGGTGTTCTTATTATGAGGGGCTCCCACCATCCCTGTGCTGTGCTGACTTCCTCCTGGGGGTTCTTATTATGAGGGGATCACACCATCCCTGTGCTGTGCTGACTTCCTCCTGGGGCTGCTTACGGTGCTGCTGTCAGCGCTGTATGTCACGGAGCTGCTGTCAGCGCTGTATGTCACGGAGCTGCTGTCAGCGCTGTATGTCACGGAGCTGCTGTCAGCGCTGTATGTCACGGAGCTGCTGTCAGCGCTGTATGTCACGGAGCTGCTGTCAGCGCTGTATGTCACGGAGCTGCTGTCAGCGCTGTATGTCACGGTGCTGCTGTCAGCGCTGTATGTCACGGAGCTGCTGTCAGCGCTGTATGTCACGGAGCTGCTGTCAGTGCTGTATGTCACGGAGCTGCTGTCAGCGCTGTATGTCACGGAGCTGCTGTCAGCGCTGTATGTCACGGAGCTGCTGTCAGCGCTGTATGTCACGGTGCTGCTGTCAGCGCTGTATGTCACGGAGCTGCTGTCAGCGCTGTATGTCACGGAGCTGCTGTCAGCGCTGTATGTCACGGAGCTGCTGTCAGCGCTGTATGTCACGGAGCTGCTGTCAGCGCTGTATGTCACGGAGCTGCTGTCAGCGCTGTATGTCACGGTGCTGATGTCAGTGCTCTGTATTACGGTGCTGCTGTCAGTGCTCTGTATCTCCTGCACCCTCTTGTTTGCCTACCCTGGTCCCTGACCTTCCCTCTCCTCCATTGCCTTCATTAGCTCCATAGTCCTGAATTGTCAGAACAATTTCCCAAATAAAAAAAAATGCTTGTAGTTATCGATCCCAAATTCACCTCATACATGTATTATGCTATTGTCCAGGTGGTGGGACTACGTGCTACCCCCTAATAATTACCCCGTGGCCGCAAATTCGACCTAAAGGTTTGCGAAATTCGCCTCCCATTGAAGTCAATGGAGCCCGCGGCGAACGGTCGTTTTCGCGAACGTTTGTGTCCGTTCGCGTTTCGCGTTCGCGAAACGTCCCGTCGGAAGTTCGTCCATCACTAGTCCTGGTCACACATTTCGTTTTCTTTGCTTCAAACATTATCCCCCATGTCGCTTTCTTGGGGCTCCAAAGCGTCCCCAAAGCCTCCATAGAAGTCTATGACAACACTCGCTAGAGCTAGGGGCTACTACGGAGTGGGAGATCAGCAGAGCTGGAGGATACTACTGAGAGGGGGATAAGCAGGGCTGCGGGTTACTACTAAGAGGGGGATCAGCAGTGCTGGAGGTTACTACTGGGTGGGGGATCAGCAAAGCTGGTGGTTACTACTAAGAGGGGGATCAGCAGAGCTGGAGGATACTACTGAGAGGGGGATAAGCAGGGCTGCGGGTTACTACTAAGAGGGGGATCAGCTGTGCTGGAGGTTACTACTGGGTGGGGGATCAGCAAAGCTGGGGGTTACTACTAAGAGGGGGATCAGCAGAGCTGGGGGTTACTATTGGGTGGGGGATCAGCAAAGCTGGGGGTTACTACTAAGAGGGGGATCAGCAGTGCTGGAGGTTACTACTGGGTGGAGGATCAGCAAACCTGGGGATTACTACTAAGAGGGGGATCAGCAGAGCTGGGGGTTACTACTGAATAGGGGATCAGCAGAACTGGAGGTTACTAGTGAGTGTGGGATCAGCAAAGATGGGGGTTGCCACTGAGCAGGGGATTTAACAAATCTTCAGGCTTAAAAAAAAAATTTTTTAAGCGCACGTGCAAGAAAGGCAAAAGCGGCCCTGGCAACGAAAGAGTTAAAGGTGTGAATGTGTCCTGAATGTCTCATCCTGCCCTGGAATGGACCCCGTCTTCTGGGACCGTCCAGCATATGGTGAGATCACAGCACACATGGCTCCATTGAAGTTATTTCTCCTCCGAGGATAATGATCGGCTCCTTTGCCCTTTAGGTTTAAAAAAAGCCTCAAAATCATCTCTATGGGAAATGTGACATTTGTGATACTTATTGCTACACATGAAATTCCAACAAACCGATCTGGAAATAGAATTCCTAATCTCGGGGGGAGGGGGACAAGGACGGGTTTATTTTTAGAAACCAACTTAATCCAGTTTTCCATCAGTTTTCCTATTCATGAGAATGAACCCGTTATCCGATCGACTGTCCCCAGATGTCAGGAGAGTCCCGGCGGATGAGTGACGGTGGAATGTTATTGGCAGAAGTGGGAGCTCCGGTGCCTCGTCGTCCTTAGAGCATTATTTATACCTTCTAGATGGGACTACCGATGGGATAACTTCATCCATGTAGAATAGAATAGAATGAAATAAAATAAATCTAATAAATGTTTTACTTTTTATAATTTAGCAGTAATAATAATAATCATATTATTATTGCATTGTTATTATTATCAATAATATATACATATAAAATAATATAATAATAACATAATATAATAATATAAAATATATAATATAAAACAACATAAATAATAATAATTATCATCATAATAATTCTAATAATAATAATCATATTATTATTATTATGATTACTATGATGGTTATTATTATTATTTATGTTATTTTATATTAATTGTTATTAATGTTATTATTTATGTTGTTTTATATTATATATTTTATATTATTTTATATGTATAATATAAAACAACATAAATAATAACATTAATATTATTTATGTTGTTTTATATTATACATATAAAATAATATAAAATATATAATATAAAACAACATAAATAATAACATTAATAACAATTAATATAAAATAACATAAATAATAACAATAATAATAATTATCATCATAATAATAATAATCATATTATTATTATTATTATGATTATGATGATTATTATTATTATTTATGTTATTTTATATTAATTGTTATTAATGTTATTATTTACATTATTTTATATTATACATATAATATAAAATATATAATATAAAACAACATAAATAATAACATTAATAACAATTAATATAAAATAACAAATAATAACATTAATAAATAATAATAATTATCATCATAATAATCATAATAATAATAATAATCATGTTATTATTATTATGATTATGATGATGATTATTATTATTATTTATGATATTTTATATTAATGTTATTATTTATGTTGTTTTATATTATACATATAAAATTAATGTTATTATTTATGTTGTTTTATATTATACATATAAAATAATATAAAATATATAATATAAAACAACATAACTAATAACATTAATAACAATTAATATAAAATAACAATAATAATAATTATCATCATAATAATCATAATAATAATAATCATATTATTATTATTATTATGATTACTATGATGGTTATTATTATTATTTATGTTATTTTATATTAATTGTTATTAATGCTATTATTTATGTTGTCTTATATTATACATATAAAATAATATAAAATATATAATATAAAACAACATAAATAATAACATGAATAACAATTAATATAAAATAACATAAATAATAACAATAATAATAATAATTATCATCATAATAATCATAATAATCATATTATTATTATTATTATTATTATGATTATTATTATTATTTATGTTATTTTATATTAATTGTTATTAATGTTATTATTTATGTTGTTTTATATTATACATATAAAATAATATAAAATATATAATATAAAACAACATAAATAATAACATTAATAACAATTAATATAAAATAACATAAATAATAACAATAATAATAATTATCATCATAATAATCATAATAATCATATTATTATTATTATGATTATGATGATGATTATTATTATTAGTTATGTTATTTTATATTAATTGTTATTAATGTTATTATTTATGTTGTTTTATATTATACATATAAAATAATATAATAATATAAAATATATAATATAAAACAACACAAATAATAACATTAATATAAAATATCATAAATAATATCAATAATAATAATCATCATAATAATCATAATAATAATAATCATATTATTATTATTATGATTATTATTATGTTTATTATTATTATTTATGTTATTTTATATTAATTGTTATCAATGTTATTATGTATGTTGTTTTAATAATAATAATAATAATAATATGATTATTATTATTATGATTATTATTGTTATTTTTTATGTTATTTTATATTATACATATAAAATAATATAAAATATATAATATAAAACAACATAAATAATAAAATTAATAACAATTAATATAAAATACCAAATAATTAACAATAATAATAATTATCATCATAATAATCATAATAATAATAATAATCATATTATTATTATTATGATTATTATGATGATTATTATTTATGTTATTTTATATTAATTGTTATTAATGTTATTATTTATGTTGTTTATATTATACATATAAAATAATATAATGAATATAAAATATAATGTATAATAACATAAATAATATGAAAAATGTTATTATTATTATTATTATTATTTTTTTAACTTGTGTTATTATTAATATACAATTTTATACTATTCCGATTATTGATAATAACAATATATAAAATAATATAATATAAATGTTATAAAATATAATACTAACAGTACAATTAATATTACATATTATTTAAATTATTATACAAATATTTTCCCCATAATGGCACCCCATCGCCTTGTCATGGATCCGGTAAATATGAGTCCATGTGGGGGCAGGTACTGGCACGCCGGTGGCTGATACCTGAACCGAGCGTCTATTCATATTGTACATATTTCATTCTCAGCGCTCGCATAATAACATTCCTCTTGTCGGCCGGAATGTGAGCCCGGAGGCGCCATACACAGCCGGTACAACGGAGATCTGGAAATGAGACGCAAGGAGAGCGGTGTATGAACAATTCCATAATCGGATAATATACGGACATGGAGGACATTTATTCAGTGGCCACCTCTGACTCCAATCACACCTCTGTAGGCGTTGCGCGGCATCGCGTTTAGGGCAGCCCATCCATTTCAAGCGCAAGCACCTTTTTTTTTTTGGAAATCATGTTGTACCAAAGTGCATGGTAAAACTCATGTTGGCAAGGCGCACCACCACGAGCTGCAAAAGGGTAATGCAGTTTTTTTGGGGGGCTCTTTGGGAATGCAGCTGATTTTTCTTGTGTTCCTGCATCTCACCAATATGAACCGAGCCAAACTGCCATCCCTGTGGCCTGCCGGTGGTTGACGCATTCTGTGACCCCTCATTTGTGGGCGTACTGTTGTTCCATAAAGTGTAATGTGAGCGCACCTTTGTTCTATAAAGTTACATAGTAGGTGAGGTTGAAAAAAGATACATCAAGTCCAACCCATGTGTGTGATTATATGTCAGTATTACATTGTATATCGCTGTATGTTGCGGTTGTTCAGGTGCTTATCTAATAAGTTTTTTAAACTATCGATGCCTCCCGCTGAGACCACCGCCTGTGGAAGGGAATTCCACATCCTTGCCACTCTTACAGTAAAGAACCCTCTACGTAGTTTAAGGTTAAACCTCTTTTCTTCTAATTTTAATGAGTGGCCACGTGTCTTATTAACCACTTTCAGACCGGACCAATTTGCTGGTCAAAGACCAGACCACTTTTTGCGATTCGGCACTGCGTCGCTTTAACTGACAATTGCGCGGTCGTGCGACGTGCCTCCCAAACAAAATTAACGCCCTTTTTTTCCCACAAATAGAGCTTTCTTTTGGTGGTATTTGATCACCCCTGCGGTTTTTATTTTTTGCGCTATAAACAAAAATAGAGCGATCATTTTGAAAAAAACGCATTATTTTTTACTTTTTGTAATAATAAATATCCCCCAAAAATATATAAAAAAACATTTTTTTCCCTCAGTTTAGGCCGATACGTATTCTTCTACATATTTTTGGTAAAAAAAATTGCAATAAGCGATTATTGATTGGTTTGCGCAAAAGTTATAGCGTTTACAAAATAGGGATAGTTTTATAGCATTTTTATTAATAATTTTTTATTATTTTTTTTTTTTTACTAGTAATGGCGGCGATCAGCAATTTTTATTGTGACTGCGACATTGTGGGGGACCCATCGGACATTTTTGACACATTTTTGGGACCATTGTCATTTATACAGTAATCACTGCTATATAAATGCAGTGATTCCTGTGTAAATGACACTGGCAGTGAAAGGGTTAACCAGTGGGTGGCAGTGTAGGGGTTAAGTGTTCCTAGGGGTGTGTTACTAACTGTGGGGGGGTTGGGCTGTCATTTAGTGTACACTGATCTCTGCTCCAATCACATGGAGCAGAGATCAGCGTCACTAGTTGCTAGGCAGAATGGGAAAATGTTGTTTATACAGCATTTCCTCCATTCGGCCGCTCCGTGAGACGATCGCGGGGATGCCCGCGGCGATCGAGTCCGCGGGTCCCGCGACCGGACTCACGGGGGTCCCGACCAGCGCGGGAGCGCGCCGCCGGCGGCGCGCTCCCGATGGCACGGCGGCAACGAATATTGGACGTACATGTACGCCAATATGCCTGCCCGTGCCATTCTGTCGACGTACATCGTCGTGCGCTGGTCGGGAAGTGGTTAAACTCCCTTCCCTGAAAACTTTTTCTCCCTATTGTGGGGTCTCCAGTACGGTATTTATAAATTGAAATCATATCCCCTCTCAAGCGTCTCTTCTCCAGAGAGAATAAGTTCAGTGCTCGCAACCTTTCCTCATAACTAATATCCTCCAGACCCTTTATCAGCTTTGTTGCCCTTCTTTGTAGTCGCTCCATTTCCAGTATATCCTTCCTGAGGACTGGTGCCCGGAACTGGACAGTATACTCCAGGTGCGGCCGGACCAGAGTCTTGTAGAGGGGAGAATTATTGTTTTATCTCTGCAGTGGATCCCCTTTTTAATGCCAATATTATGTTTGCTTTGTTGGCAGCAGCTTGGCATTGCCTGGCACTGCTGAGCCCATCATCTACTAGGACCCCCAGGTCCTTCTCCATCCTAGATCCCCCCAGAGGTTCTCCCCCCAGTGTATAGATTGCATATTTTTGCGACACAAATGCATTATTTTACATTTTTCTACATTGAACCTCATTTGCCATGTAGTTGCCCCTCCCCCCATTCATTTGTTCAGATCTTCTTGCAAGGTTTCCACATCCTGCGGAGAAGTTATTGCCCTGCTTAGCTTAGTATAATCCGCAAATACAGAGATTGAACTGTTTACCCCATCCTCCAGGTCGTTTATGAATAAATTAAATAGGATTGGTCCCAGCACAGAACCCTGGGGGACCCCACTACCCACCCCCGACCATTCCGAGTACTCCCCATTTATCACCACCCTCTGAACTCGCCCTTGTAGTCAGTTTTCAATCCATGTACTCACCCTATGGGTGCAACCTCAATGCCATTGCAGGCAGCATCGGCATTATGGTTGTCCCCAAAGGGCTGGTTGTATCTAAGACTAGGTGTGGTGTCCAGAGCAGCCCCCCCCTCCACCATCAGAAGTCAAGAGTCCCCCACCCACTCTTACATCACAGTGCAACCCCCCCCCCCCTACATCTTGTGCTGTTGCTGGGAAGAAGCTGGGGGTGGAGCTAGGAAGCAGAAAGTGCTGGGTCTGGAGGAGGATCAGCGGAGGGCTGGAGTCAGCTGCCAGAGTCCGCTGAATGCTGAAACCAGGGGAGGTGGAGATGAGGGGGCGCTGCGGCTGCACAGAGATACGCAGGATCTGTAGGAGGAGTTCTGTCCTCCTCTCTGTTGCCAACTGCCTGAGATGGGGAGTGAAGGGGGGGGGGGGGGTCTGCAGAAAAGAGCTTCACAGAGAAGCACAGGATCTGTAGGAGAAGTTCTGTCCTTCTGACAACTGCTGAGATGAGGGGGGGGGGGCAGTCAGACGCGAGCCTCCCCAAGAATGCACTGGGAGGTGCAGGATCTGTAGGAGAAGTTCTGTCCTTCTGACAACTGCTGAGATGGGGGGGGGGGGGGGGGCGGTCGTCAGACGTGAGCCTTCCCAAGAATGCACTGGAAGGTGCAGGATTTGTAGGAGGGGTTCTGTCCTCCTCGCTTCTGACAATTGCTAAGATGGGGCGGGGGGGGGGGGGGGGGGGCAGAGGAGACTAAGGAAATGCTTTCTCCTGCCTGCAGCAGACTGATTACATCATCTTTGCCTAGTCAAAGCCACCGGACTGGAGATCATGGATGACTTTTAATGGTAAATTGTGGACATTTTTGGATACATGATACTTGCACTGTAAATTGTGACACACTTTAGCGGTTTTATTCCACTGAGTTCAGTGCAATGTTTCATGACATACCTGCTATGCGGTGTCACAGGTCATCTTTAGCACTGAGACTGAATGAAAAGTTCCTGGCACTGCACAGCCCGGAGTACAGGGGGATGGTGACCATGATGTCAGATGGATTGTCAGCTTCCTGTCCAACCATTCTTCATTAGACAGGAAGGAGTGTCATGAAAACATGTTGCTGGAAAATGGTTATTCAGCTAATTTGCTTCCAGGGAAACCCGAGCAGCTGGGAAAGGGTTAAACCAGCAATGGCGCTATGTCCAAAATGACATAAGGCGATATTCATTCATATGAGCGGAGTTGGTGTACATTGCCCTGAAGACCCGCCTCCGTATCTAGAGCTGCCATATATACACTATATTACCAAAAGTATTGGGACGCCTGCCTTTACAGGCACATGAACTTTAATAGCATCCCAGTCTAGGGTTCAATATTGAGTTGGCCCACCCTTTGCAGCTATAACAGCTTCATCTCTTCTGGGAAGGCCGTCCACAAGGTTTAGGAGTGTGTCTATGGGAATGATTGACCATTCTTCCAGAAGCACATTTGTGAGGTCAGGCACTGATGTTTGATGAGAAGGCCTGGCTCGCAGTCTCCACTCTAATTCATCGCAAAGGTGTTCTATCAAGTTGAGGTCAGGACTCTGTGCAGGCCAGTCAAGTTCCTCCACCCCAAACACGCTCATCCATGTCTTTATGGACCTTGCTTTGTGCACTGGTCCAAATCATTTGGTGGAGGGGGGATTATGGTGGGGGGTTGTTTTTCAGGGGTTGGGCTTGGCCCGTTAGTTCCAGTGAAGGGAACTCTTAAGGTATCAGTATACCAAGACATTTTGGACAATTTCATGATCCCAACTTTGTGGGAACAGTTTGGGATGGCCCCTTCCTGTTCCAACATGACTGCTCACCAGTGCACAAAGCAAGGTCCATAAAGACACAGATGAGCAAGTTTGGGGTGGAGGAACTTGACTGGCCTGCACAGAGTCCTGACCCCAAACCGATAGAACACGTTTGGGATGAATTGGAGCAATGGTCCAACATTCCCATAGACACATGGTCAAACATTCATGGTCAAACATTCCCATAGACAGACTCCTAATCCTTGTGGACAGCCTTCCCAGAAGAGTTGAAGCTGTTATACAGTGGCGTCGCTAGGGGGTGGCTTTTGGGGCTAAAGCCCCTAATCTAGGGTCCATAGCCCCGAGTCTCTGCAGGGGTCCCCAAGGGGAGGCTCTCTGGGGACCCGGATGTAAGTGGGGGGCTCTCTGGGGACCCTGATGCAAGGGGGAGGCTCTCTGGGGACCCTGATGCAAGGGAGAGGCTCTCTGGGGGCCCTAATGTAAGTGGGGGGCTCTCTGGGGACCCTGATGCAAGGGGGAGGCTCTCTGGGGACCCTTATGCAAGGGGGAGGCTCTCTGGGGGCCCTAATGTAAGTGGGGGGCTCTCTGGGGACCCTGATGCAAGGGGGAGGCTCTCTGGGGGCCCTAATGTAAGTGGGGGGCTCTCTGGGGACCTGGATGCAAGGGGGAGGCTCTCTGGGGACCCTGATTTAAGGGGGAGGCTCTCTGGGGGCCCTAATGTAAGTGGGGGGCTCTCTGATGCAAGGGAGAGGCTCTCTGGGGACCCTGAAGCAAGGGGGAGGCACTCTGGGGACCATGATGTAAGGGGGGGCTCTCTGGGGACCCTGATATAAAGGGGGGGCTCTCTGGGGGTATATACACACACATACATGTATATTACTGTATATCCACTTCCCACCCGGCCAATGAATATATACGGCCGGGTGGGAGCCGCCTGCTCCTGATAGGACGTTCAGGAACGTCATTCAGGAGCAGCGGGATCGCGCGCGCGCCCGCGCAGCGGCGCGATCCCGATGTGCTCGTGTCACCCGGACACGGCACATCTCAGATCGGCAGGAGGGCTCTGTGATTGGCCCTCCTGATCACATGACGGCCGTGTCCAATCACGGCCGTCATGTGATGTAAACAAACAGCCGGTTGCTAGGCAATCGGCTCTCCTCTCCTCACACGGAAGTCACCGCTGAGAAGAGGAGAGCAGAACGCTGCAGCCGGCTGATGATCAGTGAGTATGGGCTGCTTTTCACAGCTTTTTACTCACTGATCATCAGTGTAGTGTAAACACACAACACACCACACAGTGAAAACACAGTCCCCACATATGTCCCCAAAACACACATGTCCCCAAAACATACATGTCCCCAAATAATAAAAACACATGTCCCTAATAATAAAAACATGTCCCCCACATATGTCCCACTAAAATCACTTGTCCCAATGATTATCTGCACACATATGTACGTGATCACCTGCACACATATGTACATGATCATTTGCGTACATATGTCCGTGATCACACAAACCAATTATTATACACTTAACGGAATTTTTTTTACCAAAAACATGTAGCAGAATACATTTTGGCTTAAATTTATGACAAAATTTGATTTTATTGGATTTCTTTTCAAATAGAAAAAAGAAAATATTGTTTTTTTCCCAAATTTCCGCTTTTTTTGCGCTTATATCGCAAAAAAAAAAAACGGAGTCGTGAATAAATAACACCAAAATAAAGCTCTATTTGTGCGAACAAAATGATAACAATTTCATTTGGGTACAGTGTAGCATGACCGCGCAATTGTCACTGAAAGCGCTAGAGCGCTGAAAGCTGAAAATTGGGCTGGGAAGGAAGGGGGTGAAAGTGCCCTGTATTGAAGTGGATATACATGTGTATGCCCACCCAAGCATATAACTTTCTTTACTACGCTGCTATGGGCTCTAGCCCCAGACATTTTTTTAGACCTAGCAACGCCCCTGTGTGTATATATATATATATATATATATATATATATATATATATATAAAACACACGCTATGAGTGAGTCATACTTGTTCCTCCAAGAACAAAATTGGACTTCCAAATCATGCAGGCTCCATACTTACTGCTTCCATATCATCAGTCAGATAAATATGTCAATCCGCACCACAGAACACTCCTTAAATAATTTAAAGGGTGCAGCAGCTATCAATACTGTGTATAATTAACACTGGGAAGATAGGCAAAATATCAAAGGACAGCGCTATCACCCAAAATAAACAAACAAAGAAGAACTCATCAAAAAGTCAAACAATTCATTGATAAACTAATATCAGATGATTCATAAATAACATATAAAAGTGTAGTCGGAAGACGAAACGTGTAGGTTGGAGCTTGTCTGGACATTATGTCAGCACGCACGCTGAGGTCCATGCTTGCACCCAGGTCACTGTAGCTGAAGCCAACCCGGTTTTAAAGAGAAATTGCTTGTATTCCAGTATCGGTGTTGACACACGTCTAATGTATGTTTATTACTATGTTTTTTATTTTAACAAATTAGAAGATTTTATTGAATGGAGATCTATTTTTTCTTCCTGTTTGGCTTAGATGAGCCGGTACTAGTGTTCCCATTGGGAGAGTAAAAGGTTCCTGTAGGGATTGAAGTGGATTAAAAGTGTGTTTCTGTTACTCGGATTGAGATTTCAAAGTGCTTTTATACTGGGGTTTGTGCTTCCAGTATTAAACCTCTGGTGAGTTATTGGATTGTCATCTAACTAGTACATCACTGGATGGGAAGCCTTTAATAGAATCCCTGGTAATCCCGCCATGAAGATCCTTGTTCAGGTGCTTCCTGTTATAGGGTGACCACGGTCTGCTCCGTCTTCCTTTCCTCAGTGGTCACCCTGTACTAAGGTATTTCCTTCTATAGCAGCCATTCTCAACCAGGGTTCCTCCAGAGGTTGCTAGGGGTTCCTTGAGCTGTGGCTAGTGAACCACCTTTTTGATGGTGCCTACAGAGTTCAAGGTTCAGCATCACTTAGCAAAGCCAGCAACATGACACCAAAATATATTTTTAGCTGTCTTTAAGGGTGGCATTCTGAGGACCATTTTAAGGGGAACATTCTTCCTATTGACCGCCAGTATAAGGGGCATTTATTTATTGACCCCTGATGAATTGGTTTTAGCAAGGGTTCCTCGAGACCTGAAAATTATTTTTGGTGTTCCTCGAGGGTTAAAAGGTTGAGAAAGCCTGTTCTATAGAGTGACAACCCTCTGTCTCTGTCTCCTACTTGTTCTCAACACACATTACACAGGCATTGCCCACTGTTGTCACCATCAGGAAGCCCCCCCCCCCCCCCCCGAGAAATGCCAAGCAGTATATGCTGGAGTACATGTAGGCAGGATATGGCTACAAAGAGGTACTGAGATTGGACAAAGGATAAAAGCAAAACAATTATTTTACGTTAAAAAAAAATAGTGATTGCTCATGACAGGAAACAACTTTTTATTCACTTAGGCTTTACATCCATTTTACTTTTTATCATTATATATTAATAATTTTGAACATCTAGTAAAGCATTTGTGTTTATGGGGGTTTGGTGTTGAGCTCTGGTCTCCTAGCTTTTTGGAACTTGAGATTATCTTGGAAATATGAGACCATTGGAAGGTCTCTGGATGTGTTTTGAGAGGTCAGAGACAGGTTCACTTTTGCCGTGTACACACGATCGAATTGTCTGGCGTACCTAGTCCGACATACAATCCGACGGATAATCCGGCGGACTTTCTACCGAACGGACTTGGACACACACGGACACACAGAAAGTCCGACGTTCGCTTGCGCGATGACGTACAGCGCGTATGACGGGACTAGAAAAAGGAAGTTCAATAGCCAGTAGCCAATAGCTTCCTTTTTCGTACTTGCTTCTGAGCATGCGTCATTCTTAGTCCGCCGGACTAGCATACTGATGAACGTATTGTCCGCTGAAAACCCAAGTCCGATGGGAAGATTGGAGTGCAAAAATACTTTCTTAGTCCGCCGGACTTCACGCTGGAAAAGTCAGCTGAAGCCCCCACATGATCGAATTGTCCACTGAAATGCGTTTCAGCGGACTAAGTACGCCGGACAATCTGATCGTGTGTACGCGGCATATGTCAGGTTGTGCTGCCTGTGTTGGGAAAGGGGCTTCTGGTTTTGGGAGGAAAGTGAACAAGAAGACCCCTCCTTACTGTAATTGACAACCCATTAATCACGTTCCTCCACCCTGGACCCCAGACAGGAAGGCCTGAGCTCTGAGACTGGGATGAGAGAGAGCAGGATGTGAGATAATAAAGAACAGTAGCTACATCCCCCACCATTATCTAATAAACAGGAGTGCAGTCAGGTCATAGGTCACATCCCCAGACTCCTGTCCATCAATGCACCAAAGTGCTCTCCGCGTAGGAACATGAAAATGGAAAGTGAGGTTGAGGTTTAGTCCACACAGCCCAAAAAAGGGAGTGCTCAGGATACTTCCTCAGGCCCACCAAACACCGGGAGCCGGAAACGGCGTACAGAACTGAATGGCTTAGGAAGTGCAAACAGTGAACAAGGCGTTCGCTCTGCGCGTTGACAATTTTAAAATGAATTTAGCCTATTGGACGCAGACCACACCTGGTAGAAGAAAGAGTTCTGGTGGTGGGGAAGTGGTGGCCGACTGCAAGTCCGAAAATACAGGGGCTGGCAACTCTTCAGATGGAGTTCAATGGGCCAAGGCTAGGCATTAACTTGGGACAGTGAGAAGATATGACCACTAAAAGGTCTTCCTGGTACATCAATTTGAAGAAAACGGGGCTTTAAGGTAGTAAAGCCAAACACAGCAAATCTGTTAAATGCATTCATTTGTATGTCAAAAATTTCAAATTTCATTAAATTGATGTCATCATCACTCAATGGTTCAATCTAATACTTCTTAGCCTTGACCCAACAGCCTTTCAACACAGTACTACATTTAAAGAGACCACATTACTGGATAGGTTGGATCCCAACTATCCCATGGGTAAGGTAACATCAACCAAAAGCTGATACAATCATTTGGTCTCTTTAAATCTGATTGCATTGGGGTGATGGGTAAAGGCTAGGCGGTTACAAATATTTCAAACTAATTCATATCGACATTACTTTATTCTCACTTTATTACTTTATTCTTAATCAATATTTCTGTCTGATGCGGGAGTCCCCAAACTTTATAAGTGAAGGGCCAGTTTACTTTCCTTCAGGCTTTAGGGGGGATGGACTGTGGCCAGTGGGAGTAATAAATGCCCCAGCATCAGTGTTCCATCATTGGTTTTATTAGGAGGAATAGTGTCCCATTGATGGTGTCAGTAGGGGAAATGGTGCCCCATCATTGGTGTCAGTTGGTAGAATAGTGCCCCAAGGGCCAGATAAAGCCATGCAAAGAGCAAAGAGCCACATCAGCCCCCCTGGGCCACAGTTTGGAGACCACTGGTCTAATGTTACATCTCCTAGACTTGACCCATCACCCCATCAATTTTTGTTTGAGTTCTTGAATGAAACTACCCAAACCATGGGATAGGTGGGATCCAAACTATCCATGAGCTGATACAATAATTTGGTCTCTAAATGTGATATTGTATTGATGGGATGGTGGGTCATGTCTAGGAGGCTGCACATATTCCAAACAAATTCATATCGACTATACTTCATCCTTACTCAATATTTGAGTCTATCACAACACCTCCTAGATTTGGCTCATCAATTATTGGTTCAGTGCTTGATTGATATTACCCAAACCATAGGATAAGGAGGATCCAAACTATCCAAGAGATGATACAGTAATATGGTCTCTGTAATTTGATATTGTATTCATAGGATGGTGGGTCAAGTAGGAGATTACACATATTCCAAACAAATTGATAAGGACATTACTTTATCCTCACTCCATACTTCAATCTAACATAACACCTCCTACAATGGGCCCACCACCCTATCAATACATTATCACATGAATTATTATTTTATTACCTCATGGATCCTACCTATCCTAATAATAATATCATATAATATCAATCAAGAACTAAAACAATAATTGATAGGATAGTGGGTCAAGTCTAGGAGGTGTTATGTTAGACTGAAACATTGATTTGATGATAAAGTGCTATCAATATCAATTTGACTGGGATTTGTGTAACCTCCTAGCCTTGACCCATCATCCTCGTAATACAATATCACATTTGGAGACCAAAATGATTGTATCTGCTCTTGAATACGTTGGATCCTATGGTTTGAATAATATCAATCAGGAGCTGATACAATAATATGGTCTTTTAAAATGTAATATTGCATGGATAGGACAGGGGGGCAAGTCTATAAGGTGCTATGTTAGACATGAATTAAGTCATGATGAAGTAATGTCAATATAAATTTGATTGAATATTTGTAACCTCCTAACCTTGACCCACAATCCTTTTAATATAATATCTAGTGATGGACGAACTTCCGACGGGACGTTTCGCGAACGCGAAACGCGAACGGACACAAACGTTCGCGAAAACGACCGTTCGCCGCGGGCTCCATTGACTTCAATGGGAGGCGAATTTCGCAAACCTTTAGGTCGAATTTGCGGCCACGGGGTAATTATTAGGGGGTAGCACGTAGTCCCACCACCTGGACAATAGCATAATACATGTATGAGGTGAATTTGGGATCGATAACTACAAGCATTTTTTTTTTATTTGGGAAATTGTTCTGACAATTCAGGACTATGGAGCTAATGAAGGCAATGGAGGAGAGGGAAGGTCAGGGACCAGGGTAGGCAAACAAGAGGGTGCAGGAGATACAGAGCACTGACAGCAGCACCGTAATACAGAGCACTGACATCAGCACCGTGACATACAGCGCTGACAGCAGCTCCGTGACATACAGCGCTGACAGCAGCTCCGTGACATACAGCGCTGACAGCAGCTCCGTGACATACAGCGCTGACAGCAGCACCGTGACATACAGCGCTGACAGCAGCTCCGTGACATACAGCGCTGACAGCAGCTCCGTGACATACAGCGCTGACAGCAGCACCGTGACATACAGCGCTGACAGCAGCTCCGTGACATACAGCGCTGACAGCAGCTCCGTGACATACAGCGCTGACAGCAGCTCCGTGACATACAGCACTGACAGCAGCTCCGTGACATACAGCGCTGACAGCAGCTCCGTGACATACAGCGCTGACAGCAGCTCCGTGACATACAGCGCTGACAGCAGCTCCGTGACATACAGCGCTGACAGCAGCTCCGTGACATACAGCGCTGACAGCAGCACCGTAAGCAGCCCCAGGAGGAAGTCAGCACAGCACAGGGATGGTGTGATCCCCTCATAATAAGAACCCCCAGGAGGAAGTCAGCACAGCACAGGGATGGTGGGAGCCCCTCATAATAAGAACCCCCAGGAGGAAGTCAGCACAGCACAGGGATGGTGGGAACCCCTCATAATAAGCAGCCCCAGTAGAAATATGACACCGCTCAACCTCTTCAAAGAGGAGGGTAGGGGCATATAGTACGGTGTGCTTTTTTGGGTCAGGGAAGTGAGCCAAATGAATTAAGAAGGTCTGTGTGCTTGATTCCAAAAATTGTTTATAGACATATACATGGTCTACTGATCACATGTGTTGAATTCCTCCGAGATCCATGCCTCATTCATTTTTAGAAATGTGAGGTAGTTAACACTGTCGTGAGCTAGGCGAGTACGCTTATCGGTCACAATCCCCCCTGCTGCGCTGAACGTCCTTTCGGACAGGACACTGGATGAGGGGCAAGCCAACAGTTCGATTGCAAATTGGGCAAGCTCTGGCCAGAGGTCAAGCCTGCCCACCCAGTAGTCTAGGGGTTCATCACTCCTCAGAGCGTCCACATCGGCCGTTAACCCAATGTAGTCGGACACCTGACGGTCTAGGCGTTCCCTGATGCTGGATCCGGATGACACCTGTCGATGGGTCGGCTGAAAGAATGACCTCATATCCGAAGTCACCAACACATCTTCAAACCGGCCTCTTCTTGCAGGCGCTGTTGGATTGGTACCCGCAAATCCTTCTCTGGGAGTGGGAATTGCTCCTCTGCCAGCGCACGCAAAAGCAGAATGCAGCATTTCTCGAAGCAAGGCCTGGAAGTGCTGCATTCTGACAGCCCTCTGCGACGGCGGTAACATTTCCGCCATTTTGTGTTTGTACCGGGGATCTAAGTACGTTGCCACCCAGTACTGGTCCTTGACCCTCATGCTTTTTATACGGGGGTCCCTATTAAAACACTGGAGCATGAAGGCCCCCATTTGCACTCAAGCGGAAGGTATGTGGTGGTGGTGGTGTTGTTGGTGGTAGTGTCTTTGGGGGTGCACATAGCAGAGAGTGAAGAAGAGGGTGCAGATCGAGAGGATGAGGAGGGTGCAGAAGAATAAGGCTGAGTGAGCCACTCAACCAAGTCTGGTGCGTCCTTTAAAGTAATTGAACGCACCTTCTGCAACTTCCCACTTTGGCTCAAGGCTGTTGCTCCTGCCCTACCCCTACCACCCCTGCGGAAGGGCCTGCCTCTTCCTCTGCCTGTCATTTTTTAAATCACCCTGTGACAAAACTCTTAGTCCCTATACCGCTGAAGGACTGCTGCAGTATAGGGCAGCGGTCAGCAGTAGTGCACGTCAACCCTATGTATTGTGGACCGATAGCGGTCCTTACAGAACAGCAGACTGTACTGCACTCAGGCCTATGTACCGTAGCACCCTATACCAAGTTACCAGTCCTTATAAAAACTTTTGTGGACCAAGCAGGTTGTGTGTTAGTGTTTAGCAGACTGTGCGTCAGTCCCTATACCGCTGAAGGACTGCTGCAGTATAGGGCAGCGGTCAGCAGTAGTGCACGGCAACCCTATGTATTGTGGACCGATAGCGGTCCTTACAGAACAGCAGACTGTACTGCACTCAGGCCTATGTACCGTAGCACCCTATACCAAGTTACCAGTCCTTATAAAAACTTTTGTGGACCAAGCAGGTTGTGTGTTAGTGTTTAGCAGACTGTGCGTCAGTCCCTATACCGCTGAAGGACTGCTGCAGTATAGGGCAGCGGTCAGCAGTAGTGCACGTCAACCCTATGTATTGTGGACCGATAGCAGTCCTTACAGAACAGCAGACTGTACTGCACTCAGGCCTATGTACCGTAGCACCCTATACCAAGTTACCAGTCCTTATAAAAACTTTTGTGGACCAAGCAGGTTGTGTGTTAGTGTTTAGCAGACTGTGCGTCAGTCCCTATACCGCTGAAGGACTGCTGCAGTATAGGGCAGCGGTCAGCAGTAGTGCACGGCAACCCTATGTATTGTGGACCGATAGCGGTCCTTACAGAACAGCAGACTGTACTGCACTCAGGCCTATGTACCGTAGCACCCTATACCAAGTTACCAGTCCTTATAAAAACTTTTGTGGACCAAGCAGGTTGTGTGTTAGTGTTTAGCAGACTGTGCGTCAGTCCCTATACCGCTGAAGGACTGCTGCAGTATAGGGCAGCGGTCAGCAGTAGTGCACGGCAACCCTATGTATTGTGGACCGATAGCGGTCCTTACAGAACAGCAGACTGTACTGCACTCAGGCCTATGTACCGTAGCACCCTATACCAAGTTACCAGTCCTTATAAAAACTTTTGTGGACCAAGCAGGTTGTGTGTTAGTGTTTAGCAGACTGTGCGTCAGTCCCTATACCGCTGAAGGACTGCTGCAGTATAGGGCAGCGGTCAGCAGTAGTGCACGTCAACCCTATGTATTGTGGACCGATAGCAGTCCTTACAGAACAGCAGACTGTACTGCACTCAGGCCTATGTACCGTAGCACCCTATACCAAGTTACCAGTCCTTATAAAAACTTTTGTGGACCAAGCAGGTTGTGTGTTAGTGTTTAGCAGACTGTGCGTCAGTCCCTATACCGCTGAAGGACTGCTGCAGTATAGGGCAGCGGTCAGCAGTAGTGCACGTCAACCCTATGTATTGTGGACCGATAGCAGTCCTTACAGAACAGCAGACTGTACTGCACTCAGGCCTATGTACCGTAGCACCCTATACCAAGTTACCAGTCCTTATAAAAACTTTTGTGGACCAAGCAGGTTGTGTGTTAGTGTTTAGCAGACTGTGCGTCAGTCCCTATACCGCTGAAGGACTGCTGCAGTATAGGGCAGCGGTCAGCAGTAGTGCACGGCAACCCTATGTATTGTGGACCGATAGCGGTCCTTACAGAACAGCAGACTGTACTGCACTCAGGCCTATGTACCGTAGCACCCTATACCAAGTTACCAGTCCTTATAAAAACTTTTGTGGACCAAGCAGGTTGTGTGTTAGTGTTTAGCAGACTGTGCGTCAGTCCCTATACCGCTGAAGGACTGCTGCAGTATAGGGCAGCGGTCAGCAGTAGTGCACGTCAACCCTATGTATTGTGGACCGATAGCGGTCCTTACAGAACAGCAGACTGTAACGCACTCAGGCCTATGTACCGTAGCACCCTATACCAAGTTACCAGTCCTTATAAGAACTTTTGTGGACCAAGCAGGTTGTGTATTAGTGTTTAGCAGACTGTGCGTCAGTCCCTATACCGCTGAAGGACTGCTGCAGTATAGGGCAGCGGTCAGCAGTAGTGCACGGCAACCCTATGTATTGTGGACCGATAGCAGTCCTTACAGAACAGCAGACTGTACTGCACTCAGGCCTATGTACCGTAGCACCCTATACCAAGTTACCAGTCCTTATAAAAACTTTTGTGGACCAAGCAGGTTGTGTGTTAGTGTTTAGCAGACTGTGCGTCAGTCCCTATACCGCTGAAGGACTGCTGCAGTATAGGGCAGCGGTCAGCAGTAGTGCACGGCAACCCTATGTATTGTGGACCGATAGCGGTCCTTACAGAACAGCAGACTGTACTGCACTCAGGCCTATGTACCGTAGCACCCTATACCAAGTTACCAGTCCTTATAAAAACTTTTGTGGACCAAGCAGGTTGTGTGTTAGTGTTTAGCAGACTGTGCGTCAGTCCCTATACCGCTGAAGGACTGCTGCAGTATAGGGCAGCGGTCAGCAGTAGTGCACGTCAACCCTATGTATTGTGGACCGATAGCAGTCCTTACAGAACAGCAGACTGTACTGCACTCAGGCCTATGTACCGTAGCACCCTATACCAAGTTACCAGTCCTTATAAAAACTTTTGTGGACCAAGCAGGTTGTGTGTTAGTGTTTAGCAGACTGTGCGTCAGTCCCTATACCGCTGAAGGACTGCTGCAGTATAGGGCAGCGGTCAGCAGTAGTGCACGTCAACCCTATGTATTGTGGACCGATAGCGGTCCTTACAGAACAGCAGACTGTAACGCACTCAGGCCTATGTACCGTAGCACCCTATACCAAGTTACCAGTCCTTATAAGAACTTTTGTGGACCAAGCAGGTTGTGTATTAGTGTTTAGCAGACTGTGCGTCAGTCCCTATACCGCTGAAGGACTGCTGCAGTATAGGGCAGCGGTCAGCAGTAGTGCACGTCAACCCTATGTATTGTGGACCGATAGCGGTCCTTACAGAACAGCAGACTGTAACGCACTCAGGCCTATGTACCGTAGCACCCTATACCAAGTTACCAGTCCTTATAAGAACTTTTGTGGACCAAGCAGGTTGTGTATTAGTGTTTAGCAGACTGTGCGTCAGTCCCTATACCGCTGAAGGACTGCTGCAGTATAGGGCAGCGGTCAGCAGTAGTGCACGGCAACCCTATGTATTGTGGACCGATAGCAGTCCTTACAGAACAGCAGACTGTACTGCACTCAGGCCTATGTACCGTAGCACCCTATACCAAGTTACCAGTCCTTATAAAAACTTTTGTGGACCAAGCAGGTTGTGTGTTAGTGTTTAGCAGACTGTGCGTCAGTCCCTATACCGCTGAAGGACTGCTGCAGTATAGGGCAGCGGTCAGCAGTAGTGCACGTCAACCCTATGTATTGTGGACCGATAGCGGTCCTTACAGAACAGCAGACTGTAACGCACTCAGGCCTATGTACCGTAGCACCCTATACCAAGTTACCAGTCCTTATAAGAACTTTTGTGGACCAAGCAGGTTGTGTATTAGTGTTTAGCAGACTGTGCGTCAGTCCCTATACCGCTGAAGGACTGCTGCAGTATAGGGCAGCGGTCAGCAGTAGTGCACGGCAACCCTATGTATTGTGGACCGATAGCGGTCCTTACAGAACAGCAGACTGTACCGCACCCAAGCCTATGTACCGTAGCACCCTAGACAGACCAAGTTACCAGTCCTGATAAAGAGCTTTGTGGAACAAGTGAGTTGTGAATGATTAGCAGACTGCAGCAGAAGGGCAGCAGTCAAGTATAATATTCTTTCTATATTTGGAAGAAAGAATATTATACGTGTACAAGCCTATTACCGTACCACTGATACCAGTCCTGAAAAGAACCTTTGTGGAACTAATAGTAACAGCAAGTCTTTAAAATTATCCTCACTGCCTGACACACTGCTTCCTGCCTGTCCCTATACAAATTGGCAAAAAAGAGTAGGCTGGAACGATTAGCTGGAATAGCTCTTTTGTGGACCTGATAGTAACAGCTAATGATGATGATGATGATGATGATGAAGAAAGACTAATCTGGCTGAGCTGTCCCTAAAATAGCAGCATACAGCGCTCTGTCCCTTTATCTAAACTGACAAAAGAAACTCAGGCTGCTGACCTAACACCTATACCAGTCCTGAAAAGAACTTTTGTGTACCAAATAGCTAGCGTTTTCTCTGTCCCTACTCCACACAGGATCCTTTCCCTACAGTGACAGAAGAAAGAATGTAAAATGGCCACCGGATCGGGTGTATTTATAGGTTAGGGGGAATGTCCAAGTGTCCATGAGCTGTCATGTCTCAATTGGTTGTCCTGTAACACATGATAAACGTGTCACGAAAGGTTAAAGTTCTTGTATACATTAAACACGTAAGTCCGCCGGGGCGAACGACGGAAAAAGGCGTTCGAACCCGCGGACGGCGAAAGTCGGAAATTCGCCGCGAAACGACCGCCGGGCGAAACGTTCGTCCATCACTAATAATATCACACCTAAAGAGAACATATTATTGCATCAGCTAGGTTGGATCCTAACTGTCCCATGGTTTGGGCAATATCAATCAAAACTGATTCAATAATATGATCTCTTTACATGTGATAATGTATAGGATTGGGGGTCAAGTCTGGGAAGTTTTATGTTGGATTGAAACTTTGAGTGATAATAAAGTAATGTCAATATCAATTGGATTGGAATATTTGTAACCTTTTAGCCTTGACCCACCATCCTTTCAATACAACACCACATCGAAAGTGACCATATTATTGTATCAGCTCTTGGTTTGGTTGGATTCTACCTATCCAATGATCTGGATAATACTGGTCTTTAAATGTGATATCACATTGATAAGATGGTGGGTCAAGGTTTGAGGTATAATGTTAGACTGAAACAGGAGCTGATACAATAAAATTATCTCCTTGAATGTTATATTGTATTAATAGGCTGGTGGGTCAAGTCTTGGAGGTATTACGTTAGACTGAAACATTGAATCACAGTGAAGTAATGTTAATATTAATTTGATTGAATATTTGTAACCTCCTAACCTTGATACCAAGAGCCTTTTAATACAATATCACACATTTTAAAGCGAACATTTTATTGCATCAGCTCTTGGATACATTGGATCCTACCTGTCCTATAGTTTGGGTAATATCAATAAAAACTGATACAATATTATGATCTCTTTAAATGTGATAATATATTGATAGGATTGTGGGTCATGTCTAGGAGGTTTTATGTTGGATTGAAACTTTGAGTGATAATAAAGTAATGTCAATATCAATTGGATTGGAATATTTGTAACCTTCTAGCCTTGACCCACCATCCTTTCAATACAACACCACATCGAAAGTGACCATATTATTGTATCAGCTCTTGGATTGGTTGGATTCTACCTATCCAATGATCTGGATAATACCGATCTTTAAATGGGATATCACATTGATAAGATGGTGGGTCAAGGTTTGAGGTATAATGTTGGACTGAAACAAGAGCTGATACAATAATATGATCTCTTTGAATGTTATATTGTATTAATAGGCTGGTGGGTCAAGTCTTGGAGGTATTACGTTAGACTGAAACATTGAATCACGGTGAAGTAATGTTAAAGCGGAGGTCCACCCTAAAGTGGACCTTCCGCTCATTGGAATCCTCCCCCCCTCCGGCGCCACAATTAGCACCTTTCAGGGGGGTGCAGGTACCTGTACAGTACAGGTATCTGCACCCACTTCCGGGATAGCTCTCTGCGGAAAGGGGCGTAGATTTACGCCCCTTTCCGAAAGTCCCCCGCTGCCTGCTGGGAAACACACAGATCCCAGAGGCAGCGGGTCCATCCTTATTGCGCAGCGCGACTCGCGCATGCGCAATAGGGAACCGGGAAATGAAGCCGAAAGGCTCCACTTCCTGATTCCCACACCCAAGATGGCGGCGGCAGCACCCGAGAGACGATCGAGAGATCGGCTTTGGGTGCCGACATCGCAGGTGCGCTGGGCGGGTAAGTGTCACTATTTTAAAAGTCAGCAGCTGCAGTATTTGTAGCTGCTGGCTTTTAAAAAAAAAAAACGGCGGACTCCCGCTTTAATTTTAATTTGATTGAATATTTGGAACCTCCTAACCTTGACCCACCAGCCATTTAAACATTTTTTTAAAGCACCCCTGTCCCTACGTGCTCATGCAGCAAAGAAAATACATACGTAAGTCACGCCCGCAAATGTAAACGGTGTTCAAACCACACATGTGAGGTATCACCGCAATCGGCAGAGTGAGAACAATTCTAGTAAAGGACCTTCTCTGTAACTCTAACATGGTAACCCTTACATTTTTTTAAAGCGTTGCCTATGGAGATTTTAAGGGTACCATAGTTTGTCGCCATTCCACGAGCGTGTGCGCAATTTCAAAGTATGACATTTTAAGTCTCTATTTACTCCGCGTAACATCATCTTTCACACTATACAAAAAAAATTGGCTAACTTTGCTTTTTTCGTTTTTTTAAATTCGTGAAAGTGTATTTTTTTCCCAAAAAAATTGCGTCTGAAAGACTGCTGCGCAAATACCGCGTGGCATAAAATATTGCAACGGTATATAATGTTTGGGGGTTCTAAGTAATTTTCTAGCAAAAAACACAGATTTTAACTTGTAAGCAACAAATGTCAGGAATAGGCTTAGGCATGAAAGGGTAAAATGCAGACTTGATGTCCTTTTTATTTCTCGTAATAATAAAAATTCCTCGAGGAAAATCCTTCTAACAGATGCGTTGGGTTGGACTTATTTTTAGTACCGTAGAAGTTCCTTGTCCTTCGGATTGATGAATGGCACACTAGAACTATTTTATTGATTATAATCCATCAACCACTTCTTAAAAGCTTGAAGTTAAAAGGTCTTTCTCATAAACAAAATAAATCTTTCCATAAACACGCATGATCAATTTGGGTGCGTTTACTTGTTTATGCGTTGAATAAACACCCAGATGTCGTAGTTATTGAAGGGGAAACAACAAACTGGCTGGGAAAATCCATCCCAAGCTAACCCATTAACCCCTCCTAAATCAGCCAGGAATGATGTAAGTTAAAGGCCAACTCCAAGGCCACCCCCCACCCACGTCTTTTTTTTATTATTTGCATACATACCTTTTTCCCCTGGTGTCTTGGTCACATGATATCCCAGGGTTCCCTTCCTCTGTGGTGGATGGTCTGCTATGCCGTGAGTTCTATTCTTCCCAGCAGGAGGGCCGTCTTTAATATTGATTGGACCCTGTGCAAAAAAATGTTTTGGGCCCCCCCTCCATGCAGTTTCGCTCTCCGCCTGCTTTGAGGCATACAATAAAAAGCAGCTAGACTCAAAATCCGTTTACTGAATCGGATCATACAGTGATTGCGATTGGTTGCCAGAGGTTACAGTGTATCATTACCACTCACTGACTGGTTGCTAGAGGTTACAGCACATCATTTCTGCTTGTTGATTGGTTGGTAGAGATTACTGTACATCAATACTGCTCACTGATTTTGAAAAAGAGTTTGGGAGTTTCTTCTGTATTTGTAGTGCATAGAGCAGCCCATTGAAATGAATGGGCTGCCCTACACATGACCTACATCTTTATCCACCCTGTCAGTACACCTTTGCCTCCTTAAACCCCTGCTAACCTCTGCTCACCTCTGCACCCCAAACCTCCCCCACTCCCCCTCCCCTTTAACTCTACCTGCCTCCTCTGCTCATCTTTGCACCCACCTGACTTACCTCTATACATCCCCCTCCTTGCTCACCAGTGCACCCCAAGCTGTAATTCCTTCACTGCCTACCTCTGCACACCCAACACTACCCTCCCCCCACTAATTTGCTTACCTTTGCAGAACAGGCTGATGATAGGCTTAATGACCACAGTTGTAGGCAGGACTTTCAAGCATGACCCTTTACCTCCCCAGTGGGCAGCATTCAGTATAGGTGTTGGTGGATATGACCTCCGGGGGGGGGGGGAGGGATGATATACATATGAATACTGATACTAATACCCAGATCCTCAGAGAGTTCTTTGCCATCAGGTGCCATTTTGAACTTCCAGTGACCAGTATGAGAGAGTGAGAGCGATAACACCAAATTTAACACACCTGCTCCCCATTCACACCTGAGACCTTGTAACACGAATGAGTCACATGACACCGGGGAGGGAAAATGGCTAATTGGGCCCAATTTGGACATTTTCACTTAGGGGTGCACTCACTTTTGTTGCCAGTGGTTTAAATATTAATGGCTGTGTGTTGAGTTATTTTGAGGGGACACCAAATTTACACTGTTATACAAGCTGTACACTCACTACTTTACATTGTAGACAAGTGTTATTTCTTCAGTGTTGTCACATGAAGAAAATAATTACAAAAATGTGAGGGGTGTACTCACTTTTGTGAGATACTGTATATCAGGGATATGCAATTAGCTGTGGCTGTCAGAGTCTTGCTATGCCTCATGGGATTTGTAGTTCTGCAACAGCTGGAGGTCCGCTAATTGCATATCCCTGCTGTATATGCTCTGAAGTATTGTGCACTTATATGATGTATTGATGGTGTACTTGTCCTGACAAATTCCTATGATTATGCATACAAGGCAGACTGTCATTCTGTGAGTACAGAAGACATGGATCCTGAGTTTCTGTGGAGCAGAAACACAGATCCATGTCTTCCAGTAGCAAAAAGCACCTCCCCCACTGCAGTGCAACACTTGCTATGCATTTTTCTAACCCTTTTGCCCCTGATGTTAACCCCTTCCTTTTCAGTGTCATTAATACAGTGACAGTGCATATTTTTAGCACTGATTACTGTATTAGTGTCTAGACATGTGCAGAACGAAAAAATTAGTTTTGTTTCGTTTCGATTTCCAAAAATTTGTTTAGTTAAATTTGTTTCATTTGTTTCATTCGTTTTCGGAATTTGTTTCGTTTATTCGTTTTCGAATCGATTCAAAACGTTTTCAAATCAATTTAGAAAAGTTTTCGAATTCAAAAAGTTTTCGAATTCAAAAAGTTTTCGAATTCAAAAAGTTTTTCAATTCCAATCGTTTTCCAATTTCCAAAAAGATTAAAATAGAATAGAAACTAAAGGAATAGAATAGAAATAAAAAAAAAAGAAAAAATTATATTCTACAGTATTTCTTTATTTTCTATTCTATTTTATTAAATTTGTTTCATTCGTTTCATTCATTTTCAGAATTTGTTTTGTTTATTCGTTTTCGAATCAATTCAAAAAGTTTTCGAATTTCGAAAAGTTTTCCAATTCGAAAAATTTTCCAATTCAAAAAGTTTTCAAATTCGAATAGTTTTCCAATTTCCAAGAAAGGTTAAAATAGAATAGAAAATAAAGGAATAGAATATAAAAAAAAAAATTCTATTCTATTTCCTTATTTTCTATTCTGTTTTATTCTGTTTGGAAATTGGAAAAGTATTCGATTTGGAAAACTTTTTGAATTTAAATTTGAAAACTATTCAAAATCGAAAATTATTTGAATTATGTCCGATTTTTTTTTTTTTTCGTAATTTGATTTGTTTAAATTCTGTACTCTTCTAATTTGTCCGAATTTTAATTCGGAACGCAATGAACTGCACATGTCTATTAGTGTCACTGGTCCCCATAAAAAGTGTCAGTTACTTGTCCGATTTGTCCGCCTCAATATCGCAGTCCTGCTAAAAATCGCTGATCGATGCCATTACTAGTACAAAAATAAATATATATAATATAAATTAAAATAAAATAAAAATCTAAAAATATCCCATAGTTTGTAGGCGCTATAACTTTTGTGCAAACCAATCAATACACACTTATTGGGATTTTTTTTTTTTTACCAAAAATATGTAGCAGAATACATATTGGCCTAAACTGATAAAGAAATTTGATTTAAAAAAAAATCTAAATTATTGGATGTGTTTTTAGAGCAGAAATTAAAAAAAAAAATATATATATTTTTTTCTACAATAGTTGGTCATTCTTTGTTTTTAGCACAAAAAATAAAAAACGCAATCCAAAAAAAGCGCTTTTTGTGGGGAAAAAAAAGAACATACATTTTATTTGGGTACAGCGTCGAACGACCGCGCAATTATCAGTTAAAGTAACGCAGCGCCGTATCGCCAAATAAATGGCCTGGTCATGAAGGGGGGTAAATCTTCCGGAAGTGCATATTGATATACTAGTGTGTGTATACTCATCTGTTCCTGACCTTGTGCTGCATCCCAACATCATGATTCTTCTCACTCTCCCGATAATGGAGAAATAAAAGATAGCAGGCGCGGCACAGTCAGCGCCGGATCTCTGTGCATGATGTCATCATTCCTCGCTGCTGACACGTCCTTCCTAATAATTGGATTTTTCCTGTAGGAAGGCAGACAGTGATTCAGCTTCTAGTCACTTCCTGGAATAGTTTTTTTTTTTTTTTTTTTTTGGAGAATATATTTTGGGATCAAGAAATGATAAACCAAAAAACTATCCAATTAAATAAAAAATATAAAATGTTTTTTTTTTTTTTTTTTTTTTTTTTTAATGGCATCACATCATTCATCACAGAAACTGTATGCACCAAATATACAGAAATATATCATTTACATTTTTTTTGCAACAAAGTAAAACTGTTGAAAAATTGTGTCTTTTTTCAACATTTTTTTTGTTTGCCGTCTGTGTCTCATTGGTGAGATTTCCCTTCACTTCCTGCCCCATGACCAAAACAGGAAGTGAGGTTTTCCCTCACTTCCTGTTTTGGCTATGGGACAGGGACAGGAAGTGAAGTGGTTGTCACCAGAACCATACCTCCCAATATTTTGAGATGGGAATGAGGGACACCTACTAGCAAATGTATGTAGGCATAGGCTACACCCCTGTCACACCCCCTTAAAGGAGAATTAACCCCAAAAAAAGGTTAATTCAATCCAGAAGTGTTTTTTTTTTACCACTTCTATTACTTTATATTTTAAAATTTATAAATGCAGCAATTTAGAAATTGGATGAAAGGTTTAGCACTGAGAAACACTTTTTGAAAGATAAAAAGTGCAATTTATATACAACTATAGAGATCAGACCAAAATGAGGGACAAATGAGGGGGAAAGAGGGACATTGCTCCAAATCAGGGACAGTCTCTCGAAATCAGGGACAGTTGGGAGCTATGCCAGAACTAGTGCCCCCATTGGAAGATTTCCCCTCTATTCCTGTCCTGGGGACAACCCAACATTTTGGGATTTTCTTCCAAAGAGTTTTTTTTGCCACCTGTGTCTCATTGGTGAGATTTCTCTTCACTTCCTGTCCCATAACCAAACCCCTCACTTCCTGTTTTGGCTATGGGACAGGAACAGGAAGTGAAGTGGTTGTCACCAGAATTAATGACCCCCATTGGAAGATTTCTCCTCTATTCCTGTCCTGGGGACAACCCAACATTTTGGGATTTTCTTTCAAAGAGTTTTTTTTGCCATCTGTGTCTCATTGGTGAGATTTCCCTTCACTTCCTGTCCCAAACCAAAACAGGAAGTGAGGGTTTCTATCACTTCCTGTTTTGGCTATGGGACAGGGACAGGAAGTGAAGTGGTTGTCACCAGAACTAGTGCCCCATTGGAAGATTTCCCCTCGATTCCTTTCCTGGGGACAACCCAACATTTTGGGATTTTCTTTCAACTAGTTTTTTTTTTTTTTTTGCCATCTGTGTCTCATTGGTTAGATTTCCCTTCACCTCCTGTCCCATAATCAAAAACCTCACTTTCTGTTTTGGCTATGGGACATGGACAGGAAGTGAAGTGGTTGTCACCAGAACTAGTGCCCCCATTCCTTTTTTTTTTTTTTTTTGCCATCTGTGTCTCATTGGTGAGATTTCCCTTCACTTCCTGTCCCATGACCAAAACAGGAAGTAAGAGGACAGGGACAGGAAGTGAAGTGGTTGTAACCAGAACTAGTGCCCCCATTGGAAGATTTCCCCTCTATTCCTGTCCTGGGGACAACCCAACATTTTGGGATTTTCTTTCAACTAGTATTTTTTGCCATCTGTGTCTCATTGGTGAGATTTCCCTTCACTTCCTGTCCCATAACAAAAACAGGAAGTGAGGGTTGAAGTGGTTGTAACCAGAACTAGTGCCCCCATTGGAAGATTTGGCCTCTATTCCTGTCCTGGGGACAACCCAACATTTCAGGATTTTCTTTCAATTCGTTTTTTTTTTGCCATCTGTGTCTCATTGATGAGATTTCCCTTCACTTCCTGTCCCATAAGCAAAACAGGAAGTGAGGGTTTCCCTCACTTCCTGTCCCATAAGCAAAACAGGAAGTGAGGGTTTCCCTCACTTCCTGTTCCATAACCAAAACAGGAATTGAGGGTTTCCCTCACTTCCTGTTTTGGCTATGGGACAGGGACTGGAAGTAAAGTAGTTTTCACCAGAACTAGTGCCCCCCATTGGAAGATTTCCCCTCTATTCCTGTCCTGGGGACAACCCAACATTTTGGGTTTTCCTTTCACTCTCGGTGATAACGGTAAACAGGAGCGGGTGGCTCTCCCTAATGGGGACACGGACAGCAATAAAGACCTAAAAAAAAATAAAAAATAAAAAAAAAGGTTTTGTCTTTAGTTATATTTTAAATCAATGGATTTAAATGTCTTTAATCTCTT
Organism: Lithobates pipiens; assembly: GCF_037356315.1. Lineage (NCBI taxonomy): Eukaryota > Metazoa > Chordata > Amphibia > Anura > Ranidae > Lithobates > Lithobates pipiens. The sequence goes on along the minus strand of NW_027507764.1, from coordinate 35,033,353 downwards.
ATTTCACCCCAAAAATCTTCTGGGGCCGGAGAGAACCCCCGTTGCTAAGCAACCATTAGGAAGTGTCCATGAAATACAGGCAGTGAGATGGGCACCCGATGAAGGACCCCTCCACTCTGCAGTGAGGAGGAGGGAAGACCCCGTGACTACGGAGCTCAGTGAATATTTTGGGCTTTTAGATTTATTTGTTGTTGATAAATAGTGAAATGGTTGGGTAGAAGTGTGGGGGGCGGTGTTTGTGGTGGTATGGGGGGTATTATTACCACCATTATATTCTGGATTACATATTAAATGACCATGCTGTACCTCCGTTGCTAGGCAACCATGTAATGCTGGTTGGGTCTGTTGGATGGATTCCTTTAGGCCCCCCATTCACACTTCAGTGACGCCCCCCCCCCCCCACGTCCCGTTTTCAGCGCTTTTCATTTAAATGGGCCGCCCCTGCCCTCCAAAAAACGCTACGGCGACGCTGGAAACGGCTTAGCTCCAGCCTCCCGGATGTAAACACGGAAGCGACGTCACTTCCTGTTTACTCGGCTACCAATTGCGCCGGATTTTAAAAAATATACAGTATTCAGAATCGCAGTTTTCGGCAATCCAAATACTTTGAAGTGCAAAGGAGGGATTGGAGGTCTTTTAGACCCCCCCCCCCCGATCCCTCCATAAAGAGGACCTGTCACCACCTATTACTGTCACAAGGGATATTTACATTGTTTGTGACAGCAATAAAAGCGATCAAATTTATTTTTTTTAAAAACACAATTTAACCACTTCCCGCCCGCCCTATAGCCGAATGACGGCTATAGAGCGGACGCTCTTGTCCGGGAGGCCGTCCCTGGACGTCCTCGTGTTTACTTCCACAATGCGCGCTGCCGTGGGCGTGCATCGGGGAAGTTTTTTGTTTGCCGTGTCCCCCGGAGACAGGCAAACATAGATCGCTGTAAACGGCCAATCACAGCGACCGTTTGCAGCGCAATCGGCCTATCCAATGAGAGATGATCTCATATGTATATATATGAGATCATCTCTCAGCGCCGCTCTCCCTCCTCACACAGACAGCGTGTGAGAGGGGAGAGATGAACGGCTGCAGCGGCCGTAAGTGAAAAAAATAAATACATTTAAAAAAGTGCCATCCGCCCCAGTGCCATCCTCCCCCAGTGCCATCCGCCCCAGTGCCATCCTCCCCAGTGCTACCTGCCCCCAGTGCCACCTGTTAGTTCTATCTGTCCCCAGTGCCACCTGTCCCCAGTGCCATTTGTCCCCAGTGCCATCTGTCATCAGTGCCACGTATAAGTGCCATCTGTCATCAGTGCCACGTGTCATCAGTGCCACATAGTGCCATCTGTCATCAGTGCCACATATTAGTGCTATCTCTCATCAGTGCCACGTATCAGTGCCATTTGTCATCAGTGCCACCTGTCAGTGTCACGTGCCATCTGTTTTCAGTGTCACGTGTCATCAATGCCACTTATCAGTGCCATCTGTCATCAGTGTCACGCGTCATCGGTGCCACGTATTAGTGCCATCTGTCATCGGTGCCACGTATTAGTGCCACGTATTAGTGCCATCTGTCATCAGTGCCACGTATAAGTGCCATCTGTCATCAGTGCCACATATTAGTGCCATCTGTCATCAGTGCCACGTGTCATCAGTGCCACGTATAAGTGTCATCAGTGCCACGTATCAGTGCCATCTGTCATCAGTGTCACGTGTCATTGTCCTGGTGCTCCAGGGCCTTCAAAAGTGTAATAGGTAGTCAACAAGTTAGATGTGTAATTTATGCTCCTAGAACACCTGATGGCGCTCCCTGCATGTTGGGCCTCTCTATGTGGCCAGGCTGTGAAAAAGTCCCACACATGTGGTATTGTAATACTCAGGAGGAGTAGCAGAATTTTTTTGGGGGTGTCATTTGTGGTATACACATGCCATGTGAGAGAAATAACCTATTACAATGACAATTTTGTGGAAAAAAATAAAAAATCTTAATTTTGGAAAGAATTGTGGGAAAAAAATGACAACATCAAAAAGCTCACTATGCCTCTTACTAAATACCTTGGAATGTCTACTTTCCAAAAAGGGGTCATTTGGGGGGTATTTGTACTTTCCTGGCTTGTTCGGGTCACAAGAAGCGAGATCGTCCACCAGTACATCAGATGTGATCAATTTTGTGCGATTCGCACCACAGCTTGTAGACTCTATAACTTTCACAAAGACCAAATAATATCCACTAATTTGAGTTATTTTTACCAAAGATATGTAGCAGTATAAATTGTGGCCAAAATTTATGAAGAAAAATTAATAATTTGCATAATTTTGTCACAGAAACAAAGAAATATGTGTTTTTTTTCTAAATTTTCGGTCTTTTTTTGTTTATAGCGCAAAAAATAAAAACCGAAAGGGGGTGATCAAATACCACCAAAGGAAAGCTCTATTTGTGGGGAAAAAAGGACGTAAATTTTGTTTGGAAACCACGTCGCATGACTGCGCAATTGTCAGTTAAAGCGACGCAGTGCCGAATCGCAAAAAGTGCTCTGGTCTTTGGCCAGCAAAATGGTCCGGGGCTGAAGTGGTTAAATGTCCTAGTTACAGGCACTGAATTGTCAATAGGAGGAAAGGACTTGCTATACCACTTTTCATATATTTTGAATAGTATTGTTTTTTTTTTGTTTTGTTTTTTATGGCTTGATGGACATTTTCAGAAGTTGTTGCACATTTTAACCACTTCAATACAGGGCACTTTCGCCCCCTTCCTTCCCAGCCCAATTTTCAGCTTTCAGCGCTCTAGCGCTTTCAGTGACAATTGCGCGGTCATGCTACACTGTACCCAAATGAAATTTTTATCATTTTGTTCGCACAAATAGAGCTTTATTTTGGTGTTATTTATTCACGACTCCGTTTTTTATTTTTTGCGATATAAGCGCAAAAAAGCGGAAATTTGGAAAAAAAAAACAATATTTTCTTTTTTCTACTTCAATAAAAATCCAATAAAATCAAATTGTCATAAATTTAAGCCAAAATGTATTCTGCTACATGTTTTTGGTAAAAAAAAAATCCGTTAAGTGTATAATAATTGGTTTGTGTGATCACGGACATATGTACGCAAATGATCATGTACATACAGTGGTGTGAAAAAGTGTTTGCCCCCTTCCTCATTTCCTGTTCCTTTACATGTTTGTCACACTTAAGTGTTTCGGAACATCAAACCAATTTAAACAATAGTCAAGGACAACACAAGTAAACACAAAATGCAATTTGTAAATGAAGGTGTTTATTATTAAAGGTGAAAAAAAATCCAAACCATCATGGCCCTGTGTGAAAAAGTGATTGCCCCCTAAACCTAATAACTGGTTGGGCCACCCTTAGCAGCAACAACTGCAACCAAGCGTTTGCGATAACGTGCAATGAGGCTTTTACAGCGTCCTGGAGGAATTTTGGCCCACTCATCTTTGCAGAATTGTCCTAATTCAGTTACATTAGAGGGTTTTCGAGCATGAACGGCCTTTTTAAGGTCATACCACAACATCTCAATAGGATTCAGGTCAGGACTTTGGCTAGGCCACTCCAAAGTCTTCATTTTGTTTTTCTTCAGCCATTCGGTGGTGGACTTGCTGGTGTGTTTAGGATCATTGTCCTGCTGCAGAACCCAAGTTCGTTTCAGCTTGAGTACACGAACAGATGGTCGGACATTCTCCTTCAGGATCTCTTGGTAGACAGCAGAATTCATAGTTCCTTTTATCACGGCAAGTCTTCCAGGTCCTGAAGCAGCAAAACAGCCCCAGACCATCACACTACCACCACCATATTTTACTGTTGGTATAATGTTCTTTTTATGAAATGCAGTGTTCCTTCTACGCCAGATATACTTGGACACACACCTTCCAAAGAGTTCCACTTTTGTCTCATCGGTCCACAGAATGTTGTCCCAAAAGTCTTGGGGATCATCAAGATGTGTTGTGGAGAAATTGAGACGAGCTTTGATGTTCTTTTTGCTCAGCAGTGGTTTTCTCCTTGGAACTCTGCCATGCAGGCCATTTTTGCCCAGTCTTTTCCTGATGGTGGAGGCATGAACGCTGACCTTAACTGAGGCAAGTGAGGCCTGCAGTTCCTTGGACGTTGTTGTGGGGTCTTTTGTGACCTCTTGGATGAGTCGTCGCTGCGCTCTTGGGGTAATTTTGGGCGGCCGGCCACTCCTGGGAAGGTTTACCACTGTTCCATGTCTTCGCCATTTGTGGATAATGGCTCTCACTGTGGTTCGCTGGATTCCCAAAGCTTTGGAAATGGCTTTATAACCCTTTCCAGACTGATAGATCTCAATTACTTTCTTTCTCAATTGTTCCTGAATTTCTTTGGGTCTCGGCATGATGTGTAGCTTTTAAGGATCTTCTGGTGGACCTTACTGTGTCAAGCAGCTCCTATTTAAGTGATGCCTTGATTGTGAACAGGTGTGGCAATAATCAGGCCTGGGTGTGGCTAGAGAAATTGAACTCAGGTGTGGACAACCACAGTTATAGTATGTTTTAACAAGGGGGGCAATCACTTTTTCACACAGGGCCATGATGGTTTGGATTTTTTTTCACCTTTAATAATAAACACCTTCATTTACAAATTGCATTTTGTGTTTACTTGTGTTGTCCTTGACTATTGTTTAAATTGGTTTGATGTTCCGAAACACTTAAGTGTGACAAACATGCAAAGGAACAGGAAATGAGGAAGGGGGCAAACACTTTTTCACACCACTGTATGTGTGCAGGTGATCACGTACATATGTGTGCAGATAATCATTGGGACATGTGATTTTAGTGGGACATATGTGGGGGACATGTTTTTATTATTAGGGACATGTGTTTTTATTATTTGGGGACATGTATGTTTTGGGGACATGTGTGGGGACATTGTGTTTATACTGTGTGATGTGTTTACTGTGTGGTGTGTTTACTGTGTACACTAGACTGGTGATCAGTGAGTAAAAAGCTGTAAAAAGCAGCTCATACTCACTGATCAGCAGCCGGCTGCAGCGATCTGCTCTCCTCTCCTCAGCGATGACTTCTGTGTGAGGAGAGGAGGAGCCCATTGCCTAGCAACCGGCTGTTTGTTTACATCACATGACGGCCGTGATTGGACACGGCCGTCATGTGATCAGGAGGGCCAATCACAGAGCCCTCCTGCCGATCTGAGATGCGCCGTGTCCGGGTGACACGGGCGCATCGGGATCGCGCCGCTGCGCGGGCGCGCGCGATCCCGCTACTCCTGAATGACGTTCCTGAACGTCATATCAGGAGTAGGCGGCTCCCACCCGGCCGTATATGTGCATTGGCCGGGTGGGAAGTGGTTAATTACAATTTGTGTTTAAACATGAGAGTATTTGACCATTGCACTATATGAGTTATCATATTTGTGAATATTTTTTATTCATATGAAGCGCTGTTAATGCTTTGTTTTTTAATTGAGTATATTTTTTTTTTATAGCCTTAAAGTATTATTAAACCCAAAAGCAAAAATGTATTATATTGCAGATTACCAATTCTTAGATGTAATGGCTGCATTCGTTTTCTTTCTTAGGCTTTCTTTCACCTATTTTCTTCTGGTGATTCAGCCAGAAAGCCTGTTGTTTTTAAAAGAACAAACTCTCCAGCAGTATCAGTTTACAGGGATGAGACAATTCATTTACCACTGTCGGGGATGCTTACAATGATCACCTTTTGTATATTTATGTAAAATCTTTATTCCAAAAGAAAAAAAAAAATAATGTTTGCTGTAACTGATTATAAAATAAGAACTGAAGTTTGGGTTCAGTTTGTTAGTATATCTACATCTGCTAGTACATCTAGCATCCCCCACAGACTAACAATTCTGCTGTGCCCCCTGTACTCCTTCATCCAGAGTGGGGGGGGGGGGGGTGCTCTAATAAAGGAAGTGTGTTACTGGCCAGATCACCAGGTAAAAACAGAGGGGGGAAAAAAGTCTTAAAAAAGAAAACTAATGCAGCAACCACTAATGATTGGTAAGCTGCAATATATGATATTTTTGGTTTTGGGTTTAATACCACTTCGTTGGGTCCCGTCTGGGCCCCTCCCACAGCGCTGCTCCCTCTCCTGTATTTTTCTGCAGGCAGTCTGTAGTGGGTGGGGCCTGCTGGGCCCCTCCCACAACTCTGTTCCCTCTCCTTGTGCAGGGGGACTGGTCTTGTCTCCACCCCCTCCTGTATTTTTGTGCAGGCAGTCTGTAGCGGGTGGGGTCTGTTGGGCCCCTCCCACTGCTCTCTGCACAGGCTAAGTACAGCACAGTGATGATGTCACTGCTACTTTTCTATGGTAATATCTGGGTTTGCAAAATCATTTGGTGCTGACAAATTGAATTTCTATCCTTAGTGGCTATTGAGGAATATATTTAAATGAAAGTTCTTGTGTCGGGAGTTTAGCTTTAAAATTTAAAGTACCGCATTTGCTCACTAGATGGTGCTCATAGAGATCCCACAGGCATCTAGCACCATTTAGTGGCCATGTGAGGTATTTTCCCATTTAAATCAATGAAAAACATTTGAGGAGCAGAGGAACTAACCGAATAACATTCACTTTCACAGCTCCCTCCCACAGCTCTGCTCCCTCTCCTTGTGCAGGGGGACCGGTCTTGCCTCCGCCCCTCCTGTATTTTTCTGCAGGCAGTCTGTAGTGGGTGGGGCCTGCTGGGCCCCTCCCACAGCTCTGCTCCCTCTCCTTGTGCAGGGGGACCGGTCATGCCTCCGCCCCTCCTGTATTTTTCTGCAGGCAGTCTGTAGTGGGTGGGGCCTGCTGGGCCCCTCCCACAGCTCTGCTCCCTCTCCTTGTGCAGGGGGACCGGTCTTGCCTCCGCCCCTCCTGTATTTTTCTGCAGGCAGTCTTAGTGGGTGGGGCCTGCTGGGCCCCTCCCACAGCTCTGCTCCCTCTCCTTGTGCAGGGGGAGCAGTCTTGTCTCCGCCCCTCCTGTAGTTTTCTGCAGGCAGTCTGTAGTGGGTGGGGCCTGCTGGGCCCCTCCCACAGCTCTGCTCCCTCTCCTTGTGCATGGGGACCGTTTCTTGCCTCCTCCCCCTCCTGTAGTTTTCTGCAGGCAGTCTGTAGCGGGTGTGTTTTCTGCTCCTGTTTTCTGCTCCTCAAAAAACATTTGAGGAGCAGAGGAACTAACCGAATAACATTCACATTCACTGGGTGAATACACCCCATAGTGTGAACGGGTCCTGATCTATTCACCGCTGGGGACACGGCAATAAAACCTGGCACAGGTCCTCCCTCATTCTGAAACTCTCTGATTGGAGTGCCACTTTTTGGGGTGACTTCAGCATATATCATGATTTCATATAATACAAACATTTCAGAGAAGAATAAAATGCTTTGTAATATTTCAGAATGGTTTATGTTAATATTTACTTTTAAAAAACAAAAATCCTTAGCAGCTAAAAAATAGCTTTCATTCTCCTGCCAGTACAAAATTTGGGATGCCAAGTCCTGTTTGTGTCCAGAAAGCGCTTTGTGCCATTATAAGTCGCTCGTTCATAGAAAACATTCGCTGGTTTTGGATTTGGTGCTCCTTTTAGACATATTGCGGCAGAAGAGGCGGCGCGGTGAAACCCCTCCAGACGCAGCTGGCAGGTCCGGACTAGTGCACCTTCTGATCTCCTCCCGGTGATAGATCACAGCTGACAGGTTCTCCGGGCTGGTCGGGGGAAAACCACATAGTTAGAAAATTTGGTTTAATGATTCACTCAGAATTTTCTTTCTGCTTACTGAATCAGTATAGTCTGCAGAATCCTTATTCCTTGAATGTGAGACCACAGAAATCCCAATACTACCTACTTGCTCCTTACATTGGTGATCAGTGGGAAGAATGTTCCTTACATTGGTGATCAGTGAGAAGAATGCTCCTTACATTGGTGATCAGTGGGAAGAATGTTCCTTACATTGGTGATCAGTGGGAAGAATGTTCCTTACATTGGTGACCAGTGAGAAGAATGGTCCTTACATTGGTGGTCAGTAGGAAGAATGTTCCTTACATTGGTGATCAGTGGGAAGAATGTTCCTTACATTGGTGGTCAGTGGGAAGAATGTTCCTTACATTGGTGATCAGTGGGAAGAATGTTCCTTACATTGGTGGTCAGTAGGAAGAATGTTCCTTACATTGGTGATCAGTGGGAAGAATGTTCCTTACATTGGTGACCAGTGAGAAGAATGGTCCTTACATTGGTGGTCAGTAGGAAGAATGTTCCTTACATTGGTGGTCAGTGGGAAGAATGTTCCTTACATTGGTGGTCAGTGAGAAGAATGTCCCTTACATTGGTGATCAGTGAGAAGAATGTTCCTTACATTGGTGGTCAGTGGGAAGAATGTTCCTTACATTGGTGGTCAGTGGGAAGAATGTTCCTTACATTGGTGGTCAGTGAGAAGAATGTTCCTTACATTGGTGACCAGTGAGAAGAATGGTCTTTATATTTGTGACCAGTGAGAAGAATGGTCCTTACATTGGTGACCAGTGAGAAGAATGGTCCTTACATTGGTGGTCAGTAGGAAGAATGTTCCTTACATTGGTGATCAGTGGGAAGAATGTTCCTTACATTGGTGGTCAGTGAGAAGAATGTCCCTTACATTGGTGATCAGTGGGAAGAATGTTCCTTACATTGGTGGTCAGTGAGAAGAATGTCCCTTACATTGGTGATCAGTGGGAAGAATGTCCCTTACATTGGTGGTCAGTGGGAAGAATGTTCCTTACATTGGTGGTCAGTGAGAAGAATGTCCCTTACATTGGTGATCAGTGGGAAGAATGTTCCTTACATTGGTGGTCAGTAGGAAGAATGTTCCTTACATTGGTGATCAGTGGGAAGAATGTTCCTTACATTGGTGACCAGTGAGAAGAATGGTCCTTACATTGGTGGTCAGTAGGAAGAATGCTCCTTACATTGGTGATCAGTGGGAAGAATGTTTCTTACATTGGTGGTCAGTGGGAAGAATGTTCCTTACATTGGTGGTCAGTGGGAAGAATGTTTCTTACATTGGTGGTCAGTGAGAAGAATGTCCCTTACATTGGTGATCAGTGGGAAGAATGTTCCTTACATTGGTGGTCAGTAGGAAGAATGTTCCTTACATTGGTGATCAGTGGGAAGAATGTTCCTTACATTGGTGGTCAGTGGGAAGAATGTTCCTTACATTGGTGGTCAGTGGGAAGAATGTTCCTTACATTGGTGATCAGTGAGAAGAATGTTCCTTACATTGGTGGTCAGTGGGAAGAATGTTCCTTACATTGGTGGTCAGTGGGAAGAATGTTCCTTACATTGGTGGTCAGTGAGAAGAATGTTCCTTACATTGGTGACCAGTGAGAAGAATGGTCTTTATATTTGTGACCAGTGAGAAGAATGGTCCTTACATTGGTGGTCAGTAGGAAGAATGTTCCTTACATTGGTGATCAGTGGGAAGAATGTTCCTTACATTGGTGGTCAGTGGGAAGAATGTTCCTTACATTGGTGGTCAGTAGGAAGAATGTTCCTTACATTGGTGATCAGTGGGAAGAATGTTCCTTACATTGGTGGTCAGTGGGAAGAATGTTCCTTACATTGGTGGTCAGTGAGAAGAATGTTCCTTACATTGGTGGTCAGTGGGAAGAATGTTCCTTACATTGGTGATCAGTGGGAAGAATGTTCCTTACATTGGTGGTCAGTAGGAAGAATGTTCCTTACATTGGTGATCAGTGGGAAGAATGCTCCTTACATTGGTGATCAGTGGGAAGAATGTTCCTTACATTGGTGATCAGTGAGAAGAATGTTCCTTACATTGGTGGTCAGTGGGAAGAATGTTCCTTACATTGGTGATCAGTGAGAAGAATGTTCCTTACATTGGTGATCAGTGAGAAGAATGTTCCTTACATTGGTGATCAGTGAGAAGAATGTTCCTTACATTGGTGGTCAGTGAGAAGAATGTCCCTTACATTGGTGGTCAGTAGGAAGAATGTTCCTTACATTGGTGATCAGTGAGAAGAATGTTCCTTACATTGGTGATCAGTGAGAAGAATGTCCCTTACATTGGTGATCAGTGAGAAGAATGTTTCTTACATTGGTGATCAGTGAGAAGAATGTTCCTTACATTGGTGATCAGTGAGAAGAATGTTCCTTACATTGGTGGTCAGTGGGAAGAATGTTCCTTACATTGGTGGTCAGTGAGAAGAATGTTCCTTACATTGGTGGTCAGTGAGAAGAATGTTCCTTACATTGGTGATCAGTGAGAAGAATGTTCCTTACATTGGTGATCAGTGAGAAGAATGTTCCTTACATTGGTGGTCAGTGGGAAGAATGTTCCTTACATTGGTGATCAGTGGGAAGAATGCTCCTTACATTGGTGATCAGTGGGAAGAATGTCCCTTACATTGGTGACCAGTGAGAAGAATGGTCCTTACATTGGTGGTCAGTGGGAAGAATGTTCCTTACATTGGTGATCAGTGAGAAGAATGTCCCTTACATTGGTGATCAGTGAGAAGAATGTTCCTTACACTGGTGACCAGTGAGAAGAATGGTCCTTACATTGGTGGTCAGTGGGAAGAATGTTCCTTACATTGGTGGTCAGTGGGAAGAATGTTCCTTACATTGGTGATCAGTGAGAAGAATGTCCCTTACATTGGTGATCAGTGAGAAGAATGTTCCTTACACTGGTGACCAGTGAGAAGAATGGTCCTTACATTGGTGGTCAGTGAGAAGAATGTTCCTTACATTGGTGGTCAGTGGGAAGAATGTTCCTTACATTGGTGATCAGTGAGAAGAATGTTCCTTACATTGGTGGTCAGTGAGAAGAATGTCCCTTACATTGGTGATCAGTGGGAAGAATGTCCCTTACATTGGTGATCAGTGGGAAGAATGTTCCTTACATTGGTGGTCAGTGAGAAGAATGTCCCTTACATTGGTGGTCAGTGAGAAGAATGTTCCTTACATTGGTGATCAGTGAGAAGAATGTTCCTTACATTGGTGATCAGTGGGAAGAATGTCCCTTACATTGGTGATCAGTGAGAAGAATGTTCCTTACATTGGTGATCAGTGAGAAGAATGTTCCTTACATTGGTGATCAGTGAGAAGAATGTCCCTTACATTGGTGATCAGTGAGAAGAATGTTCCTTACACTGGTGACCAGTGAGAAGAATGTCCCTTACATTGGTGATCAGTGAGAAGAATGTTCCTTACACTGGTGACCAGTGAGAAGAATGGTCCTTACATTGGTGGTCAGTGGGAAGAATGTCCCTTACATTGGTGGTCAGTGAGAAGAATGTTCCTTACATTGGTGGTCAGTGGGAAGAATGTTCCTTACATTGGTGATCAGTGAGAAGAATGTTCCTTACATTGGTGGTCAGTGAGAAGAATGTCCCTTACATTGGTGATCAGTGAGAAGAATGTTCCTTACATTGGTGGTCAGTGGGAAGAATGTTCCTTACATTGGTGATCAGTGAGAAGAATGTTCCTTACATTGGTGATCAGTGAGAAGAATGTTCCTTACATTGGTGACCAGTGGGAAGAATGCTCCTTACATTGGTGATCAGTGAGAAGAATGTTCCTTACACTGGTGATCAGTGAGAAGAATGTTCCTTACATTGGTGATCAGTGGGAAGAATGTCCCTTACATTGGTGGTCAGTGAGAAGAATGTTCCTTACATTGGTGGTCAGTGGGAAGAATGTTCCTTACATTGGTGGTCAGTGAGAAGAATGTTCCTTACATTGGTGATCAGTGAGAAGAATGTTCCTTACATTGGTGGTCAGTGAGAAGAATGTTCCTTACATTGGTGATCAGTGAGAAGAATGTTCCTTACATTGGTGATCAGTGAGAAGAATGGTCCTTACATTGGTGATCAGTGGGAAGAATGTTCCTTACATTGGTGATCAGTGGGAAGAATGTTCCTTACATTGGTGATCAGTGGGAAGAATGTTCCTTACATTGGTGATCAGTGGGAAGAATGTTCCTTACATTGGTGATCAGTGGGAAGAATGTTCCTTACATTGGTGGTCAGTGAGAAGAATGTCCCTTACATTGGTGATCAGTGAGAAGAATGTTCCTTACATTGGTGATCAGTGAGAAGAATGTCCCTTACATTGGTGATCAGTGAGAAGAATGTCCCTTACATTGGTGATCAGTGGGAAGAATGTTCCTTACATTGGTGATCAGTGGGAAGAATGTCCCTTACATTGGTGATCAGTGAGAAGAATTCTCCTTACATTGGTGATCAGTGGGAAGAATGTTCCTTACATTGGTGATCAGTGAGAAGAATGTTCCTTACATTGGTGATCAGTGAGAAGAATGTTCCTTACATTGGTGATCAGTGGGAAGAATGTTCCTTACATTGGTGATCAGTGAGAAGAATTCTCCTTACATTGGTGATCAGTGAGAAGAATGTTCCTTACATTGGTGATCAGTGAGAAGAATGTTCCTTACATTGGTGATCAGTGAGAAGAATGTTCCTTACATTGGTGATCAGTGAGAAGAATGTTCCTTACATTGGTGATCAGTGAGAAGAATGTTCCTTACATTGGTGATCAGTGAGAAGAATGTCCCTTACATTGGTGATCAGTGAGAAGAATGTCCCTTACATTGGTGATCAGTGGGAAGAATGTTCCTTACATTGGTGATCAGTGGGAAGAATGTTCCTTACATTGGTGATCAGTGAGAAGAATTCTCCTTACATTGGTGATCAGTGGGAAGAATGTTCCTTACATTGGTGATCAGTGAGAAGAATGTTCCTTACATTGGTGATCAGTGGGAAGAATGTTCCTTACATTGGTGATCAGTGAGAAGAATTCTCCTTACATTGGTGATCAGTGAGAAGAATGTTCCTTACATTGGTGATCAGTGAGAAGAATGTTCCTTACATTGGTGATCAGTGAGAAGAATGTTCCTTACATTGGTGATCAGTGAGAAGAATGTTCCTTACATTGGTGATCAGTGGGAAGAATGTTCCTTACATTGGTGATCAGTGGGAAGAATGCTCCTTACATTGGTGATCAGTGAGAAGAATGTTCCTTACATTGGTGATCAGTGGGAAGAATGTTCCTTACATTGGTGATCAGTGAGAAGAATGTCCCTTACATTGGTGATCAGTGAGAAGAATGTTCCTTACATTGGTGATCAGTGGGAAGAATGTTCCTTACATTGGTGATCAGTGAGAAGAATGTTCCTTACATTGGTGATCAGTGGGAAGAATGTTCCTTACATTGGTGATCAGTGAGAAGAATTCTCCTTACATTGGTGATCAGTGGGAAGAATGTTCCTTACATTGGTGATCAGTGAGAAGAATGTTCCTTACATTAGTGATCAGTGAGAAGAATGTTCCTTACATTGGTGGTCAGTGGGAAGAATGTTCCTTACATTGGTGATCAGTGAGAAGAATTCTCCTTACATTGGTGATCAGTGGGAAGAATGTTCCTTACATTGGTGATCAGTGAGAAGAATGTTCCTTACATTGGTGATCAGTGGGAAGAATGTTCCTTACATTGGTGATCAGTGAGAAGAATGTTCCTTACATTGGTGATCAGTGAGAAGAATGTTCCTTACATTGGTGATCAGTGAGAAGAATGTTCCTTACATTGGTGATCAGTGGGAAGAATGTTCCTTACATTGGTGATCAGTGAGAAGAATGTTCCTTACATTGGTGATCAGTGAGAAGAATGTTCCTTACATTGGTGATCAGTGAGAAGAATGTCCCTTACATTGGTGATCAGTGAGAAGAATGTTCCTTACATTGGTGATCAGTGAGAAGAATGTTCCTTACATTGGTGATCAGTGGGAAGAATGTTCCTTACATTGGTGATCAGTGGGAAGAATGTCCCTTACATTGGTGATCAGTGAGAAGAATGCTCCTTACATTGGTGGTCAGTGAGAAGAATGTTCCTTACATTGGTGATCAGTGAGAAGAATGTTCCTTACATTGGTGATCAGTGGGAAGAATGTTCCTTACATTGGTGATCAGTGAGAAGAATGTTCCTTACATTGGTGATCAGTGAGAAGAATGTTCCTTACATTGGTGATCAGTGAGAAGAATGTCCCTTACATTGGTGATCAGTGAGAAGAATGTTCCTTACATTGGTGATCAGTGAGAAGAATGTTCCTTACATTGGTGGTCAGTGGGAAGAATGCTCCTTACATTGGTGATCAGTGAGAAGAATGTTCCTTACATTGGTGGTCAGTGGGAAGAATGCTCCTTACATTGGTGATCAGTGAGAAGAATGTTCCTTACATTGGTGGTCAGTGGGAAGAATGTTCCTTATATTGATTATCAGTGCAGATAGCTGAAAGATTATTGGTTTCAGTGGATTGCAGATGTGGGAGGCAAAAACTCCTCATTGTTACGGAACCTCTAGCAACCTTTGGAGGAACCCTTGATGGGAAAGGCCGTCCTAAACTTTACGCAAAAACCCTTCATCTCGGGGTTAGACTCTGACACTTCCCAGGTTATTGGCCTCAGGAAACTTTGTTCTCATTTCCCAGCCAACTGAACGTTTCGTGCACTGCAGACATGTACTCTATAAAACTCTACATGTACGAAATTACAGATTCTTATTTTTATTTCTTCAGTCCAAAATTAATTTTAGCAAAGTGTGGTATGGAAACTCTTCCCCAATTCACAGCCACCGAGGTTTTGTCAGGTCACCGTAAACTATCTATGTGTAGATCACACCTCGTAACCAACCCAACGTTTTATGTTGTGTCCAATCTCTGCCAGCCACGGCCATATCCCATTACTTAGTTTTAAGTCATTGTTGAAACGGTCTGAACTGGAGAACATTCCATTTTTTTTACATTATATTTGTCCTAAACACACAAAAATGGGTTTGATACGGAGGGGGTTGTAAATTTCTTCTTGAGAAATAAATAACAGAAAATTTTTGATCTTTTGGTCCATCTGCCTCCCATTTTTTTATGAGCTCTCCTTTCCATGTTTTTGGAGCCCTTCATATCTTTGTTGGAGATTCCCTTTCCATTTTTGAAGCCCCCACTTCCATTTTTTAATAATTTTTAATGCGAGAATGCAGTTAATGAAAATTGCCACAACACTTGGACGGTATAATAATATATAATAACATTTACCGCGTACAGTTTGTCAGTATAGTTTGAGAACCAGGTAACAAAGGACATTAAGAAACAAAAAGATGGCGGTCGGTCTAACAGATGATGGAAAGAAGGGAAACCTTAGCTGTTAGAGCGGAATATATATATATATATATTGTAAATATATTGTAAAAAATGTACTATCAGTTTTCTTTTTTTCTTTTTTTTTTTTTGAGCTCTCCTTTCTCTCTTTTTGGAGCTTCCTTTTCCATTTTTGGAGCTCCCCATTCTTTCTTTTTGAAACTTCCCTTTTTGGAGCGCCCCCCCCCCCCTTCCATTTTTTGGTCCTCTCCTTTCTTTTTGGAGCCCATCTTTCCATTTTTGGAGCTCTCGTTTTTATTTTTTCAACACTCCTTTCCATTTTTTGGGCCCCTCTTTCTTTTTGGAGCCCATCTTTCCATTTTTGAAGCTCTCGTTTTTAATTATTTTTTAACACTCCATTCTGTTTTTTGGAGCTTTCCTTTCTGTCTTTTTTGGAGCTCTCCTTTCCATGTTTTTTTTTTGGAGCTCTCCATTGCATCTCTTAGGGAGCTCTCCTTTCCATCATTTTTAGTATTATTATTATACAGGATTTATATAGCGCCAGCAGCTTGCCAAGCACTTGGCACAAGAGCAGACAGTACAGTTACAATATAATTTATTACAGGAGGAATTGGTACTAATGGCTAACATGAAAGGAGTCCAAGGAAAGTGTTTTACTCTAGTTTAGGACAGAGTAAGTCTTTATGTATCAGTGGGCCAATGTGACCACCAGGTCTTCCTCAGCCCCTCCCAGTAATTTGTCCACCAGATCCGTGATGTGCCGAACCCAAGTGCCTGGTAAACAACATGAAGTTTGGTGCTTCAGGTCTTTGTTACAGATTGGCCTCTCTGTCCTCTGTCACCCATCTACTCTTTCCTAGTGCCTGCACTTTCAAATTTTGGAGCTCTCCTTTCTGTTTTTGTTAGCTTTCTTTTAGATTTTTGGAGCTCCTCTTTTCATTTTTGGGGGACTCTCCTTCCTTTGGAGCTCTCCATTCTAACTTTTATGGAGCTCTCCATGCAATCTTTATTGGAGCTCTCCTTTCTCTTTTTTGAGCTTTATTTTCAATTTTTATTTTCTGTTTGTTTTTTTAGCTCTCTTTTCCATCGTTCTTGGAGCTCTCCTTTCCATCTTTCTTTGGAGCTCTACTTTCCATCTTTTTTAACTGTATTTCCAATTTTCTTTTCTTTTTTTTTTTTTGTTTAAGCTCTCCTTACCATCATTCATGGAGTTCTCCTTTCCATCTTTTTTAACTGTATTTACTATTTTTTTTGGATCTCTCATTTCCTTCTTTTTGTAGCTCTTCTCTCCATTTTTTGGAGACCTTCTTTCCATCTTTTTGTAGCTCTACCTGACATCTTTTTGAACTGTATTTTCTGTTTGTTTTTTTAGCTCTCTTTTCCATCTATCTTGGATCTCTCCTTTTCATCTTTCTTGGAGCTATTCTTTCCATCTTTTTTTGGAACTCTACTTTCCATCGTTTTCAACTATATTTTAAATGTTTTTTTTTTTTGTAAGCTCTCCTTACCATCTTTCATGGAGCTCTCCTTTCCATCTTTTTGGAGTTCTCTTTTCCATCTTTTTGGAGCTCTGCTTTCTATCTTTTTTGAACTGTATTTACTATTTTTTTTGGATCTCTCCTTTCCTATTTTTTAGATCTTTCCTTTCCATTTTTTGAAGCTCTTCTTTCCATCGTTTTGGGGCTCTCCTTTCCATCTTTTTTAGAGCTTTCCTTTTCATCTTTCTTGGAGCTATTCTTTCCATCTTTTTTTGAAGCTCTCCTTACCATCTTTCATGGAGCTCTCCTTTGCATCTTTTGGAACTAGCTTTTCAATTTTTTTAATTTTTCTTTTTTTTCTTTCATGGAGCTCTCCTTTTCATCTTTCTTGGAGCTCTCCTTTCTATCTTTTTGACCTGTATTTACAATTTTTTTGAATCTCTCCTTTCCTTCTTTTTGGAGCTCTCCCTTCCATTTTTTTGAGCTCTCCTTTCCATCTTTTTTGGACCCCTCCCTTCAATTTTTGGAGCTCTTCTTTCCATCATTTTCAAGCTCTCCTTTCCATCTTTTTTAGTGTTCCCCTTTCCATGTTTTTTTGGAGCTCTCCCTTCCATCTTTTTTAGTGTTCCCCTTTCGATCGTTTTTGAGCTCTCCTTTCCATCTTTTTTAGTGTTCCCCTTTCCATCGTTTTTTTGGAGCTTTCCTTTCCATGTTTTTTAGTGTTCCCCTTTCCATCGTTTTGGAGCTCTCCTTTCCATCTTTTTTGGACCCCTCCCTTCAATTTTTGGAGCTCCCCTTTCCATCTTTTTTTGGAGCTCCCCTTTCCATCTTTTTTTGGAGCTTTCCTTTCCATCTTTTTTTGGACCTCTCCTTTCCATCTTTTTGGAGCCCCCCTTTCCACCTTTTTTTGGAGCCCCCCTTTCCACCTTTTTTTGGAGCCCCCCTTTCCACCTTTTTTTGGAGCTCCCTTTCCATTTTTTTGGAGCTCTCCTTTCCATCTTTTTGGAGCTCCCCTTTCCATCGTTTTGGAGATTTCCTTTCTAGAGTTCTGAGGCCGCAGAATCCTCCCAGACACGTTAGACACGTGTAGCGTGTTCTTTTAGCGTGTCGGTTTGCTTCCCATTAGCTGTTCTCCCTCAGTCATCTCTCTGCTGACTTGTTTACTCTCCAGGGAGAGGAAAAAAAAAGTAGAAAAAAAAAAAAGAGAGAGAGAGAGAGAAGAGGATTCCAGACATTGCTGTGATCATCGCAGTCAGCGGAGTGCTGCACACGGTGGACAGTTTTCCCCAAACCCACCCGGTGATCCTCCAGATTATAAAGGGAATTCTGCAAAGACAACAGGAAACAAGAAATAGGATGGATTTTCACCAGGCAGCCAAGGAATGATTGTTTCTTCTTCTATAGGAACAGAAGAATGTAAACTTGCCAAGAGTGCGGACGGAGCGCCTATACATCACACTGACGGCATGTTTAACTGCTCATAACGCGCTTCGCCTCATCCTTACTTTGTGTGTTTTTCACAATTCCAGTTTTATTTATATATATATATATATATATTTTGCATTTTCTATACCTTGAGCAACCGGATCTTGGCCTCTGCCTTGGGATTTCGCATTTTGCACCCGGGTCTCTTGCATAAAGCGCCTTGTAAAGTGAGTATAATATCCGACTTTTCCTCCACTTTTCCAGGAACTTAGGAAACGAATACTTCCAAGAATTTTTTTTTTTTTTTTTTTACTACTTTACATAGCAGAACGGGAAGGCTTGTGTGACCGTCAGAAAATCTCGCAGACACGTTGATGGGTTTTACGTATTTTTTTTTTTTCAACATTAAAAATGAGTAGAATGAATCCTTCTTGGGGAGATCAAAGCGGCCGGGTAATTCTGATTTGTTTTTTGAGCCGTGAAGGTTTTTTTTTCTTATGAGCGTTCATGAAATTCAGCCTTTGGGGATGAAAAGAATACATAAACAGAATGTTCCGTTTTATTGCCAGAGGAGACGTTTCGTAACGTGCTTTTGTAAAAGGTAAAAGCGCGGAATTGTTTCAATGTGCGCAAATTGCATCATTAGCAGAAGCTCGCTGCGCAAAGTTGTCTAAAAATTGCCTATGCGCAAAAATGTCCGAAGCTGGCTACACATTATACAATTTTCCCGTTCAATTTCCTTAATGCCCCGTAACACACGAGCGGATTTTCCGTCGGAAAAAAAACTTGGATGGTTTTTCCGACGGAATTCCGCTCAAGCTCGGCTTGCATACACACGGGTCAAGCAAAAGTTCTCGGAAACTATCAACCAGCAAGAACGCGGTGACGTACAACACTACGACGAGCCGAGAAACTGAAGTTCAATGCTTCCCAGCATGCGTCGAATTGTTTCCGAGTATGCGTAGGAATTTTGCGCGTGGTAATTTGTACAGGCGATCGGAATTTCCGATCGAAAAATTGAGAACCTGCTCTCAATTTTGCTGGCTGTAATTCCGCCAGCAAAAGTCAGATGGAGCGTACACACGGAATTTCTGACCAAAAGCTCACATCGGACTTTTGCTGGCGGAATTTCCGATCGTGTGTACGGGGCATTAGAGTTCACTTCAACTGTGTATTCCAAGGCCGGCCGGATTGCATACAATTTGAACGTTTTTGGGGGTGACCTCATATTATTATATTGTTTTGGTAAATCTAAAGGAAAATTGTACAATGCGTAGCCAGCTTTATACCGAGATGTGTCTCAGCTGTTAGTAAACCGCTAATATTGCTCAAATGCACAATATTCAGAGGTTTCAAGTTTTGAGGCGTCTCAAAGACTAAAGGTTTTTTGTAAATGTAAATTTTTACTTCATTTTGAGTTGCGATTTTTTTTTTGAATTTTTTTTTCATTTCTCTAATTTAACCGCTTCAATACCGAGTACTTTTACCCCCTTCCTGCCCATGCCAATTTTCAACTTTCAGCGCCGTCACACTTTAACACACCTCAGCCCCTGGAAGGTTTTATTGGATATGTTTTATAACAGAAAGTAACTATATATATATATATATATATATATATATATATATATATATATATATATATACATATATATAAAAATATATAAAAATAAATAAATAATTATATATATAAAATATATAAAAATAAATAAATAAAAATTATATATATATATATATATATATATATATATATATATATATATATATATATATATATAAAAATAAATAAAAATTATATATATATATATATATATATATATATATATATATATAAATAAAAATTATATATATATATATATATATATATATATATATATATATATTATATATATCATTTTTATTTTTATTTATTTTTTTTGTTTATAGCACAAAAAACAAACAAACTCAGAGGTGATCAAATACCACCAAAAGAAAACTCTATGACCCCTTTATCGACCAGGCCATTTTTATTTATTTTTTTTTCAATACGGCGCTGCATGACTTTAACTGACAATTGCACAGTCATGCGACGTTGTACCCAAATAAAAAAATTGATGTCCTTTTTTTTCCCCACAAAAAGAGCTTTCTTTTGATGGTATTTGATTGCATTTTAAATTTGTTGTGCTAGAAACAAAGAATGACCAACAGTTGTGAAAATAAAAAAATAAAAACTATATTTTTTACTTTTTGCTCTAAAAACACATTCAATAAAAAAAAAAAAATGTAAAAAAAAAGAAAAATCAAATTTCTTTAGCTGTACTGGAATAAAATAGATGTAATTTTTTTGACACAACACTGGTGGTATTTAATCACCTGTGCGTTTTTTATTTGTTGTGCTATAAACAAAAAAAGAGCAACAATTTTGAAAAAAAAAACCCACAATATTTTGTACTGTTTGCTATAATATATTTTTAAAAAAAGCGAAATTTTTTTTCTCAGTTTAGACCGATATGTAGTCTTCTACATATTTTTAGTTAAAAAAAATAAAATAAAAATTGCAATAAGCTTATATTGATTGGTTTGCGCAAAAGTTAAAGCATCTACAAAATAGGGGATAAATTTATAGTAGTTTTATAATTATTATTTTTTTACTAGTAATGACGGTGACCTGCGACTTTTATCGGGGCTGCAACATTATGGCGGACACATTGGACACTTTTGACACATTTTTGGGACCATTGTCATTTATACAGAGATCAATGCTATAAAAATGCACTGATTACTGTAAAAATGTCACTGGCAGGGAAGGGGTTAACACTATGGGGGCAATCAAGGGGTTAACTGTGTTCCCTGTTTATGCTTCTGACTGTAGGGGGAGGAGACTGACTAGGGGAGGAAAGAGATCGTGGTTCCTAGCTATTAGGAACTCACGATCTGTCACTCCTCTCACAACAGAACAGTGATTTGTATGTTTACACACACACGTGCCTGTTCTGCCTCTCATGCTCGTGATCGCTCGCGGCCAGTGGTCATCGCGACAGAGCATTGGCACCCCCACAGTGCCCCTAGCAGCGCAAACCTGCTATCCTGTTCCTGCGAGCCGACATACTGCTACGACGGTTCGCGGGATCCTGCTGGGATCCTAGGACTGCAAGTGATACAGGGTTCCCGTGAAGAGGCCTTGCAGCTTACGCATGTGTTTCCAAATATGTGCTAACTAAACCCAGTGGAGGCTGGTGCTCCAGGGGGGGGGCAAACCTGACCACGGACCACACCCCCACTTCACCTTGTCGCTCCAGCCCTCCAGCCTGCACTGCACACCATACCCACAACCCTTCCTCCCCCCTTTCCGGCTCACTTACCCTGTGCTGCCCCCAGACCAGGGGTCTCAAACTGGCGGCCCTCCTGCTGCTGGGAAACTAAAAGTCCCATGAGGCATTGCAAGGCTGACAGTTACAAGCATGACTCAAACAGGCAGAGGCATGATGGGACTTGTAGTTTTGCAACAGATGGAGGGCCGCCAGTTTGAGACCTCTGCCCCAGACTGACAAGTCGGAGGGGGCCCGCCAGAGGCGGCTTATCCCCCTCCGTCTCCTCCGTGTCCCCCCCTCATCTTTCACTGGCGGCTGGTGCGTCGGCCGGGCTCCTCCTGCGTCTCCTCCTCGTCTCCTCCCTCCCCCTCCTAGGCCAATAGGATCGCTTCTCCTTTCGGCCGATCTGGAAATGGGCTTCCTGATTTGCCGGGAGAAGAATCAGTGTGACAATAGCGAATATTCAGTGCTGTGCGCCTCGAGCCCACCCTTTTCTGAAGCCTATTAGAGCCTCTGGCTCCAATCAGGTGCTTCAAAAAACAAACAAAAAAAACCCTGATTGGAATTCAATGCGTCTGGCTCCCTGCATGTAGATTAGGGGGCTGGACACATTGGATAGAGGGGGGCCACTTTACCTTATGCTGTTGGACAGGTTAATTCAGTTGGTAAGCAGACTGGTTGGTGAGTTGAGCTGGAATTTTTTTTCTGGTTTTGTCTTTCATACGTTGGCCCTTCCATGTTCTCTTTGCTGTGAAGACCAGTTATAGGTGGGGGGCAGGGGCCATCTCTTTGTTACTAGCATGAATTGGCCCCCAGGGTCTCTTGGCCCCTATGTCTCTTACAATGCTTGTTAAGATATGTAAATACTTTAATGTCCACAGCCAGAGCAAGGATGCACTTTAAAGCAGGGGTCTCCAACCCCCGGGCCGCGGCCCGCTACCGGGCCGTAGCCCGTTTGCAGCCGGGCCGCAAGGTGTCCACTGAGATGCGGCAGCGGCGGCGGCGGTGAGCAGAGCGATCACCGCACTTCCGCCCACACAGCCCTGCCGCTACACTGCTGGGGTGAAGCAGACGAGCAGAGAGATGACATCATCTCCCACCGCCTGCCCACTTCACCGCTGTTGCGCCCACACAGCCCGGCCAGTATACTGCTGGGGTGAAGCAGGGGAGCAGAGAGATTACATCATCTCTCACAGCCCGCCCCGCATCACCTCTGTGCACTGCACTTAGTGACAATTTGCATTTAAGATGCTTCATCTAGTGGCATGTGTCTGTGGCAATCTGAATCTGGTGGCATGTGGCAAGTGACTGTGGCAATCTGCATCTGGTGGCATGTGTCTGTGGCAATCTGCATCTGGTGGCATGTGTCTGTGGCAATCTGCATCTGGTGGCATGTGTCTGTGGCAATCCGCATCTGGTGGCATGTGGCAAGTGACTGTGGCAATCTGCATCTGGTGGCATGTGTCTGTGGCAATCTGCATCTGGTGGCATGTGTCTGTGGCAATCCGCATCTGGTGGCATGTGGCAAGTGACTGTGGCAATCTGCATCTGGTGGCATGTGTCTGTGGCAATCCGCATCTGGTGGCATGTGTCTGTGGCAATCCGCATCTGGTGGCATGTGGCAAGTGACTGTGGCAATCTGCATCTGGTGGCATGTGTCTGTGGCAATCCGCATCTGGTGGCATGTGTCTGTGGCAATCCGCATCTGGTGGCATGTGGCAAGTGACTGTGGCAATCTGCATCTGGTGGCATGTGTCTGTGGCAATCTGCATCTGGTGGCATGTGTCTGTGGCAATCTGCATCTGGTGGCATGTGTCTGTGGCAATCCGCATCTGGTGGCATGTGGCAAGTGACTTTGGCAATCTGCATCTGGTGGCATGTGTCTGTGGCAATCTGCATCTGGTGGCATGTGTCTGTGGCAATCCGCATCTGGTGGCATGTGGCAAGTGACTGTGGCAATCCGCATCTGGTGGCATGTGGCAAGTGACTGGCAATCTGCATCTGGTGGCATGTGTCTGTGGCAATCTGCATCTGGTAGCATGTGTCTGTGGCAATCTGCATCTGGTGGCATGTGTCTGTGGCAATCCGCATCTGGTGGCATGTGGCATGTGTCTGTGGCAATCTGCATCTGGTGGCATGTGTCTGTGGCAATCTGCATCTGGTGGCATGTGTCTGTGGCAATCTGCATCTGGTGGCATGTGTCTGTGGTAATCTGCATCTGGTGGCATGTATCTGTGGCAATCCGCATCTGGTGGCATGTGGCAAGTGACTGTGGCAATCTGCATCTGGTGGCTGTGGCAAGTGACTGTGGCAACCTGCACCTGGTGGCATGTGTCTGTGGCAATCTGCACCTGGTGGCATGTGGCAATCTGCATCTGGTGGCATGTGTCTGTGGCAATGCGCATCTGGTGGCATGTGGCAATCTGCATCTGGTGTCGTGACTGTGGCAATCTGTATCTGGTGACATGTGGCAATCTGCATCTGGTGGCAAGTAACTGTGGCAATCTGCATCTGGTGGCAAGTGACTGTGGCAATCTGCATCTGGTGGCAAGTGACTGTGGCAATCTGCATCTGGTGGCATGTGGCAAGTGACTGTGGCAATCTGCATCTGGTGGCATGTGGCAAGTGACTGTGGCAATCTGCATCTGGTGGCATGTGGCAAGTGACTGTGGCAATCTGCATCTGGTGGCATGTGGCAAGTGACTGTGGCAATCTGCATCTGGTGGCATGTGGCAAGTGACTGTGGCAATCTGCATCTGGTGACGTGGCAATCTGGTGGCATTGAACTGTGGCAATCTGCATCTGGTGACATGTGACTGTGGCATGTGGCAGTCTGCATCTGGTGGCAGACGATGTGGCATGTGGAAATCTGGTGATAGGCAACGTGGCAAGCTGGTAGCAAGTGACAAGCTGCATCTAGTGACAGATTCTGCATTATGGTGAGTTGAACTATTTCATTTTATATTACAATATAATAATAAAAATGATGCACTTCAATCATCCTGACACAACATTAACCATGGTGTTGTGATAAAGTGCTAACACCAGCCATTTCCTGACAAATTGGCCGCGAAAAGCCGCATCGTCCCCCATGCGCCCACCCCCCGGGCCTTGCCACAATTTTCATCCACAATGCCGGTCCCCGGTGCCAAAAAAATTGGGGACCACTGCTTTAAAGC
Organism: Lithobates pipiens; assembly: GCF_037356315.1. Taxonomy (NCBI): domain Eukaryota; kingdom Metazoa; phylum Chordata; class Amphibia; order Anura; family Ranidae; genus Lithobates; species Lithobates pipiens. Next base: position 35,008,847 of record NW_027507764.1, on the reverse strand, counting down.
ACATCTATCATGAGATAAGTGCAAGGGCTGCTGGTGCTCACCTCCTTTTGGAAATGCTAGCAGCCTGGCTTTCGTACCTTCTGAGATCACTGACCCTGAATCATCCATGCTCTACACGTGCGCCATGTCTTGATGCTTGTACAGGCTTTTGAAGAATCTGCTGCGCCCAATGGGAAATGTTGTCTGAGTACATGACGGGCACATGTATATATTCTGACGCTAAGTTTGCATTTTCACAAATCTGGCCCTTAGGTGAAATGGTAAATAGCAAAGCACTTGTAAGCTTGAGAAATATCCAATTATAGCTCTTCCTACATCTGTGAATATAATAATAGAGACATTTTCCGTATGCATCTAAACATTCGGTTCAGGAGAAATCTTGGAATAGCTTCTTGTGATTAAGACGTTAAACCTTTTGGTGACTACAGGTCATTAATATTAACACCCGGATTCCTGGGACAAAATTTAGCATGCATCTGTTGCCTTGGCAATAACTCCATGACTTAACGCATACCGTATTTATCGGCGTATAACACGCACCCCAAGTTTAGGAGGTAATTTTAAGGAAAAATACTTTTAGGAGGGAAGTTTAAGGAAAAAAAACTTCCCATCAATACAGCCTTATCAGTGTCATATGCAGCCTTGTCTGTGTCATTTGCAGCCTTGTCTGTGTCATTTGCAGCCTTGTCTGTGTCATTTGCAGCCTTGTCTGTGTCATCTGCAGCCTTGTCTGTGTCATCTGCAGCCTTGTCTGTGTCATCTGCAGCCTTGTCTGTGTCATTTGCAGCCTTGTCTGTGTCATATGCAGCCTTGTCTGTGTCATATGCAGCCTTGTCTGTGTCATATGCAGCCTTGTCTGTGTCATATGCAGCCTTGTCTGTGTCATCTGCAGCCTTGTCTGTGTCATTTGCAGCCTTGTCTGTGTCATTTGCAGCCTTGTCTGTGTCATCTGCAGCCTTGTCTGTGTCATATGCAGGCTTGTCTGTGTCATTTGCAGCCTTGTCTGTGTCATTTGCAGCCTTGTCTGTGTCATCTGCAGCCTTGTCTGTGTCATATGCAGCCTTGTCTGTGTCATTTGCAGCCTTGTCTGTGTCATTTGCAGCCTTGTCTATGTCATTTGCAGCCTTGTCAGTGTCCATCTGCAGCCTTGCCATTTAAAAATGGCGCCACCAAGATACAGAGCCGGATGTCCTGTGTATCTCGGCGGCTCTCGGCTGTTCTCGGCGGCTTTTGGCCACTCTCGGCGGCTTTCGGCAGCTCAGGCGGGACTGCGAGAGAGGTCGAAAGCTGCCGAGGACGGCCAAGAGGCTCACAATCGGCGGGGGATTGGCGTATAACACGCTCCCACGATTTCCCCCTGATTTTAAGGTGAAAAAAGCTTGTGTTATATGCCAATAAATACGGTACTTAAAAAATATTATCAACCTTCTTTTTTATTATGCAAATGCACAAAAGAGTAAAGAAAATAATTAATTTAACTTTTTTTTTTTTCTATTATTGTTTTTTTTTTTTAACTCGGATAATTGTATCTGACATTTGCAGTGTTAGATGACACTGTAGTCTGAAGTTGCAAGTGATAATGTGCAGACTTAAAGGGGTTTGTTTACTAAAGCTGGAGAGTGCTAAATCGGGCTCACTTCTGCATAGAAACCAATCTAGCTTCTAACCTCAACTTGTTCAGATAAAGGAGAAGTACGGAAAAAAGCTTGTTGCCTCTACTTTTCCTGTCGATCATAGAAGCACAGTTCGTTTTGCACTCCTGTGACCCGTTTTTAGCAGACAGCGGGGGCTGAAGCCCGTTTTCTGCTGACATCAGAGAAGTCGGTCTGGCAACCACGTCATCACGACCACAGAGTCGGGATCCGTCAGATCCCTGGACAGACACCCGGCTCAGCCTCTCGGCGAGCCGCTAAGAGGCTTAGCTGGCTGCTGCACCCCCCCCCCCCCCCCCCTCCACAGCTCAGTTCTCCACTGAGCGAAGAGGGGGCAGAGCAGAGAGCGGTGACTAACAGTCTACAGCTCTCTGCTTAGGGTGCTGTGAGAAGCGAGCGATCAGCGTTGTTCGATCGCTCGTTTCTCTGTGTAGAGGCGCCAGGAGACAGATGCAGCATCCACCTAGGTAAGTATAAATCTGCAAAAAAGCCATATCCCATACTTCTCTTTTAAGCTTTGGCAATGGAAGCATGGCAGCTGATTGGTTTCTATGCAGAAGTTATGCTGGTTTAGTAAGTAAACCCCAAAGTGATACTAAAACATACAATGTTTAATTGCCATGATCCCTTCTATTTATGTATAAACTTAATGCCAATGTATTTAATTTAACCACTTGACCTCCAGAAGATTTATCCCCCTTCATGACCAGGCCATTTTTTTTTTCGCTATGACACTGCGTTACTTTAACTGACAATTACATGGTCATGTGATGCTGTACACAAATAACATTTATATCTTTTTTTCCCCACAAATAAAGATTTCTGTTGGTGGTAGTTGATCACCTCTGCAGTTTTTATTTTTTGAACGATGAATAAAAAAAAGACCAACAATTGTTTTTTTAAAAAAAACAATATTTTTTACTTTCTGCTATAAAACACATCCAATAATTAAAAAAAGAAAATCTAATGTCTTCATAAATTTAGGCCAATATATAACAAAATCCCAATAAGCCAATTTTGATTGGTTTATGCAGAAGTTATAGCGTCTACCAACTATGGAATATTTTTTTTTATTTTTTTACTAGTAATGGTGGCGATCAGCAACTTATAGTGGGACTGCGATATTGCAGCTGACACTGACACTTTTTGGGGACCAGTGACCCTAATACAATGATCAGTGCTAAAAAAAAGCACTGTCACTGTAATACTGACACTGGCTGGGAAGGGGTTTACATCAGGGGCGATCAAAGGGTTAACTGTGTTCCCAACCAGTACTTTACCACAATTTGGGAGGTGCTTTTATTAGGGGAAGGCATGGATCCTAGTCCCTGCTTTTCAGAGACACAGGATCCATACCTTCCCTCCTGTCAGAACGGAGATCTGCCTTGTTTACATAAGCAGACGCCGTTCTGCAGGATAATCGGTGGGTGCTGGCGGACATCGAGTCCATGGTACCCGCCGCTGGGCTCCCGTTGTGCATGATCACAGCGAGAGCAAACCGACGGCAGTGTGTTTGTACGCCCCCTACCTGGAAGAGCCGGATCACGTATATATAGGTGATCTGTCATAGAGGGGACACCCTGTAGCAGTAAAACTGCTAAAGGGCAGGCCTTAAGTGGTTAATATAAAAAAATCATCTGAGAACCTTATTTTACCATTGCTGATTAGCAGTCGCATGATGTTTCCCAGGTCTTTGGTGTCCTCATACTGGTGGTGGCACGTATGCACATGCAGCAGGGTTTGAAAGAAGGGTGTGCAGAAAACGGGCAGGGGGAGGCGTTCATTCAGCAGTATAGTTCTGTAATGGACTGCAGGTGGGGAGGGTTTAAACAAAAACTCCAATTTGAAAGACTTAGCATTAGATACAGACATAACCTCAGAATACAGTGGCTTAAATAAGTCCTTGCGGTGGATCTTCTGCCGGTTTTGTTGGGGCCCTTTTTGGACCGATGCACAGAGAAATTAGGGTATGTCAACAAACTGGGAGTTGCAGCAATGTATCTAAAAGGTTGATCTTAGTCAAGGAGGGGACTCTTTGGGTACGGGTGATTAGTTAGAAGGAGGCAGACCCATTTGCAGCATATCTTGGCTGCATTGGGCCTGGTCTAGAACAGCATGAGGCGTTATAAGGGGGTCCTGCTCACTAAAGCCCCCACTTATATCAGATTTTCCAGCATCTCCCCTTAAATCATGGTTCCCAAAGCTCCTCTTGCATCAGAGTCCGCAGAGCACCCCTTATATCTGAGTCCCCCTTACTCTAGTGTACTCACTCACTTGGAGGCAGGAGAGAGAAGGGAAGGAGGGGGGAGACCTCACTTGAGAATAGAGGCTTAGGCTCCACAGTGTATCTGCCGGCTGCTGGGCTTCAAATCTCCCACCCAAACATCCCTTTTCTGAGGCACAGCATGCCGAGGATTGGAGTATTGGGGGGCAGACACAGAGGGGTAGGGGTAAGAGGAGCAGATCATTTTCTGATATGATTATATGTACCATATGAGCACTGTATCAATAAACACGTTTTGATAAAAAAAAAAAAAAAAACAGGATTTGCCGGTTATCGGCAGTCTTCTTTACTATAAATGATAAATGTTAATTTGTTTTGAAAGCCTGTTTCATGAGACTAATCCTTTTTTTAAAAAAACATATTTTTGTTTTAATATTAAATAAGAACCTTCAAACATATATCAAATACATTTGGAAAATAAGTTTTACGAACTTAAAAAAAAAATTGTGTAAGTTACAAGAAAAAATTAAGTGAATATCACTTAAAACTGTGGTTCCAGACAAGTGGTGTAGTGGTTTAGTGGTTATCACTTTTGCCTTGCCGCAAAGGGGTGGCTGGTTAAAATCCTGACCACTACATTGTCTGCATGGAGTTTGCATGCTCTCCCTGTGCTTCCATGGGTTCCTCTGGGTACTCAGGTTTCCTCCCACACTTAAAAGACATGCTGGTAGAGTAATTGGCTCCTGTCTAAACTGGCCCTAGTATGTGTATGTATGAATGTGGGTTGGGATCTTAGATTGTAAGCTCCTTGAGTGCAGGGACTGATGTGAATGTATATGTAAAGTGCTGTGTAAATTGACAGTGCTACTGTATATATGTACCTGAAAAAAAAATCAATACGTTAATTAACTTAGGTATTCCTAACTTAAACTTATGGTCTATAAACTGAAAAATTGAGTAGGCTTTACTTGAACCTATGGTCTATAAACTGAAAAAAATTGAGTAGGCTTTACTTGAACCTATGGCCTATAAACTGAAAAAATTAAATAAGCTTTACTTGAACCTATGGTCTATAAATTGCAAAAAAATGAGTAGGCTTTACTTGAACATATGGTCTAGAAACTGAAAAAATTGAGTAGGCTTTACTTGAACCTATGGTCTAGAAACTGAAAAAAATTAAATAGGCTTTACTTGAACCTATGGTCTATAAATTGCAAAAAATTGAGTAGGCTTTACTTGAACCTATGGTCTAGAAACTGGAAAAATTGAGTTGGCTTTACAGTCTCTAAACTGGGAAAATTGACTTGGCCTTACTTAAAACTATAGTTCCAGACAAGTTAAGGTATATTTTCCTAACTTGAAACACTATGGTCTATAAACAGAAAAAAATTGGAGCTGGGTTTATTTAAAACCACAAAGTTGAAAACATGAAAAATCTAATGAGTCAGATAAGAATAAGTTCAGTTGACAGCACCGGTGCTTAAAAAGCTGATGTAATAGTTGCCTCAATTTTTTTGAGTAAACCCAGCACAATATTTTTTACAGTTTACATGACTTAGGCATGTTCTTCTACAGAGCCTGGGAGGCCATTGAGTGACTCATCACACAGCTAGCCAGTTTGGGTGCATGAAGAAGTCCCTCAACCATAAAGACGGTGCACTTGGCATTCTTTTTGTCATGCCCCATGTGCCTCTCCATTGGTGTGTCATGGCATTTCTATGTACTTGTTCCAGAGTTTCATTATCTACATCTGGTGAACGGCCTCCAGACCCCAGGAAGATCCATCATCGTTAGAGCAGCTATCCATCACACATTATATTCTCCCAGACGGGCCTCATTATTGAAAGAGTAGGAAACATTTCGTGTAAGAAGGAACTGCAGGTCAAAAAGTGACATCTAATAATGTGGCAGGGTGTGTGCAAGAAGTGATTTTTCCAGGCAGAGCCGAGCCAGGAGCAAGACTAATGGTTTGGCATGAGGAGCATGCTTAAAGGGAAAGCAGATAGTATATTTAGTGATGCAAGTTTTAAAGTAGATGTAAATCCTAACTGAATGGCGCCTAATTTGTAAAGCATGACATATCCTAAACAATTGGCATTTTGTAAATAAAATAGTGTTTTCACTTTTGTTGCCTCTCAGCACTACTTATCCTACTTATCCTCTGGATCCTCTTTGCAGCCAATTACTGCCCACTTGCACTTCAGGGATGGTTGCTTGGCATTTCTCAGGGTGGGTTTCCTGTTAATGACAACTCTAGAATAGTGGTGGTCAACTTTTCTGATTTGGGGGGTCTCAAGTGTGCCGCCCCCCCCATCATCATCACCAAAGGTGGCGCACCTAAAATTCTGTAAATATTCAGTGTCAGAGACAGCAAACACAAACAGAATATAGTCAGAGACTATAAGAATGATACAAGAGATGGTCAGAGACTGCAGACATGATACTAGAGATGGTCAGAGACTGCAGACATGATGCAAGAGATGGTCAGAGACTGTAGCTATAATACAGGAGATGGTCAGAGACTGTAGATATAATACAGGAGATGGCCAGAGACTGCAGGCACGATACAGGAGATGGACAGAGACTGAGGACCTGATACAAGAGATAGTTAGAGACTGCAGACACGGTACAAGAGATGATCAGAGACTGCAGGGACAATGCAAAGATGGTCAGAGACTGTAGGCAAAATACAGGAGATGGCCAGATACTACAGACATGGTACAAGAGATGCTCAGAGACTGCAGACATGATACAAAAGATGGTCAGAGACTGCAGACATGATACAGGAGATGGTCAGAGACTGCAGACATGATACAGGAGATGGTCAGAGACTGCAGAAATGATACAGGAGATGGTCAGAGACTGTATCCAAAGTCTACCCCAGGTTACCCCAGCCTGTTGGAGTGAAGCCAGAAACATTGCTACTTCTGGTGGATATACACTATTATAAGCACAGATGAAAAAAAAAAGTTGAAGGTATTTTCAGTTCCCCTGGAGAATGCCTTGCGCAGAATATCTAAGGACACATTCCTCACAGCGAGATTAATTTGGAATATTCCCAACCTAAATAACGGGGGGTCGTTGAATAACTGTACTCTCTCCAGTGTAAACAAGCAGGGGATATCCTCTCACATCAAAGTTCAGCCTTCTATTTTATGTTATATCAGTGATGAGTTTGCTGTAACGGGTGTTGATTTCCCAGGGCTATTGTGAAGTTTTTTTTTTTTTCTACAGCTGAGAATAGGTTGCCAAAACTTTTATAGCTCTTTGGAAAACCGAAGAAAATACATGAATAGGCGTTAAAATGTCACAACCACAGAAGGTTAGATAAACAGTATCACCCCCTCTCCAGGAAAATGGGTGGTTGGTTATGGGTCAATGTCAAAAAACATTAATCCATGTTAAAAAGGTTTAATGAATTTACAGAGAGTTTTTGTCTGCGTAATAAGAACAAAGTCTGGTCTTTATTTTATTCTTTTATGTTTACCAGTAGACCACTTAGGCCTGTTGAGAAAGCCAGTATATAACATGGAAACATATTCTATGGCGGATCTGTTTGAGATGTTAAATTTAAAGCTGAACCCCAGGCATATGGAAGACACAGATTTAGGCAGCTCTGTATCATTAATGCCTAACTTAACCCTCCCCACCTAAGGGCCCAAATTAACCTTCCCTCCTACCGCACCTTAGTCTCTTCCCCTTCCACCCTTCCACCTGAGGGCCCAAATCAGAGCTCTCGCCTACCACCCTTCAGTCTTTCCATCTCAGCTCACTGCTCCTACCTACAGCCCCTTAGCCCTTCCCCATGTCCCCACTTCCCCATCCACCCTGAGGGCTCAACTCAATGCTCCTATCTACCGCCCCTCAGTCCTTCCCCACTTTCCCTTCCACCCTGAGGGCCCAACTCAGTGTTCCACCTACCACCCTGAGGTCTTTCCCCTACCCTTAAGGGCCTGACTCAATGCTCCTATCTACTACCCCTCAGTCCTTCCCCATCTACCCTAAGGGCCCAACACAGTGCTCCCCCCTATCAGTCTTCAGTCTTTCCCACATCTCCGCCTGACTCAATGCTCCTACCTATCGCACCTCAGTCCATCCTCCTCCACCCTGAGGGCCCAATTCATTGCTCGCCTCTACCACCCTACAGTCTTATCCCCTCTCCCTTGAGAGACCAACTAAATGCTCCTACCTAATACCCCTCAGTCCTTCCCCCTACACCCTGAGAACCTACTCCCGAGGGCCCAGATCAGTGCCACCCCCCATTCCTCAGGCCTTCTTCCTCCCCCTTAGGACCCAAGTCAACGATCCCACCTACTGCCCCTCAGTCCTTCCTCCTCTTTCCTGAGGGCCTATATATATATATATATATATATATATATATATATATATATATAAAAACAGGCTGATTGCACCTAAGTACCCAAGTTATTCAATCAACTTGGGTACAACCAGCCTGTTGGCCGGCTTTAGTTTGCCTGAAGTTCAGCTTTAAACTATCATAATGGACTTTCTGGGATAGATGAATGAAGACTAATAGCCGGGTCTAATGCAATTTAATTAATTTTTGTTTTTTTTCATTTTCTTTTTAGGTTATAAATGAATAGCCCTTATGCCCAACATGAGCTGGAGTTTTTTAACCCGTCTTCTAGAAGAAATTCACAATCACTCCACCTTCGTGGGGAAGGTCTGGCTCACAGTCTTAATCATCTTCCGAATAGTCTTAACCGCCGTCGGCGGAGAGTCGATTTACTCCGATGAACAAAGTAAATTTACGTGTAACACAAAGCAGCCGGGCTGCGACAACGTCTGTTATGACTCCTTTGCGCCGCTGTCACACGTGCGGTTCTGGGTCTTCCAGATCATCATGATATCAACTCCAGCAGTGATGTACCTCGGCTACGCCATCCACAAGATCGCCCGGGCTGCCGAGAATGACAGACGGAAACATATACAAAAAAACAAGAAAAAGTCTTATTCGAGATGGCGGACTGGTGAAAACGTTGAAGATCCTGAGGATGATGAGGAGGAGCCCATGATCTATGAGCCTCCAATAGAACCAGAAAAAGTGGAAAGCAAAGACAAAGAAAACAAGAAACATGATGGCCGATCACGAATTAAAGAAGAGGGACTGATGAAAATATATGTCTTTCAGCTTTTGTCAAGGGCCGTATTCGAAGTTGGCTTTTTGATAGGTCAATATTACTTATATGGCTTCCAAGTACTGCCTAACTTCCAGTGCAATACACAACCATGTCCACACACGGTAGACTGTTTTGTGTCTAGACCAACAGAGAAGACAGTATTTTTGCTGATTATGTATGTTGTGAGCTGCCTGTGCTTGTTGCTCAATATCTGTGAGATGTTTCATCTTGGAATTGGGACCCTGAGGGATGTATTTCGCAACAAGAGGACCAATACTGCCAGGCAGCCACCCTACAATTATTCATACCCAGAAAACATCACTTGCCCTCCAGAATACAATATGGTGGTGAAGTCAAACAAGTCCACCAAAGTCCCCAATGGCGTCATGGCTCATGAACAAAACTTGGCCAACGTTGCCCAAGAACAGAATTGCACAAGCCCCGATGACAACATTCCATCAGACCTCACCGCCTTACATAAACATTTGAGGGTTGCCCAAGAACAGTTAGATATTGCATTCCAGACCTATAACTCTCAGGTCAACGGCCAGACATCAAGGACCAGTAGTCCTGCTTCTGGTGGGACGGTGGTGGAGCAAAATCGGGTAAACACTGCACATGAAAAGCAAGGAGCGAAGCCCAAGGCTAGCTCAGACAAAGGCAGCACCAGCAGCAAAGATGGAAAAACTTCCGTATGGATCTAATCTGAAATCTAACAGGAATTTGTTTTTTTAAATCCACTGGAATTCCGAGTTTTTGTTAACATGCCAGTAATGGTTCCTCAGTTCAGGACCGAAGCACAATTTAAAATAATATACTAAATATCAATTTTATACTTTTTTTCTCTACTTTTTTTTTTTTCTAACCAAATACCAAGTATATGGCTTTATACATTCATATCTACTTACATGTTTCTATCTGGAGAAACGGAGTCATACTCGATACTTTCAGGATTTACCACCATGAAGGGCTACAAACAATCTCTTTGAGGGCCTCTCCCTTAATTTCTACTCTATAGGACAATTAATTCCTGAATAACTCCTTGGCGGGACCCCTGGTTCTGTAGACTGAAAAGTCAGCTGGAATATTTGCTTTGCACAAAATAACTAATGGGATACAGACTGGGAAATGAGAATTTGTTCTGTAACTGAAACGTATTTTTTTTTTTCGTTTTAATTTGTAAGATATTGTTTTTATATAAAAAAAAAAGAATGTGGCTCAAACCGTGTCTTAGTACTTGTTGCTTTTGTGAACTATTGTTATTTGGAATGGGAAACGTGAAAGGGAGAGAGAGGTCTTTGGTCAAATAATATATAAAAATTTCCTTAACTTTCTATACAACAAGAAGTAAGTGGAAATCTCTTCAAAGAGTGGGGAAATTTCCTCTTATGCCCCGTACACACGGTCGGACATTCCGACTAAAAAATCCGTCTGATTTTTTACAAAGGATTTTGGCCCAAACTTGTCTTGCATACACACGGTCGCCCAAAGTTGACAGAAAATCCGATCGTTCATAACGAGGTGACGTAGAACACGTACACGGGACTATAAAGAGGACAGTAGCCAATAGCTTTCATCTCGTAATTTATTCTGAGCATGTGTGGCACTTTGTCCATCGGAATTGTCTACTCATGATCCGACTGAAAAAGTCAGATGGAGCCCACACACGATCGGATTTTCTGACAATAAAATCCGAGTGCACATTTTCCGTCGGAAAGCCTGACCGTGTATACAGGGCATTAGACTGTTGTTACAGATCAAATTTACTCCCGGTGACAATGGCCACCAGAATAAGTAGAGAGGGCGAATCTCCTGAATAGGTACACCACCAGCAATAAAAACCCTTACAGTTTTTTTTGTTTGTATTCTTTATTTTTGGTATCCAGCATTTACATACATTACAAATGTGACGACAAACTAGAACCGTCGGGGCCCTGGCGCAAGAAACCATGAAGGACTCCCATGACCCGAGCCCAGGACCATTCCCACTGATCCTTCACAGAGTTCCCCCTTACATCAAAGTCCACAGATTTCCCCCTTACATCAGAGTCCACAGAGTTCCCTCTTATACACCTCTCAACATTTTGAGATGGGAATGAGGGACAAATGTATGTAGGCATAGGACATAGGACACACCCGCTGCCACACCCCCTTAAAGTAAAATTAACGGGAAAAAAGGTATTTTTTTACCACTACTATTCCTTTATATTGGCTTCTAAAATTTACAAAATGCAGCAATTTATAATTTGGATGAAAGGTTTAGCGCTGGGAAACACTTTTTCAAAGATAAAAAGTGCATTTTATATACAACTATATAGATCAGACCAAAATGAGGGACAAATGAGGTGGGGAAGTAGGACAGAGGGACATTGCTCCAAATCAGGGACAGTCCCTTGAAACCAGGGACCGTTGGAAGCTATGCTTACAGAAGGTTAAACAGTGTCTCCAGGGAAATGGGCTGTTGGTCCTTATTTTTGGTTCAACAGCATAAACATTGATCGTTAATTCACGCTAAAAAGGTTAAGTGAATTTTCAGAGAGATATTTTGTCTGTGTAATAGGAAGAAAGTCTGGTCTTTATTTTAACCTTTTTATGTTTTAACAGTAGATCACATATGCCTGTTGAGAAGGCCAGTATATCCTATGGAAAAATATTCTATGGTGGATCAGTTTTGAGATGTTAACTTTAAAGCTGAACTCCAGGCATACCGTATATACTCGAGTATAGGTCGATCCGAATATAAGCCGAGGCCCCTAATTTACCACAAAAAAAATGGGAAAATGTATTGACTCGTGTATAAGCCGAGGGTGAGACATGCCTGTCCATCCCTGTGTGTCCGTCCATCCCTCTGTGTCCGTCCATCCCTGTGTGTCCGTCCATCCCTGTGTGTGCAGCCTTGTGTGTCCAGCCTACCTGTGTCCCGAGCCTGCGTCCCGAGCCTGTGTGCTTCTGCCATGCCAGGATCGCCGCTCTTCTCGTCTGACAGACGGCGTCGGCGCCTCGGCGGCCATTCCACTGTTCAAAAGCCGCGCCTCCGTCTGTGATAGGCGGAACACTCAATTTCCCAGCAGTCTGTGTTCCGCCTATCACGGACATCCTCTCATCCTTGTCCGTAGTATGAGGATGAGCGGATGTCCGTGATAGGCGGACCACTGACTGCTGGGAAATTGAGTGTTCCGCCTATCACAGACAGGGAGGCGCGGCTTTTGAATAGTTGAATGGCCGCCGTCTGTCTGCTCGACACGCTGATCGGGTAGACAGACGGCGGTGACTCGAGTATAAGCCGAGGGGGGCACTTTCAGCCTCAAAAAAGAGGCTGAAAATCTCGGCTTATACTCGAGTATATACGGTATACAGTACCTTGAAAAAGTATTCATACCCCTTGAAATGTTCCACATTTTTTCATGTTAGCCCTTGTACACACGGTCGGATATTCCGATGGACAATGTCCGATAGGACCGTGTTGTCGGATAATCCGACTGTGTGTGGGCTGCATCGGACTGTTTCCGTCGGAGTATCTGACGGACCAAGTTTTCCAGCTGGGCTATAAAATTTTCCGACAACATGATCCGATCGGACTTTGTCTGATTGTGTGTAGAGAATTCCGATCGGACAAAGTGCCACACATGCTCAGATCAAATTCCTAGGCGAAAGCTATTGGCTACTAGCCTGAACGTAGTCCCGTTGTAACGAAATTACGTCATCACGTTCTGAACTATCAGATTTTCCGACCACTTTGTCCGACCGTGTGTATGCAACAGTTTCGGACAAAATCCGTGGGACAAAATCCAACGGATTTGGTTGTCAGAATGTCCGACTGTGTGTACAAGGGCTTACAACCAAAAATGTAAATGTATTTTATTGGGATTTTATGTGATAGACCAACACAAAGTGGCACATAATTGTGAAGTGGAAGGAAATTGATAAATGGTTTTCACATTTTTTTAAAATAAATATGTGAAAAGTGTGGGGGGTACATTTGTATGTCAATACTTTGTCGAACCGCCTTTCACTGCAATTACAGCTGCAAGTCATTTTGGCGATGTCTCTAACATGACAAAATGTGGAAAATGTCAAGGGGTATAAATATTGACAGCTCTGCATCATTAATGTCTGACTTACCCTCCCCACCTAAGGGTCCACATTAACCCTCCCTCCTACCAGCCCTTATTCCCTTCCCCCTGTGGGCACAAATCAGCACTCTCCCTTACTACCCTTCAGTCTTTCCACCTCCCCTTGAGGGCCCAAATCAATGCTCCTACCTACCACCCCTTAGTTCTTCCCCCTACAAACTGAAGGCCCAACTCAGTGCTCCCCCCACCACCTAACAGTCTTTTCCGCTCCTCTTTGAGGGACCACCTCAATGCTTCTATCTACCGCCCCTCAGTCTTTCCCCCTACACCCTGAAGACCCAACTCAGCGTTCCCTCCCCCCCCCCCCCACCACCGTTCAGTCTTTCACCTCCTCCTTGAGGGCCCGACTCAAAGTTCCTACCTTCCTCCTACACTCCAGAACATCGAGGTAAAGGGGTTCACTGATTTAAGAGGGGAGTGAGGACACTGGTATAAGGGTATTAATGTACCATGAGCTGTAGATATAGTAATGATAATTAGGGTTTCCCTGAGACCAGAAAGTTTTTTTTACAAAAGTGAACTTTATTTGAACAAAGAAAAACATACAGGTCAGCTCAAGGCATACATTCCGTCAATAAAATATCCATGTACATACATCAAACAGGACACTTATCACTAGATAATGGATATACCTCAGAACTGTGCATAGAATTATTCAATCTTCTACACCAAAGTGAGCGGCGTTTGGTAGGGGGAAAGGGGGGAGAAAAAGGATGCGCCAGGTCCCGGAGGCGTAGGGGGGGCAGTAGTGGGAAAAAGGAAATGCGGGGGGGGGGCCAGGAAAGCAGGGGAGGGCAAGGTTGAGCCGCGGGCCCATCCAATGAAAAAGAGGGGGAGAGAAGGAAAAGGGGGGGGGAGAGAGAGGATCGGGAAAGGGCCATCCGGGAAACAGGTAACAGTCACCAAACGCACGTCCCATGCTCCCTGCCGCCAACGACAGAGAGCCCCACGAGTCTATCCAAGAGGACCAGACCTTGTCAAATTTGTGCGGACAATTTCTATTGATATATGTAATTTTGTACAGCGGCAAAACAGCATTCAAGGTATTTCTCCAGGCGGTGACGGTGGGCGGGAGCTCAGACCTCCATTTCAATAACACTTCCCTTCTAGCGTAATAAGTGGCAAAAGCCACAAATAGTCTTCCATACTTCCCCACAGTCTGGTCATCCACCACATTCAAAAGCATAAGTTCTGGTTTCAACTGTAGAGAGCCCTCAACAGCCTGATTAATATCAGTCAAAATCTGAACCCAATATGTTTGTAGCCCCGGGCAGGACCACACCATATGCATAAATGTGGCCTCCTCACTACCGCATCTAGCACACGTGGGGGATCTATCTCTATATATAACCGCCAATCTCTGCGGCGTATAATAAGCCCGATGTAAAAACTTTAACTGAATAAAACGGTCTCTAGCCGATATCAAGGTTGATACATAGGAAGAGACACAAGATTCCCAATCATCTTCCCTCAGGGACGGAATGTCCCTCTTCCATTTAGTGTAAAGCCGGGGCAGACTAGGCTTCCTAGAGGCAGTCAGGTGAAAATAGATTGTGGATAGGGGGGCCAGTAGAAGTTTAGCAGTCAACAACGCCTCCACCGGATCTTTCCCAAGAGTCACCCCGTCCGGGAACTGGTGCTGAAAGGCATGCCTCAGCTGCAGAAACCGGAAAAACATCCAGTTCGGTAGATCAAATTTAGCCTCGAGTTCGGGGAACGTACCCAACCTACCCCCTATCACTACATGCTTTAAAGTGACTATCCCCCTCTTAGCCCACACCTGCGGGTCTGGGATACTCCGAAAATGAGACAGATTCGGATTACCCCACAGGGGCATGTGGGGGGAGACTACACCAGGAATCCGATGGACCATCCCCACCCGGCTCCACACCCGAACCGTCACACGCATCAGGGAGGTAATGTTAGGTTGCGCTCCGACTCCTCGATAAGGTAAGTTGCTTAGAGCTGCGTAAGACCCCAGAATCGCAGCCTCCAGAGTCACCGATGGGTTGTCCCTCGGCTGCGAAAACCACCACCGGGCAGTAACTAACACCGCTGCCCAGTAGTAGCGCTGGAAGTCAGGAAGGGCGAGCCAGCCCTGCCCAACTGCCAGCTGCAGGGTGGACAGTTCAAAACGCGGCACCTTGCCCAGCCACACAAAGGAGGTAATTATAGATCTTATCTTGTTAAAATAAGCCACCGGGATCTCGATCGGGCTGTTTCTAAAGAGGTAGAGAAACTTCGGCAGGTTCACCCAGGGAGCACCCCATCATCTCGCACCCGCAACAGGACCTCTCTAAAGACAGGTAGAACGTCGTCCGCGTAATATTTAAAAAACTCCACAGGGAACCCGTCCGGGCCTGGCGTCTTCCCCCCCTGTAACGATTTAACAGCCCTTTGGACTTCTGACAGTGTCAGGGGACTATCCAGAGTTTCCCTTGCCGTGTCAGTAAGACACGGCAGGTCCACTTGTGCCAGGTAGAGACGCAGTTTCTCCCCCGTATACCGAACCCTAGAGCTATAAAGCTCTTGATAGTAAGAGGCGAATCTAGCATTAATCAGAGACGGATCGGTTAGAATTTCCCCATTAGACGCCTGAATGCGCGAGATCGTTACCGGAGAAGAATGCTCCTGAGACAGCCAGGCCAGCAGCCTACCATTGCGCTCACCCTGCTCAAAAATTCTCTGGTGGAGCAAGCGGATTTTTGTAGCGGAGGCCCGTAAAAGTTCAACATCTCTCAGAGCTTCCCTGAAACAGGAGTAAGTCTGAGGCATTCGGTCCCTAACATAGCTAGACTCCAAGAGGTGAACCCTGTCCTCAGCTTCTTGAAGGCCCCTCCTGATTTCTCTACGTACCCCACCAATGCGCGCCTGCAAATGCCCGCGCATACACACTTTGAAGGCATCCCACGTATCCGGAATGGGTACCTCCCTCGCGTGCTCCAGAAATCAGCAATATCTGCCCTACCCGGTACAGTTATCCGTGGGTCAGCAAGCCAGAATCTGGAGAGGCGCCAAAGACTCTCCGAGGGGGGACAGGACAATTCCAGCATCAGGGAGACCGGGGCATGGTCCGGGACCCCCCTGGGTAAGATGGAAACATCCCGCACCTTAGATAGGACAGGACCCCCCGAGTACACCAGGTCTATCCTGGAAAAAGTCTTGTATGTTGCTGAGTGACAGGTGTAAGCCCTCAGCTGGGGGTGTCGCCAACGCCAGACGTCAGTGAGGTTAAACACTTCGGCCCACGCCCCCAGCGCCGAAGAGGCGCCCGAGGCCTGCGACATTCTGTCCATTGCGGGGTCCGGGACCATGTTAAAGTCCCCCATCAGCAGGATATTGTCCGTGCCATATTGCGTGAGTTTCGTCACAATCTGGTACAACAATGACACCGAGACCGGTGGAGGCAGGTATAACCCCACCAACACTACCTCCAGCGACATAATACTAGCATGGACAATGACAAACCTCCCCATTGGGTCTACCTCCAGGGCCAAGAGTTGAAAAGAAAGAGATTTACGGATAAGAATACTCACTCCCCTCGCTAGATTCGAATAGGTCGAATGATAGGAGTGCCCTACCCAATTTCTGCGCAAGCTCAGAACTCTGCTGCCTATTAGGTGAGTCTCTTGCAGAATACAGACGCGGGGAGAGTGCTTCTGCAAAAACTGGAACACCAGTGACCTCTTAATCTTAGAGTTCAGCCCCCTGGTGTTCCAGGATATAATTTTACAGGAAGACATTAAGCACTACATACCACTCCACAGGATCAGGTCGAGCTCCCGCCACACCGCCATTTCGTAGCCGCACCAGTACAGTTTCAATGGAAGACAGAAGACAGTAAGGACAGTTAACAAGCTGACTCATACAAACATCAACATGTTGGAATAAAACAATAACCCCAACACCAATCCCGTGCGTTTTCAAACTTAAGCTCCTGGACCCCTCTAGCCTCCCGTAGCACCACATCTCTGTCTTTATAATGCAGGAGTTTAAAAATAAAGGTGCGAGGGGGAGCGCCCGGTGGGCCTCTAGTAGCCGGCATACGGTGGGCTCTTTCTACTGTGAAGAAGGGGGAGAAATGGGCCCTCGGTAGCAGTTCCTTAAGCAGCCTTTCTATAAAGGAGACAGGATCATTACCTTCAGAGCCCTCCGGAAGGTCAACGATGCGCAGATTGTTGCGCCGATTCCGGTTCTCGGCGTCCTCTGCACGGGACTCCAGGGCCTTGACTCTGAGTTTCAGGGTGTGGATGTCACCGGCATGTTCCCGCACCGCATCCTCCGTCGCGGACACCCGCTGCTCCACCTCCGCAACCCTGCCACGAAAAGAGTCCAGGTCGCGGCGAATAAAGTCTACGTTGGTCTGCAGGTGGTCCATTTTATCCATCAGTGCCGCCTGACCCATGGCTATGGTCTGCAGAGCCGCAGCTATGTCCGCCGCGGCCGCGGGAGGAGAGTCCGCGGCCTCCGTCTGAGACGCCATGTGGCTCGAGGATGCGGCCGGGGCCCTGTCTCGTCTGGTGGTAGGTTGTGAAGACCTCCTTGAGCGACCGCCGGGCATGACCCGGGAGTCCCCGCTGCTGTCGGGATGCACTCAGCCACTCAGGGCCACTCCAATGCCGCCAAACAAGGAGGATAAACGGCCGGACTCCGGGAGCTCTGTTACTGAGCGTCCTCTCCCAGCACCATCTTGGACACGCCCTCCGAGACCAGAAAGTTAATGCAAGAGTTCCTTATGTTTAAAAGGTTGAGGAAGGCAGAGCTGGATGCTCCACCAAACCTAGAATACATGTAGAAATGTTTAGGGGTGGGTAGTCAAGGTGAAGATGATGTCCATAATTGCAGACTAGAATGTTTGGATTTTAGGAAATCCTTAAAATATAAGTGTAATGTCCTGAAAGCATTGTCAGCAATGAGGGGGCACATATAGGTACACTTCCATCAGCCTTGATAGTGTTAGGTAGACTATATGAACTATTTTATAAGAATTACACCAGGCATACAGGACAAGAGAAGTAGTACTGCGCAGAGTCCATACATACAGAATAAGAACAGATACCGAGAATTACACCCGACATACAGGACAAGAGAAGTGGTACTGTGCAGAGTCCATATATACAGAATAAGAACAGATACTGAGAATTACACCCGACATACAGGACAAGAGAAGTAGTACTGCGCAGAGTCCATATATACAGAATAAGAACAGATACTGAGAATTACACCCGACATACAGGACAAGTGAAGTGGTACTGTGCAGAGTCCATATATACAGAATAAGAACAGATACTGAGAATTACACCCGACATACAGGACAAGAGAAGTAGTACTGCGCAGAGTCCATAGATACAGAATAAGAACAGATACTGAGAATTACACCCGACATACAGGACAAGTGAAGTGGTACTATGCAGAGTCCATAGATACAGAATAAGAACAGATACTGAGAATTACACCCGACATACAGGACAAGTGAAGTGGTACTATGCAGAGTCCATAGATACAGAATAAGAACAGATACTGAGAATTACACCCGACATACAGGACAAGAGAAGTGGTACTATGCAGAGTCCATACATACAGAATAAGAACAAATACTGAGAATTACACCGACATACAGGACAAGAGAAGTGGTACTATGCAGAGTCCATACATACAGAATAAGAACAGATACTGAGAATTACACCCGACATACAGGACAAGAGAAGTGGTACTATGCAGAGTCCATAGATACAGAATAAGAACAGATACTGAGAATTACACCCCATATACAGGACAAGTGAAGTGGTACTATGCAGACTCCATACATACAGAATAAGAACAGATACTGAGAATTACACCCAGTATACAGGACAAGAGAAGTGGTACTGTGCAGAGTCCATAGATACAGAATAAGAATAGATACCGAGAATTACACCCAGTATACAGGACAAGAGAAGTGGTACTGTGCAGAGTCCATAGATACAGAATAAGAACAGATACTGAGAATTACACCCAGTATACAGGACAAGAGAAGAAGTACTGTGCAGAGTCCATACATACAGAATAAGAACAGATACCGAGAATTACACCCGACATACAGGACAAGAGAAGTGGTACTGTGCAGAATCCATGGTGCTAGATGCAATACAATTTTTTGGAAGTTTGCACCCCTTTAAGACATACAGGGCTGAGGTAGAAGAGGCATCTACCTTGGGTGCTAAAAAAAAGCAAAGGAAGAGGCGCCTCTGGGTGTAGAGATAACATACACTTTAATTAAAAAAACGCATTTAATACAGGCAACTCACATTTTGGATGTGGTCTATGAGCATTCAGTCCCTTTAAAAGCTGAGCATGGATGTGGTCATCTAGTAGTCCGTCAAGCTGAGGCACTGTAGCTTGATGAAGCTTGATGAAGGAGCGCGGCTGTCAAACAACCTCAGCCTGTACGCTCACGAAACCGGTCGCACCCACCTCATGATGTCATCTCTCTCCGCGTCTGTGCCACTTCCTGGCCACTAGCGGCTACAGTGCCTCAGCTTGACGGACTACTAGATGACCACATCCATGCTCAGCTTTTAAAGTGACTGAATGCTCATAGACCACATCCAAAATGTGAGTTGCCTGTGTAGCGGGGTCTCTTTAAGGACTATAAAACTACTGTTCCCAGAACCCCGCTGGTTCCCAGGATGCTTTGAGTTATGCCCCAGAGACTTATGGGGGAGGAAATATAAGGAGGGGGAGAGGCCTAGTTCGCTCTCTTTGGACACCCCCCTCTCTCCTAGCAAGAGGAGGTCTGTGCTGAACTGCTGAAAGCACAAGGCCTGAAACCTGGGCCTTGTGCTCTTTTCCAAAGAGCTCTCTGCCAGCTTAGTTGCACCTGAGAGACATTTTCTCATCTTTGCTGCAGTACACCAGAAGGATTGAAGACTGGGAGGTCGGTGGATTCCTGTTCCTAGACGAAAAGGCAGAGAAACCGGACTTGGACTTGTCCGGGTGGTGAGAGCTGTTTAAAGACAGATGCTTTATCTTTATTATTCGTTTGGATTACAAAGTTGTTCTTCAAGTGCACCACCGAAAGATTGCTAGCAAATATTGTTTTACTGGACTTCCATCTAGATCAGTCAGGCCTGACTGCATAGGTAGATAGTGTTGGGTGTTAGTTTACCCATGTGGGGAAGTAGCTGAAAAAGGGCAGCGTTAGAGTTGCATAGCAATACTTTATTATGCTGATTACTCTGTTTATCTTTATGACTGGTTACTGCAGGGACCTGCTTATGTGTTGCAATCCAAATGTTTGATTCATGTTATTCCTTTCATAAAAACAAGAAGTAAAGTCAGTTATATACTTTCAAGGATTGTCTATGAGCTTGAGTTATCCACCCACGCACACACACATATTTAGAGTATAAGCGATTTAATGTGTATTGCTAGATACTAACTGTGCCAAAGTGCGTAGTGCAGATTGCCGGGGGGTTGGCGGAGCTGTGCTCAGGACCCAAACCAAACTTGCGGCCCTCTTAAGTGAGGGTATCGCTATACCTGTATTAAATGCGTTTTTTTAATTAAAGTGTATGTTATCTCTACACCCAGAGGCGCCTCTTCCTTTGCTTTTTTTCAGACTTTGGAACATGGTTTCTATCCTTCACTGATGGCAGCCCTGGATATGGAGCTCCTGGTTTTAAATGCTTTCCTTTGTTCTACTGGACAGTAGCTTTTATATTTATAACCATACAGATCTTTACATAATATGGACTCTCATTCATTTAATTGGATTTTTGGTTTCAATTGGTGAGAGACTGGTGGACATTGGGAAAATCTTTGACCCTGTTTTTGCGCATTTACTTGTGTATTATACCTTGGGTGCTACACTGTGCAGGTGTGAGCTGATACCCCAGTCCTGCAGATTACACTGGGAGATCACGGCTTTCCCTGTGTAACTGGTGGGATCTGCTTTATCATAAGTGTGACAGCCGCCCCGCTCTGTACTCCGAGCTCCGTGCGTTCCTGATAGACCAGATCACAGCACCCGGCTGTCCCCCAGACTGACAATGCTGCTGCCGGCTGTGCCTCCTGTGTGCTCCTTCATGCACAGTGGAGGGGAGCTTTAATACAAGAGGTGTGTAACTTGTCAGATAAATAAAGAAGAAAAGAAAAAGAAAAATGAAAACGAATGCAGCCACCACATCTAATGATTGGTAATCTGCAATATATCACATTTCTGGTTTTGGGTTGAATACCGCCGTAATGTGGATCTCCCTCAGATAAACACAGCGGGATTGTTTTGGCGTGCTGTATACAGGAGCGGAGGATGGTATACGTTCTGACTCATCCACACGTCTTACATCGTTCCCTTTTTTATTTATACAAAGTGGAATTCCAGTCAATAAGAAAAAAAAATATCCGCGTTCGGCAGTGTCTTCCCTAGCAGAGTGTTCCTTTTCATGCTGCGTGTGCGCTCTGTGCCTGGTACTGCTCAGTGGGACGCTCCATGCAGGTTCAGTTTGGGGCTTCTTTGTGATTTATACACTTATTTTTTTGCATTTTAATCCCTGTAATACTTTTCCAGCCTTATATGGAACTTTTTTGTTTAAAAGTTGAAATCAATATTTTTTGCTACAAAATTACTTAGAACATCCCGAACATTATATATATATATATACACACAGTTGTGCTCATAAGTTTACACACCCTGGCAGAATTTATGATTTCTTGGCCATTTTTCAGAGAATATGAATGATAACACAAAGACTTTTCTCTCACTCATGGTTAGTGTTTGGCTGAAGCTATTTATTATCAATCAACTGTGTTTACTCTTTTTAAATCATAATCACAACAGAAACTACCCAAATGACCCTGATCAAAAGTTTACATACCCCGGTGATTTTGGCCTGATAACATACATACAAGTTGACACAAAGGGGTTTGAATGGCTATTAAAAGAAAACCATCCTCACCTGTGATCTGTTTGCCTGTGAACTAGTATGTGTGTATAAAAGGTCAATGAGCTTCCGGACTCCTGACAGACCCTTGCATCTTTCATCCAGTGCTGCACTGACGTTTCTGGATTCTGAGTCATGGGGAAAGCAAAAGAATTGTCAAAGGATCTGCGGGAAAATGTAGTTGAGCTGTATAAAACAGGAAAGGGATATAAAAAGATATACAAGGAATTGACAATGTCAATCAGCAGTGTTCAAATTCTAATCAAGAAGTGGAAAATAAGGGGGTTCTGTTGAAACCAAACCACGGTCAGGTAGACCAACTAAAATTTCAGCCACAACTGCCAGGAAAATTGTTCGGGATGCAAAGAAAAGCCCACATATAACTTCAGGTGAAATACAGGACTCTCTGAAAACGTGTGGTGTGGCTGTTTCAAGATAGCCAATAAGGAGGCACTTGAAGAAAAATGGGCTGCATGGTCGGGTTGCCAGAAGAAAGCCATTACTATGCAAATGCCACAAAGTATCCCACTTATAATACACCAAACAGCACAGAGACGAGCCTCAAACCTTCTGGCACAAAGTAATTTGGAGTGATGAGACCAAAATTGAGCTTTTTTGGCCACAACCATAAACACTACATTTGGAAAGGAGTCAACCATGCCTATGATGAAAGGTCAACCATCCCTACTGTGAAACACGGAGGTGGTTCGCTGATGTTTTGGGGATGTGTGAGCTACAAAGGCACAGGAAATGTGGTCAAAATTGATGGCAAGATGAATGCAGAATGTTACCAAAAAATACTGGAGGAACATTTGCATTCATCAGCCAGGAAGCTGCGCATGGGAAGTACTTGGACATCCCAACATGACAATGATCCAAAACACAAGGCCAAGTCCACCTGTCATTGGCTACAGCAGAATAAAGTGAAGGTTCTGGAGTGGCCATCTCAGTCTCCTGACCTCAATATCATTGAGCCCCTCTGGGGGGATCTCAAACGTGGAGTTCATGCAACACACCCCGAGAATTTACAGGAACTGGAGGCTTTTTGCCTAGAAAAATGGGCAGCTTTACCATCTGAGAAGATAAAGAGCCTCATCCACA
The DNA here is from genome assembly GCF_037356315.1 of Lithobates pipiens. NCBI lineage: Eukaryota > Metazoa > Chordata > Amphibia > Anura > Ranidae > Lithobates > Lithobates pipiens. Next base: position 34,985,675 of record NW_027507764.1, on the reverse strand, counting down.
AATACCACAAAAGACTTCAAGCTGTCATTGATGTTAAATGGGGCAATACATGGTAATAAGAACTGGGGTATGTAAACTTTTGATCAGGGTCATTTGGGTAGTTTCTGTTGCCATTATATTTTAAAAAGAGTAAACACAGTTGATTGATAATAAATGGCTTCAGCCAAACACTAACCATGAGTGAAAGAAACTTTTTTGTGTAATCGTTCATATTCTCTGAAAAATGGCCAAGAAATCATAAATTCTGACAGGGTATGTAAACTTATGAGCACAACTGTATATATTTTTAGCAGAGACCCCATAGAATAAAATGGTGATATTTGCAATATTTTATGTCGCCCGGTATTTGCGCAGCGGTCTTTCCAACCCAATTTTTGGGGGAAAAAATACACTTTAGTGAATGTTAATACGAAAAAACACCATAGATAACTATATTTTTTTGGTAAAATATAAATGATGATGTTACGTTGAGGAAATAGATACCAAACACGTTACACTTTAAAATTGCGCACGCTCATGGAATGGCGTAAAACTACGATACTCAAAAATCTCCATAGACGACACTTTTAAAAATTTAAAAGAGTTACAGAGAAGGTCTAGCGCTGGAGTTATTGCTCTCACTCCAACGTTCACTGCGATATCTCACCTGTGGTTTGAACGCCGTTTACATATGCGGCGCAACTTACATATGCATTCGCTTCTCTGCGTGAGCACGAAGGGATGGGGGAGCTTTACATTTTATTTTATTTTATTTTACTTTTTTTCTTTTTTTTTTACACTGTCCATTTTTTTAATCATTTTTATTCTTATTACAAAGAATGTAAACATCTCCTGTAATAGAAATAAGGCATGACAGGTCCTCTTTATGGAGAGATCTGGGGTCTTTAAGGTGGTTGTAAACCCTTACAAACCACTTTGACCTACAGGTAAGCCTAGATTAAGGCTTACCTGTAGGTCCAAGAAATATCTCCTAAACCTATACGGTTTAGGAGATATTTACCTGAAGACAGCCACTGGGTAAGCGCACTGGGTAATCCGCAGATCGAGGCGATATGCCGCGAGTGTCGGCTCCCGTGCGCATGCGCGGGAGTGAGGTCATAGCTGCTCCGGCAAAGCACAGTGCCGGAGCAGCGAGACCCACCAAGAAGATGGACGCTCGGAACTACAGGGGACAGCGGTGACTTCGCTGGCTCCTGTGTCAGGTAAGTGACACATAATGGACTACTATGCGATGCATACTAGTCCATTATGCTTTACCTTTGCAGGGAATCAAAGAGGAAGTAAACCCATCAGGGTTTACTTCCTCTTTAAGATCTCAGATCTCTCATTTACCTTTAAAAACAAAAGATTGGTGAGGTCCGGAAGAGACCCGATGCCGACAGTAGCTCAGTAGTAGGGATGAGCCGAACACCCTCCGGTTCGGTTCGCATCAGAACTTTCGAACAGACTGCAAATTCGTACTTTAGAACCCCATTGAAGTCTATGGGACTCAAACGTTTGAAATAAAAAGTGCTAATTTTAATGGCTAATATGCAAGATACTGTCCTAAAAAGGGTTTGGGGACCTGGCTCCTGCCCCAGGGGACATGGGTCAATGCCTAAAATGTTTTTAAAAATGTCAGTTTTGGCAGGAGCACTGATTTTAATGACGATTAAAGTGAAAAAAAAGTGAAATATTCCTTTAAATATCGTGCCTGGGGGGTGTCTATAGTATGCCTGTGAAGTGCCACGTGTTTCCTATGTTTAGAACAGTCCCTGCACAAAATTACATTTAACGGAAAAAAAGTCATTTAAAACTGCTTGCGTTTTTAATGTAATATCTGGTTCCGGCAATATGAATGAAAATCATTGAGAAAAATGGCATGGGTAGCCCTCCCTGCCCATTACCAGCCCCTTTGGGTCTTGTACGGATATTAAGGGGAACCCCGTACCCATATTAAAAAAAGGAAAGACGTGGGGCCCCCAGGCCCTATATACTCAGAACAGCAGTATACAGGCGGTGCAAACAAGACAGGGACTGTGTAGGTTTGTTGTGTTAAGTAGAATCTGTTTGTAATTTTGAACTGGTACATTTTTAAAATGTAGCTCCAGTCAAAAAAAATCTATTTTTAAGGTTTTTGGAAAATATAGGGAAGGGTTATCACCCCTGTATAATTTGTTTTGCCGTCCGTCTTTTTTCATCTCACTTCCTGTTGTCTCCTTCCGTTTGCAAGTAGGAGATGTTTGTAAGTTGGATGTTTGAAAGTAGGGCCCTGCCCTATATGCTCTGCAGAAATGGCGGAACAAGGTGTTGGTGTTGCCACAACATTGTAAGCCCTCAAAAGTGACTCTTGGTGGGCGCTGGAGCGCCCTGCTGTGAACGATGATATCAAGAATTGTAATTACATGCCATTGTTGAACAGTGGTAGAAAAATTGACCTTTGGTGGTTGTGGTGCTGGTGCCACAACACTATAAGTCCTCACAGTTACTCTCGGTGGGCACAGGAACGGGCCCTGCTGTGAAATATTATATCAAGAATTGTAATTACATGCCCCTGTTAAACAGGGGCTGAAAAACTGGGCCTTAGGCACTGGTGCTGGTGCCATGACACTGCAACCTCTCCCATATACTCTAGTTGTAGTGCAGGAATGAGCCCGGCTGCAAAGCATTGCATCAAAAATTGTAATTAAACGCCCCTGTTAAACCGGGGCTGAAAAATTGGGCTGGTGGCATTGGTGCTGGTGCCACGACACTGCAACCTCTCCCATATACTCTAGTTGTGGTGCAGGAATGAGCCCTGCTGCAAAGCATTGTATCAAAAATTGTAATTAAACGCCCCTGTTAAACAGGGGCTGAAAAATTGGGCTGGTGGCACTGGTGCTGGTGCAACGACACTGCAACCTCTCCCATATACTTTAGTTGTGGTGCAGGAATGAGCCCTGCTGCAAAGCATTGCATCAAAAATTTTACTTAAACGCCCCTGTTAAACAGAGGCTGAAAAATTGGGCTGGTGGCATCACCCAGAACCAAAAATGTTCTTCCAACATATCAGCGGAGGAGGAAGAGGATAGACAATCAACATAACAGGACAGTCACTCAGCATCAGCATAGGCAGTCTTGAAGGGATGTGATATTTCAAAAAAAAATATTTGGTTACATCAGCTTCAGGTGCTTGGTAGCTGTGGGTGATCCAAGACTGATTCATCTTTATGAAGGTCAGTCGATCAACCGAGTCAGTGGACAGGCGCACCCTGTGATCGGTAACAAAGCCACCAGCAGCACTGAAGGTGCTTTCTGAAAGAACGCTGGATGCAGGACAGGCCAGTAGCTCAATTGCATACTGTGCAAGCTCTGGCCAGTGATCCATCCTCAAGACCCAGTAAGCCAGAGGATTTTCGGTGGGAAAGGTGTCCAAGTCTGACCTTGCCCCTAGGTATTCCTGCACCATGTAAATCAGACGCTGGCGATGGTTGCTGGAACCGATCATACCTTGGGGCTGCGGACTAAAAAATTGTCTGAACGCATCGGTCAGACGACCAACTTCTCCACCGCTCCTTCTGACCAATGCCTCAGCAACACGTTGTCCAGGACCAGGAGTTTGTAACCTCACAGTCTCTGGGAACGCGTTGCACAGACCTTTCTGCAAGGCCTCCGGGAGATGTCTCATCCTCTGCTCCCTCTGTGATGGCAAGATAAGGTCGGCAACCTTACCCTTGTACCGTGGATCAAGGAGAGTGGCCAGCCAGTAATGGTCCCTCTCCTTGATCCGAAGAATACGAGGATCCTTCCGCAGGCTTTGCAGGATCAGGGAGGCCATGCAGCGTAGGTTAGCTGAGGCATTCGGTCCGGAGTCCTCTAGGTCATTAAGGACAACGTAATCCGCAGCTACCTCCTCCCAGCCACATACAAGTCCACGGGTTTCTTGGGACTGTAAATCATCCCTACTAGACTGCTGTTGCTGCTGATGCTGAGTGCCAGCCTCCATCTCCATGCTGACACAATCAACCTCTTCCTCCACCTCCTCCTCCTCCTCGTCCTCTTCCTGTGTGATGGGTGGGACAGCAGGAACACTGTCTGGATAAAGGGGGCCTTGAGAGGCAAGGAAGTCCTCCTCTTCCTGCCTCTGTTCTGCCTCAAGTGCCCTGTCCATTATACCACGCAGCATATTCTCCAACAGGTGGACAAGAGATGCAGTGTCACTGATGCATGCACTGTCACTGCTCACCATCCTTGTGGCCTCCTCAAATGGTGACAGGACAGTGCATGCATCCCTGATCATCCCCCACTGACGTGGTGAGAAAAACCTGAGCTCCCCTGACCCTGTCCTGGTGCCGTAGTCGCACAGGTACTCATTGATGGCCCTCTGCTGCGTGTGCAGCCGCTGCAGCATGGCCAATGTTGAGTTCCACCTGGTGGGCATGTCACATATAAGGCGGTTCTTGGGCAGGTTCATCTCCTTTTGGAGCTCAGCCAGCCGAGCACAGGCATTAAATGTTCGGCGGAAATGCACACAGACTTTCCTGGCCTTCTTCAGGATATCCTGTAAGCCTGGGTACCTGCCCAAGAACCGCTGCACCACCAGGTTAAGGACACACAGGGCACATGGGTCAGTTGTCCCTGTCGGAGGGCGGAGAGGAGGTTGGTGCCATTGTCGCAAACCACCATTCCTGGCTTAAGCTGGCGTGGCGTCAACCACCATTTTGTCATGCCTTCCAGACATGACAAAATATCTGCCCCAGTGTGGCTCCTGTCCCCCAAACAAACTAGCGCAAGCACGGCATGGCATCGTTTTGCCTGCGTACTTGCGTAGACCCTTGAACGCCTACGGAGCACCGCTGGTTCTGAGGACAGAGCACTGGAAGAGGTCATGGAGGAAGAAGAAGAGGAGGGGGTGGAGGAGAGAGGTGTGTCACAACCAGTAGTAGCATTTTGGAGGCGTGGTGGCGGAACAACCTCCAACACTACTGCACCTTGTCCTGCATCCTTCCCAGCTGCCAGAAGAGTGACCCAATGGGCTGTGAAAGACAGTTAACGTCCCTGTCCATGCCTGCTGGACCATGAGTCAGCGGTAATATGCACCTTACCGCTGACCGCCCTGTCCAGCGAGGCAAGGACATTGCCTTCCACATGCCGGTAGAGAGCCGGTATCGCCTTCCGTGAGAAAAAGTGGCGTTTGGGGACCTGCCACTGAGGAACCGCACATTGTACAAACTCACGGAAGGGGGCCAAGTCTACCAACTGAAAAGGTAGCAGTTGAAGTGCTAGCAATTTAGCCAAGCTAGCATTCAACCGCTGGGCATGTGGATGGCTGGGAGTGAACTTCTTTCGACGGTCCAGCAACTGGGGCAGGGAAATTTGCCTGCTATAATCGGACGTGGGTGTACTGCTAGCAGAGTGCCCGGAAGCACTTGGCTGTGACACACCTAATTCTACACCTTCATTCCTCTCAGAGCAGGTTTCAGAGAGGACTGAAGGTCTAGTGGGGTTGGAGATCCCAGCTGATGAGGAGCAAGGAGAGGTCCGCTTTGTTCTTTGGTGTGGGTCTTTGAGGTACGCTTGCCAACGAGCTGCATGGCAGGTCAACATATGTCTGGTCAAGCATGTGGTGCCCAAGCGGCTGATGTTTTGGCCACGCGAGATACGCTTGAGACATATGTTGCAAATAGCAGCGGTGCGATCTGATGCACTCGTCTCAAAAAAGGCCTACACGAAAGAACTTTTAGAATAACGCGCAGAGGCAGCGTCCTGCACAGGCGGAGCTCTGCGGTGTGCTTCAGTCGGTGTGCTGCCCCTAAGCTGGCCCCCGGAGGGCATCCTGCCTCGTTGGACATGTGCCTCCTCCTCTCTCCTACCAGGCACCCACGTGGAGTCAGTGCCCTCATCATCCCCTCCCTCTTCATCGCTGGAGAAAACCTGGCAGTATGCTGCAGCTTGTGGAACATGACTGCCAGATTGCTGTCCTTCTTGAGCATCCCCTCTCTTTGTGCTCACGCTATTGCCTTCCTCTAGCTGAGTATCATCATCAGAGCCTACAAAACACTGGGCATCCTCCTGGAGCATGTACCCAACACTGTGCTCAAAGAGTTCAGGGGACTCCTCAGGAGGACGTGGTGGGTCTAGGGAAGGAGTCACTGATGATGACATTGAGACGAGGGAAGACGATGCATTGGCAGCTGCTTTGCTAGTACCCTGAGCCTGAGTTAGAGAGGATGAGGAGGATGAAGAGGGCTTGGTCATCCATTCTACCAAGTCTTCGGCATGATGCGGCTCAACACGTCCAGCTGCCGAAAAGAAGGACAAGCGTGTCCCATGGCCACGTGCTGATGATGACGATGCACTGCATCCACGACCAGCACTGTTGTCTCTAGGCACAGAGCCTGCTTACCCTCTTTTATCGGCTCGCGCCTGTCTTCCTCTCCTTGTTGGCCTTCCAGACATGGTAATGGCCTGAAGGGAGATGGCAAAACCAGCAATTGGGTAGTGTATATTGTGCTGGAGGCACACAACACCAACTAACTCCTGCAGATGACAGATGGCTCAATTAGAGAAGAGCTATATAGGTGGATAATGGTGTATACTGTGGTCAAGGGAACACAGACAACACCCACAATCTCCTACAGCTGACTGCAACCTCTATTACAGAAGAGCAATATAGCTAGCTACTGTATATAGGTGGATATAATGGTGTATAGTGCGGTCAGGGCACGCAGACAACACCCACAATCTCCTACAACTGACTGCAAGCTCTATTACAGAAGAGCAATATAGCTAGCTATATAGGTGGATAATGGTGTATACTGCGCTCAGGGCATGCAGACAACACCCACAAACTCCTGCAGATTGCTAAAAGCTCAATTACAGAAGAGCAAGAACTCTAAATCGGCCGATAACGAATGGTGTATACTGTGTTGAAGGTACACAGAGAACACCCACTAACTCCTACAGATGCCAATACACTACACAAGGCCGCCGCACTGGCGGCCTTATATAGTGTGGGACGTGTACTACACAGCTTGAGCTATGATTGGCCACAGGCATCCTGCCTGTGGCCAATCATGGCTCTCCTCGCTGCCGGCGCTGTGATTGGCCAAGCATGCACTGTGACCCCGCATGCTTGGCCAATCATGAGCCAGCAATGCACTGCGATGGCGCAGTGCATTGTGGGCCGTCAGCACCACACGAATTTGGCGCGAACGGCCCATAACGTTCGGTATTCGCCGAACGGACGAACAGCCGATGTTCGAGTCGAACGTATGTTCGACTCGAACACGAAGCTCATCCCTACTCAGTAGTAAAGTTTTTTTTTTTTTTGTTAAACAAAAGTAAACTTTTTTTTTTTTTATCTTTTGCTTTAACAAAAAAAAAAATACTATGGCTCGAGAACCAAAAGTGACGTCATGAGCCGAACAAAGTTTTTTTTTTACCCTTTTTCCGACAAACCGATCGGGATCTGGGAAACTTAAGGGTTTTAGGGTGGGGGAGTCATAAAGTGGAGATGCACTTAGAGTTAGGGTTAAAGTTCATAAGTTAAAGGTCAGTTGGAGTTAGAGTAAGAACTTAAGGTTATGGTTAGGGGTTTCCCTTGAAGAACAAGGTTAGGACTCAGGGATTGGAATAAGGACCTGCTCCAAAGATCAAAGGTCAGAAGGCATGTCACCAGAGGTCAAGGGTCAAGAGGTGTGGCTAAACCACCCCCATCAACGCGTTCCGCCTACCCCAACTAAGTCGGGGGAAAGCTCTTAGAGGAGAGGGGCTGATAGAGAGGAGGGTCGCTGACAGAGGAGGGGGACTGACAGAGAGGTAGGGAGGCTGACAGAGGAGGGGGGCTAACAGGGGGGGGCTGACAGAGAGGTGGGGAGGCTGACAGAGGAGGGGGTGGCTGACAGAGGAGGGTGGCTGACAGAGGAGGGGGTGGCTGACAGAGGAGGGGGTGGCTGACAGAGGAGTGGGGTGGCTGACAGAGGAGGGGGGAGGCTGATAGAGGAGGGGGGCTGAAAGAGAGGCGGGGTGGCTGAAAGAGGAGGGGGATGGCTGACAGAGGAGGGGGGCTGACAGAGGAGGGGGGCTGACAGAGAGGAGGGGGGCTGACAGAGAAGAGGGGGAAGGTAACAGAGGAGGGGGGTGGCTGACAGAGAGGCGGGGCAACTGATAGAGGAGGGGGGTGGCTGACAGAGGAGGGGGGCTGACAGAGAGGATGGGGGCTGACAGAGGACGGGGTGGCTGACAGAGGAGGGGGGCTGACAGAGAGGCGAGGCGGCTGATAGTGGAGGGGGGTGGCTGACAGAGAGGAGGGGGGCTGATAGAGGAGGGGGTGGCTGACAGAGGGAAGGGGGGCTGACAGAGGAGAAGGGGGACTGACAGAGAGGAGGGGGGCTGACAGAGGGAGGGCTGACAGAGAGAAGGGGTAGCTGACAGTGGAGAGGGGGGACTGACAGAGAGGCGGGGACTGACAGAGAGGAAGAGGGGTTGATAGAGGAGGGGGGCTGACAGAGGAGGGGGCTGACAGAGAGGAGGAGGGGCTGATAGAGGAGGGGGGCTGACAGAGAGGAGGAGGGGGGTTGACAGGCAGGAAGGGGGCTGACAGAGAGGAGGAGGGGGGCTGACAGAGGAGGGGGCTGACAGAGAGGATGAGGGGCTGATAGAGGAGGGGGGCTGACAGAGAGGAGGAGGGGGGCTGACAGAGAGGAGGAGGGTCTGATAGAGGAGGGGGCTGACAGAGAGGATGAGGGGCTGATAGAGGAGGGGGGCTGACAGAGAGGAGGAGGGGGGCTGACAGAGAAGAGGAGGGCTGACAGAGGAGGGGGGTGGCTGACAGAGGAGGGGGGTGGCTGACAGAGGAGGGGGGCTGACGGAAAGGCGGGGCAGCTGACAGAGGAGGGGGTGGCTGACAGAGAGGCGGGGCAACTGATAGAGGAGGGGGGTGGCTGGCAGAGGAGGGGGGCTGACAGAGAGGATGGGGGCTGACAGAGGAGGGGGTGGCTGACAGAGGAGGGGGGCTGACAGAGAGGCGAGGCGGCTGATAGTGGAGGGGGGTGGCTGACAGAGAGGAGGGGGGCTGATAGAGGAGGGGGTGGCTGACAGAGGGAAGGGGGGCTGACAGAGGAGAGGGGGGACTGACAGAGAGGAGGGGGGCTGACAGAGGGGGGCTGACAGAGAGAAGGGGTAGCTGACAGTGGAGAGGGGGGACTGACAGAGAGGCGGGGACTGACAGAGAGGAAGAGGGGTTGATAGAGGAGGGGGGCTGACAGAGGAGGGGGCTGACAGAGAGGAGGAGGGGCTGATAGAGGAGGGGGGCTGACAGAGAGGAGGAGGGGGGTTGACAGGCAGGAAGGGGGCTGACAGAGAGGAGGAGGGGGGCTGACAGAGGAGGGGGCTGACAGAGAGGATGAGGGGCTGATAGAGGAGGGGGGCTGACAGAGAGGAGGAGGGGGGCTGACAGAGAGGAGGAGGGTCTGATAGAGGAGGGGGACTGACAGAGAGGAGGAGGGGCTGATAGAGGAGGGGGGCTAACAGAGAGGAGGAGGGGGGCTGACAGAGAGGAGAGGGTGGCTGACAGGAAGGGGGCTGACAGAGCAGATGAGACCGACCACAGCGTGAGGCAGGACTCCAGAAGCAAGCAGCAGGTGCAATTATCCACAGTCCTGTCCAGCCCCGCCTCCACATGTGACCAGCTCCACCAGGCCAATCACAGACCCTCATGTCTGCCGCCCCGCACATGACACGTTCTGTTCGGGCCGATCACACAGGGCACCTTCTGGGCTCAGAGCGCACCGATGTCCCAGCACTGTATGACAGTGATAGCGGGCACGGGATGTGCGGCGCCTCTCAAGATCCGCTGCCACAGGATGGTGGTATGTGTGCCCGGGTTTCCGGCGAGTGGGAACCTGGGCACAAATGTCAAAACCCGGACTGTCTGGGTCAAAACTGGAAAGGTGGCAACCCTACCGTACGCCCCCTACGTATGGTCCGCCACTGCCTAAACCTTGTGGACGGCCTTCCCAGAAGAGTTGAAGCTGTTATAGCTGCAAAGGGCGGAGCCAACTCAATATTGAACCCTATGGATACCAATAATACAATTAAGAGTTGGTGACAGCCAATCACAGTTGTCACATGATCTTCGCCTTTGCCTTCTGGTGTCAGCAATGGGGTTCAATATTGCCGCTGTACACTGTGATATGTCAGTTACGCAGGCACGCACAGCAACCAACAGGTCCACTTTAGCCTCTTGTAAGCAAACAAGAGAGGGCGCCACCATCTAAGTGTAAGCTGTTAACCACTTAGATGGTGGCGCCCTCTCTCTCATTTACTTACATATGTAAATTTGTTTTATTCAAGACCTGGTCCAGGGGAGCATCAAGCATCCCCTACACCTACAGTGACTGTTTAAAACTCCTGCACTTTCTCCTCTAGCCTTATCTTTTTATGGGGACCCGCAGCACCATTTCTACTTTAGCCTCTTGCCACCCGCACATCGCATATGTGTGACAGCAAAGATGGCTGCTTTTAATGCCCACACATCGCACATATACACTCACCGGGCACTTTATTAGGTGCACCTGTTCAATTGCTCGGTAACACAAATTGCTAATCAGCCAATCACATGGCAGCAACTCAATGTATTTAGGCATCTAGACGTGGTGAAGATGACTTGCTGAGGTTCAAACCAAGCATCAGAATGGGGAAGAAAAGGGGATTTAAGTGACTCTGAACGTGGCATGGTTGTTGGTGCCAGACGGGCCGGTCTGAGTATTTCTAGGATTTTCACGCACAACCATCTCTCTGGGTTTACAGAGAATGGTGGGAAAAAAGAGAAAATATCCAGTGAGCGGCAGTTGTGTGGAGGAAAATTCCTTGTTGAGGTGAGAGGAGACAGATTCTAGATGATAGAAACGCAACAGTAACTCCAATAACCACTCCTTACATCCCAAGGTGTGCAGAATACCATCTCTGAACGCACAACACATCCAACCTGGAAGCAGATGGGCTACAGCAGCAGAAGACCACACCGGTTTCCACTCCTGTCAGCTAAGAACAGGAAACTGAGGCTGCAATTGGCACAGGATCACCAAAACTGGACAATAGAAGACTGGAGAAACGTTGCCTGGTCTGATGAGTCTGGATTTCATCTCCGACATTCAGATGGTGGGGTCAGAATTGGGCCCATGGATCCATCCTGCCTTGTATCACCGGTTCAGGCTGGTGGTGTAACGGTGGGGGGGGGGGGGGGGAGATTTTCTTGGCACACTTTGGGCCCCTTAGTACTAATTGAGCATGGTTTACACACCACGACCTACCTGAGTATTGTTGCTGACAATGTCCATCCCTTTATGACTACAGTGTCCCCGTCTTCTGATGGCTCCTTCCAGCAGGATAATGCACCATGTCACAAAGCTCCAATCATCTCACCACTGGACAATGAGGTCCCTGTCCTCCAATGGCCTCCACACTCACCAGATCTCATCCAATAGAGCACCTTTGGGGTGTGGTGGAACGGGAGATCGGCATCGTGGATGTGCAGCCGACAAATCTGCAGCAACTGTGAGATGTTATCATGTCACTATGAAGCAAAATCTCTGAGGAACGTTTCCAACACCTTGTTGTATCTATGCCACTAAGAATGCAGGCAAAAAGATGTCCAACCCGGTACTAGCAAGGTGGACCTAATAAAAGTGTCCGGTAAATGTATGCCCATGGGCAGCAGAGTGTTTTGTGCTGAGAGTGCGCTCACAGCGCAGAGATCCAGCTGTCAAAGACAGATCTCAGTCTCTGTTAACTGCTTCAGCCCCGGAAGATTTTACCCCCCATCCTGACCAGAGCACTTTTTTTGCGATTCGGCACTGCGTCGCTTTAAACTGACAATTGCGCGGTTGTGTGACGTTGCACACAAACAAAATTGGCGTCCTTTTTTTTCCCCACAAATAGAGCTTTCTTTTGGTGGTATTTGATCACCCCTGCGGTTTTTATTTTTTGCGCTATAAACAAAAAAAAGCGACAATTTTGAAAAAAATGCATTGTTTTTTTATTTTTTGCTATAATAAATATCCCCCAAAAATATATAAAAAAAAAAAATTTTTCCTCAGTTTATGCCGATACGTATTCTTCTACATATTTTTGGTAAAAAAAAATCGCAATAAACGTATATTGATTGGGTTGTGCAAAAGTTATAGCGTCTACAAAATAGGGGATAGTTTTATGGCATTTTTATTATTATTTTATTATTGTTTTTGCTAGTAATGGCGGCGATATGTGATTTTTATTGTGACTGCGGCATTATGGCGGACACATCGGACATTTTTGACACATTTTTGGGACCATTGTCATTTATACAGCGATCAGTGCCATAAAAATGCACTGATTACTGTAAAACTGTCACTGGCAGGGAAGGGGTTAACACTAGGGGGCGATCAAGGGGTTAATTGTGTTCCCTCTCTGTGTTCTAACTGAAAGGGGGGGAGGGGACTGTGCAGGGGAGATGACAGATCGCTGTTCATACCCTGTATAAACAGACGATCAGCCTCGTCTCCCCTCAGGCTATGTTTCCCACGATTGCGTCCCCAAAGTCGCGCGATTTTGCCGCGACTTGAAGCAATGCCTGTGCATTCTTCTTGAGGTCTATGGACCTCATCAACATGGAACCAAAGTAGTGCAGGGACTACTTTGAAGTCGCTGCGTCCTCAAGTCGCACAGATATGAACGGTGCTCATTGGAAATCATGGGGGTAGGACTCGTTGTGCGACTTTTCAGTCCCGAATCGCATTAAAAGTCGCACTAGTGGAAACCTAGCCTTAGCGAAACGGAAACTGTGTTTACACACACACACAACTCAGTTCTCGGTGTTTAACCAGCGATCAGAGGAGCCCGTCGGTGACCGTGACCGCCGGGCACTCGCATCGGCTCTGGGGGCAAGCAATGGGCACGTGAGCGTGGCTCCTTGGGCGCACGCTCACCCCTAGTGGCCACAGGATGAAGCGACCTAACATAACATCGTAAGGGGGTGGGGACGGGGCGAGCACCAGCACCCAACCGTACCAGGTCACATGCCCTCAATATAGGGGGGTGGGTGCTTTGGGGAAAGGGAGGCGCCCTGCACCTCCCCACCCCCAAAGCACCTTGTCCCCATGTTGTCATTCTGCCGCAGTTAAACTGCGGCGGCTGGTCGGCAAGTGGTTAATGATCGGTAGCCAGCGGGACCGGCTCTGGATCACGTGACCACTCTGACAGCCAATGACAGTGATCGGCTGATTTACCCCATGATCCTGTTAAAGAGACTCTGGCTGGGAAGGGTCCCTTTAAGGTCTTTCATACTTCTTTTTGCAAAAGAAAATATTATTTTTTTGATGCCTGACCTGGCAGAGCTCACCGACCATAACCGGCTACGTTTTTTGTTTAATTTGTCTGCTGTCTCCCGGCTTTATAAATGTCTCTCGTGTCTCCAGCATAAGAACAATAATTGTGGAAGATTAGAAGCAATTTCAGAACACTTTCGACTTCTCGCTTACTTAAGAACGTTTTCTGCCTTGTAAAACAAACAAGCGATGGGAATAAAGGAGAAGGACCATTAACGAGCTGGCGGTGATGCCACTTTTAAACATCCCTGGGGGGGGGGGGGGCGCGGTGACAAAGGATTATTGAGGGAAGGGCACCATCATTTCGTTGCCGATATCAGTTCTGTTTTATCTTTTGCCTTAAAAGGGCTTTTTCCATCGTGTAGGTCTGGTTTTCCCATAGTAACAAATATGCTTCATGGGAAGCAAAATCACATTGTTAAAGAGAAGATCAAAACAATCTGGAATTAAATCATATATTTTACCCGCTTTTGTTGTTTAGTCACCAATGGGAAAAATCAGATGCTTTGACATCTTATTTTTCCATTGTTTTAAACATCAGATCTACTAGGCCAGTGATGACAAACCTTGGCACTCCAGATGTTTTGGAACTACATTTCCCATGATGCTCAACTACACTGCAGATGTGCATGAGCATCATGGGAAATGTAGTTCCAAAACATCTGGGGTGCCAAGGTTCGCCATCACTGTACTATGCTCATGGCATGTGGCCAACGGATTGTGGATATCTGACCATCACGTCATCTATGAACTTGGTGGTCATCCCATTCCAAAGCCATGGCCAATATTATGGAGTTGGCCTCCCTCCATATTACATCCTCCACTCTTAGCCCTTTGTACACACGGTCGGAGATTCCGACAACCAAATCCGTCGGATTTTCTCCGTCGGATCTTGTCCGAAACTGTTGCATACACATGGTAACTTAGCTGACTAAGCTGTCGAAAAATCCGATCTTTCAGAACGTGATGACGTAATTTCGTTACGATGGGACTACATTCAGGCTAGTAGCCAATAGCTTTGATGTAGGAATTTGATCTGAGCATGCGTGGCACTTTGTCCGATCAAAATTCTCTACACATGATCGGAGTATGTCCGAGCGAACCAGTTGGTCGGAAAATGTTTCCAACATGTTGGAAAATTGGGTCCGACGGATATTCCGACGGAAACATTCCGATGCATACCACACACAGTCGCATTATCCGACAAACCGGTCCGATAGGACACATTCAGACGGAATCTCCGACCGTGTGTACAAGGGCTATGAACTTGGTGGTCATCCCATTCCAAAGCCATGGCCAATATTATGGAGTCGGCCTCCCTCCATATTATATCCTCCACTCTAAGCCCTTGTACACACGGTCGGACATTCCGACAACAACCACCGAAACTGGTGTTGCATACACACGGTCAGACAAAGTTGACGGAAAATCCTATCCTTTCGGAAGCCAATAGCTTTGGTCTAGAAATTAGATCTGAGCATGCGTGGCACTTTGTCCGATCGGAATTCTCTACAATCTTGTTGTCGGGAAATTTTTATATCCAGCTCTCAAACTTTGTTGGTCGGACATTCCGACGGAAAAAGTCAGATGAAGCCCACACACGGTCGGATTATCCGACAACACAGTCCGATCGGACATTTTTTTCGACCGCGTGTACAAGGGCTTATAGGAAGGTTTTGTACAAGGTTTTGGTACGTATTTGTGATAATTTGTGCCCACTGAGCCAAAAGAGTATTTGTGAGGTCAGGTACTGATGCTGGGTGAGAGGGTGTTGAGTAAGGTTGAGGTCTGGTAATCATGATAGATGGGAAGATGTTCAGTAGGGTTGAAGTCAGGTACTGGTGTTGGATGGGAAGACCTATCTTACAATTGGCATTCCAAACCATCTCAAAGGTGTTCAGTAGAGTTGAGGTCATGGCTCTGTGTGGGACACTCAGGTTCCACCACACCAAACAAATCAAACCACGTCTATAGAGCTGGCTTTGTACACAGGGGCTCAGTCATATGCCACGTACACATGATAGGAAATTCGGCCAGCAAAAGACCGATGAGAGCTTTTGGTCGGAAAATGCGACTGTGTGTGGACTTTTGCTGGCCGAATTCCCACCAGCAAAAGATTGAGAGCAGGTTCTGAATTTTTCAGTCGGAAAAAGTTTTGATTGGAAATTCCGATCGTCTGTACCAATTCCGATGCGCAAAATTCCTACGCATGCTCGGAAACAATTTGACGCATGCTCAGAAGCATTGAACTTAATTTTCTCGGCTCGTCGTAGTGTTGTACGTCACCGCGTTCTTCACTGTCGAAAGTTCAGCGAACTTTTGTGTGACCGTGTGTTCTGCAAGCCAAGCTTGAGCGGAATTCCGTCGGAAGAACCATCCAAGATTTTTCCGACGGAAAATCTGCTCATGTGCACGTGGCAATACTGGAACAGAAAATTGGCTTCCCAAAACTGTAGCCCGCATGAGCTTGGTGGACATCCCATTCCAAAACCATGGCCGTTAAAATAGAGTTGGCCTCCCTTTTCTTCTATGATATCCTCCACTCTTCTGAGAAGGATTTCTAAAAGTTATTGGAGTGTGTCTGTGAGAATTTGTGCCCATTCAGCCAAAAGGTCATTTGTGAGGTCAGGTACTGATGTTGAATAAGAAGAAGGTCAGTAGGTCTGAGGTCATGTACTGATGTTGGATAAGAAGGAAGGTCAGTAGGGTTGAAGTCAGGTACTGAAGTTGAAAAGAAAACGGTCAGTAAGGTTCATGTTGGAAAAGAAGATGGTCAGTAGGGCTGAGGTCAGGTACTGATGTTGGATGAAAAGATGGTCAGTAGGGCTGAAATCAGGTCATGATGTTGAATGAGAAGAAGGTCAGTAGGGTGGAGGTCAGGTACTGATGTTGGATGAGAAGATGGTTAGTAGGCTTGAGGTCAGTTAATGATGTTGGATAAGAAGACTGTCAGTAGGGTTGAGGTCAGATACTGATGTTGGATAAGAAGATTAGTAGGGTTAAGGACAGGTACTGATGTTGGATAAGAAGAAGGTTACTATGGTTGAGGTCAGATACTGATGTTGGATAAGAAGATCAATTGGGATGAGGTCAGGTACTGATGTTGAACAAGAAGAAGGTCAGTTAGATAAGAAAAAGGTCAGTTTTCTCCATTTTATGAACAGAAGAATGTCAAGTTGGGTTCAGTTTTAAAAAAAAAATTAATTTGTTCCTGTAGAATAATGAACCTAACAGTTTCTTTCTGGTATCAAACTGAAATGTTTCCAGCTCAGCAGTACAATAAGATCCATCTAAGGTGGCAAATATATTTTTCCTCTTTAACGGGTAAGTCTAGTTCTCAATTCGTTCCAAAAAAGTACAATCATGTAGCCTGAACATGTCTTCCCATAATTGGTATCCGATCCTAGTCTCTCTTCTGTGCTGCCCCCCTAATCCATGCGCCCGTCCCCTAATCTACACGCAGTGCACTGGACGCATGGATTTCAAGGGTTTTCTTTTTCTTTTTTTAAGCTTGATTAGAGCCCGAGGCTGTAATTGGATTTAAAAAAGTGTGGGCTTGGGGGGCAGAGCACTGCGCACTGAGTCCACCCAGTTGTGAGACAATAGTGAATTAATATTCGCTATTATCTTTCTGATTCTCCTCCCGGCCAATCAGGAAGAGGATCCTGAGACTCCGATTGGCCGAGAGTCCTAGAGCAGACCGGGGACAACGAGGATGGCTACAAGCAGAGCAACTGGGGAGCTACAGTTCATTGAGGGAACCATGAATGCCAACATGTACTGTGACATACTGAAGCAGAGCATGATCCCCTCCCTTCAGAGATTAGGAGGGGACACACCCCAAACACACCTCCAAGATGACCACTGCCTTGCTAAAGAAGCTGAGGGGTAAAGGTGATGGACTGGCCAAGCATGTCTCCAGACCTAAACCCTATTGAGCATCTGTGGGACATCCTCAAATGGAAGGTGGAGGAGCGCAAGGTCTCTAACATACACCGGCTCTGTGATGTCATCATGGAGGAGGGGAAGAGGACTCCAGTGGTGACCTGTGAAGCTCTGATGACCTCCATGCCCAAGCGGGTGAAGGCAGTGCTGGAAAATAATGGTGGCCACACAAAATATTGGCACTTTGGGCCCAATTTGGACATTTTCACTTAGGGGTGTACTCACTTTTGTTGCCAGCGGTTTAGACATTAATAGCTGTGTGTTGAGTTATTTTGAGGGGACAGAAAATTGACACTGTTATACAAGCTGTACACTCACTACTTTACATTGTAGACAAGTGGCATTTCTTCAGTGTTGTCACATGAAAAGGTAGAAGAAAATATTTACAAAAATGTGAGGGGTGTACTTACTTCTGTGAAATATTGTATATACAGTAGTTTGTGGACTCCTACAGACTTAATAATATACACTAATTTGGGTTATTTTCACCAAAGAAATGTAGCAGAATACAATCTGGTCTAAATTTATGAAGAAAGATTATTTGCAAAATTTTATAAAGGCCCGTACACACAATCAGACTTTTTGACAACAAACATGCAAATTAGCTGTTTTGGAGCAACATCCGGCAGTGTGTACACTCCATCCGACAAACTTTTTTGGTTTTCATTGGACTTTTGTTGGCTGTGCGAACGGACAAACTTTGTGGCAAAAAAGTCTGATGGAGCAAAGTCCGATCGTGTGTACAGAAAACCATCGGACTTTTGTACAAAGTACAAACAGGCATGCTCACAACCAATGCAAAAGATCAGACAACAATACAGAATTTGACCAAAGGTGGCGGTAAAGAGCAGAAAAAAAACCACGTGATTTGGTGAAAGTTGGCTGAAAAAGTCCTGCCGTGTGTATGCAATACAAGTTCACAGCCGACGCCCTTTGTACAAAAATCCACGGGAACGTTTGTACAAAGTCCTATCGTGTGTATGAGGCTATAGGAGGAGCACTACATTAGGAACTAAAGGCCCATACACACGATCAGACTTTTTGACAACAAACATGCAAATTGGCTGTTTTGGAGCAACATCCGACCGTGTGTACGCTCCATCGGACAAACTTTTTTGGTTTTCATCTGACTTTTGTTGGCTGTGCGTACGGACAAACTTTCTGGCAACAAAAGTCAGATGGAGCAAAGTCCAATCGTGTGTACAGAAAACCATCGGACTTTTGTACAAAGTACAAACAGGCATGCTCACAACCAATGCAAAAGATCAGACAACAATACAGAAGTTGACCAAAGGGTGGCGGTAAAGAGCAGAAAAAATGGATTTTTGTACAAAGGGCGTCGGCCGTGAACTTGTATTGCATACACACAGCAGGACTTTTTCAGCCAACTTTCACCAAATCACGTGGTTTTTCTGCTCTTTACTGCCACCTTTGGTCAACTTCTGTATTGTTGTCTGATCTTTTGCATTGGTTCTGAGCATGCGTGTTTGTACCTTGTAAAAAAGTCCTATGGTTTTCTGTACACACGATCGGACTTTGCTCCATCGGACTTTTGTTGCCAGAAAGTTTGTCCGTTCGCACAGCCAACAAAAGTCAGATGAAAACCAAAAAAGTTTGTCCGATGGAGCGTACACACGGTTGGATGTTGCTCCAAAACAGCTAATTTGCATGTTTGTTGTCAAAAAGTCTGATCGTGTGTATGGGCCTTAATCGTGTCTACAGAAAACCATCGGACTTTTGTACAAAGTACAAACAGGCATGCTCAGAACCAATGCAAAAGATCAGACAACAATACAGAAGTTGACCAAAGGGTGGCGGTAAAGAGCAGAAAAAAACACGTGATTTGGTGAAAGTTGGCTGAAAAAGTCCTGCTGTGTGTATGCAATACAAGTTCACGGCCGACGCCCCTTTGTACAAAAATCCACGGGAAAGTTTGTACAAAGTCCGATCGTGTGTATGAGGCTTAAAGCATTTCGAAATTCTTCAAAAAACCATCGAGGAACAATGTTTGGAAGATATGCTTCTCATGGGAGTTCTGTAGAAAGTAAAACTTTGGTTGCAGTTCCTTCACGCTCTCGATGTTGAAACCAGATAAAACGTGTTGGGTTTGGCCCAGCTAAAAATCATCAAAGCGCGTGACCTCTACCGTTACCGATCGGCAGGAAGCGGCCATGGAAATGTCAACACAGATTAACACCATCAAAAAAAAAAAAAGTGAGAGGATGTGTGTACACACCGAGTCAGGAAATAATTGTCCGGCGGCATTTCCCATCATTTGATACGCAAGCCCCTCCATAAACGAATTAATGAGCTCCGGGGGCCGACACCTCTCCGATCGGACTTTCGATTAAGAGGCCTCATTAGCTTTATAACGCATTCCTCATCCGGCAGGAATGTAACATGTCATCGGAAAGTGAAAAATTTCAGGATGTTGCCAAAGAAATGGAACTGGTGAGAAATACCTTCATTAAAAAAAAAATATCTATATCTATATATTTAGTTAATTTCTCGGGAGTGGAGGAAGCCAAACAAAATATCGAATTAAATTCAATGGGGCAGCTTTTCCTTTAATCACCCCGACCACGTTCGAAAACGACGGAAGATAAGAACGTGGAATTCGGATAAGATGCGATGTTTCCTATACGCTGCCAATGGGAGGGACGGGCTTGTTACAGATCGGAAAACATTGGAATTTTATGTAGAATGTTTCCAACATTTCCTTTCCTGAAGACAGCATTTTACTAGCTACTGTGTAATGAATATTTTGGCCCCCTCCAGCTGCCATGTGAAAATAAAAACCTACGGCCGCGGCACCGTTACCACTGCTAAGGCGCCTTTCACACGGACGGCTGTTCTGCCGCAGTTTAGCGTGTTTATTTTTATTTTTTTCTGTGAAATTCAAGACTCCAGGCACAGCGATCAGCTGCATTTGTACCTGCGTTTACGTGCGTTTCTGTGCAGTTGCGTTCAGCTGCAGTTATCTAATATAGTCGTTCCCATAGCAAACCTTTTTTTACATTTTTTTTTTTTGGTCCCTTGAATCCCTTCCCACGCTGCTATCCGCAGTTGACACAAAAGACTGCGATTACCTGCGGTTATGTGCATATAGCTGCGCTACATCGCACCTGGACGCATTCGATTCTATTTTTTCTATTCGCATCGAACCGCATGTAACGAAATCGCAGCTAAACGCTGTGTGTGAATGGGGCCATAGGAAAGCATTGTGTGTTTTTAGCTGCGGTAGAAAACTAGAAAACTAGAAAATCCGCAGCTAAAAGCACCATTCTATCCGTCCGTGTGAAAGGGGCCTAAATGTGACAGCTTTCTGCTCAGGGCTCTTGGTTGTTAGGGAGCTGGCGTCCTAGCAACCATTGACTCGTCCCTGCCAGCCCCCTTCAGCTGTTAGACAGGGATTCCTGGTAGACATGGGCTGTTCGTTTTGCTCTGAATTCGAAATTTGGACAAATTTTATTTGTTATTCAGAAATTCGTATGTATCTGAATTTGCGAATGACAATAGTAATAGTACAATAGTAATGAATTTACAGGAATCCAAAAATAACAAAACCTAATTTCAGACGGAATTCTAATTAAAATTTCCGAAGAGAATAAAATAGAATAGAAAATAGAATAGAAAATAAAGGACTCCAAAAATAATGAAACAAAATTTGAGATGAAATTCAAATTTGACTTTCCAAAGAGAATAAAATAGAATAGAAAATAGAATGGAAAATAAAGGACTCCAAAAATAACGAAAAACAAAATTTCGGATCAAATTCAAATTCCAATTTCCGAAGAGAATAAAATAGAATAGAAAATAAAGGACTCCAAAAATAACGGAACAAAATTTGAGACGAAATTCAAATTTGGATTTCCAAAGAGAATAAAATAGGATAGAAAATAGAATAGAAAATAAAGGACTCCAAAAATAACGAAAAAAACTAAATTTCGGATGAAATGGAAATTCGAATTTCCGAAGAGAATAAAATAGAATAGAAAATAAAGGACTCCAAAAATAACGAAACAAAATTTGAGACGAAATTCAAATTTGGATTTCCAAAGAGAATAAAATAGGATAGAAAATAGAATAGAAAATAAAGGACTCCAAAAATAACGAAAAAAACTAAATTTCGGATGAAATTGAAATTCGAATTTCCGAAGAGAATAAAATAGAATAGAAAATAAAGGACTCCAAAAATAACGAAACAAAATTTGAGACTAAATTCAAATTCAGATTCCCGAAGAGAATAAAATAGAATAGAAAATAGAATAGAGAATAAAGGACTCCAAAAATAACGAAAAAAACAACATTTCGGATGAAATTCAAATTCGAATTTTTGAAGAGAATAAAATAGAATAGAAAATAAAGGACTCCAAAAATAACGAAACAAAATTTGAGACAAAATTTGAATTCGGATTCCCGAAGAGAATAAAATAGAATAGAAAATAGAATAGAAAATAAAGGACTCCAAAAATAACGAAACAACATTTGAGACGAAATTAGAATTCGGATTCCCGAAGAGAATAAAATAGGATAGAAAATAGAATAGAAAATAAAGGACTCCAAAAATAATGAAAAACAAAATTTCGGATCAAATTCGAATTTCCAAAGAGAATAAAATAGAATAGAAAATAAAGGACTAGGATAGGAAAGAATAGAATAGAAAAAAATTTAATAGAGAAAAAAAGAATAGAATTAGGTAAAACAGGACAGAATACAAAATAAAAGAATAGAAAAAAAATTAAATAGATAATAAAGGGATAGAATAGAATAAAAAAAGCAACTGAATAGAATAAAATAGAATATAGCCATATTCTGAAATTCTAATTTCGTATAGAATACATTTGAATTCAAATAGAACAGAATAGAATTGAAAATAGAACAGAAAATTAAGGACTCCAAAAATAACGAAAAACTAAATTTCGGATGAAATTCAAATTCGAATTTCCGAAGAGAATAAAATAGAATAGAAAATAAAGGACTCCAAAAATAACGAAAACAAAATTTGAGATGAAATTCAAATTTGACTTTCCGAAGAGAATAAAATTGAAAATAGAATGGAAAATAAAGGACTCCAAAAATAACGAAAAACAAAATTTCGGATGAAAGTCAAATTTGAATTTCCGAAGAGAATAAAATAGAATAGAAAATAAAGGACTCCAAAAATAACGAAACAAAATTTGAGACTAAATTCAAATTCAGATTCCCGAAGAGAATAAAATAGGATAGAAAATAGAATAGAAAATAAAGGACTCCAAAAATAACGAAAAAAACAACATTTCGGATGAAATTCAAATTCAAATTTTTGAAGAGAATAAAATAGAATAGAAAATAAAGGACTCCAAAAATAACGAAACAAAATTTGAGACGAAATTCAAATTCGGATTTCCAAAGAGAATAAAATAGAATAGAAAATAGAATAGAAAATAAAGGACTCCAAAAATAACGAAAAAAACAACATTTTGGATGAAATTCAAATTCGAATTTCCGAAGAGAATAAAATAGAATAGAAAATAAAGGACTCCAAAAATAACGAAACAACATTTGAGACGAAATTTGAATTCGGATTCCTGAAGAGAATAAAATAGAATAGAAAATAAAGGACTCCAAAAATAACGAAACAACATTTGAGACGAAATTCGAATTCGGATTCCCGATGAGAATAAAATAGGATAGAAAATAGAATAGAAAATACAGGACTCCAAAAATAACGAAAAACAAAATTTCGGATCAAATTCAAATTCGAATTTCCAAAGAGAATAAAATAGAATAGAAAATAAAGGACTAGGATAGGAAAGAATAGAATAGAAAAAAAATGTATAGAGAAAAAAAGAAAAGAATTAGGTAAAACAGGACAGAATACTAAATAAAAGAATAGAAAAAAAATTAAATAGATAATAAAGGGATAGAATAGAATAAAAAAACAACTGAATAGAATAAAATAGAATATAGCCATATTCTGAAATTCTAATTTCGTATAGAATACATTTGAATTCAAATAGAACAGAATAGAATCGAAAATAAAGAAAAGAATAGAATAGAAAAGAACAGAATCAAAAACAATAAAATAGAATGAAATATAATATAACCTTCTTCCGAAATTTTAATTTCAAATAAAATGAATTCAAATAGAATAGAAAAGATTAGAATAGAATGGAAAAGAATAGGATAGAATTTAAAAAAGAATAGGATAGAATTAAAAAAAAAAAATAGAATAGAAAGAATATAACCATTTTCCAAAATTTGAATAGCATAAATTCGAATTTGAATAGAATAGAAAAGAATAGATTAGTCTAGAATAGAAAATAAAAAAATAGAATAGAAAAAAGCAATATCCAATAAGCAATAAGCAAAAATCCAAAATTCTAATTTAAAATAGAATAAATTTGAATTTCAATAGAAAAGAATAAAATAGGAAAAAATGAATAAGAATAGTATTATAAAAACAATGGAATAGAAAGAATATAACCATATTTCGAAACTCAAATTTCCAATAGAATAAATTTGAATTTGAATAGAAAATAAGATAATAGAATAGAAAATAATAGAAAAAATAATAGAATAGATTAGAAAGAATATAACAATATAACCATTTTTTAGGATTTGAATTTTGAATAGAATAAATTTGAAAAGAATGGAAAATAATACAATATAATAAAAAGAAAAGAATAGAATAGAGTAGAAAATAATAGCAAAAACAACAGAATAGAATGGAATAGAAAAAATATAACCATCTTCCACAATTTCGAATAGAATAAATTTGAATGGAATTCGAATCGATTAAAATGTTTGAGTTCAAATCGACCAAATTTGGAATATTCAAATCCAAATAAATGAAACAAATTCTAAAATTAAACAAATCTAACTAAAAATTTTTGGTAAATAACAAATAAAAACAAAATAAAACAAATTTTTTCATTCTGCGCTGTCAAATAAATAGCAACGTGAAACAGCAGGACGGCTGGAGATAGGGGGGTAGCCTGAAGACCCTGCTGTTCTACAACTCAGATTGTTTATGTGCTTCTCAGCCACCTTCTGGGCACACCTACTCAGGGATTTGTTGCAGCACAATAAATATTCATGCTGCCCATTTGCCTTGCTCCACTCCTATGCTCCAGAACTTTCTAGAAGGCAGGGGAGAGCAATCAAACCTGCAGCCCGTGAGATCCAGAACGGCTATAAGGAATCAACAACTTCTCCAATGATTATAGAGAAGAAAGATAACAAAATTTAGCTAACGTCCTAGCAACTTATCTAGGAGGGTGCTACATAAGAGGGTCCCCAGACCCTGCCCCCCAGGAGGGGGTCCCCGGATCTTGCCCCCCCAATGCGAATGTGTACAGGATAAATAGTCAATATTGAAATAAACACACACACAGATTCAGTGCCGGGACAAGGTCATCTAGAGCCCAGCCCCAGGGCAAACACGCCAAATTACCCTCCCTTTCAAGATGTATGAGTATTGTGTGTTAGCAAAGAAAACCCCTCCCAAAAAAAAATCATGCACTAAACTGCATGGTTACCCCCTAAGCATAAATTCCCCCTCCTCCCAGTACAAATCTGCCCCCTGCTGAAATCCTCCCTCCCAGCACAAATATTTGTCCCCCATCCCCCCAACTTAAATTCTCTCTCTCCGTGTATGCCCCAATCACAACTCCCCCCAAAAATAATTTCCCCCTCCTAGCCCAAATCGTTTACCCCTCAAATTTCCCCCTCCCAGGACAAATTCTCTTCCTCAATCCCCTGTCCTAGCACAAATCCCCCCCCCCCCCCAAAGAACATATTCCCTTTTATCACAAATACCCCCCAATCCAGTGGCAGCTGGTGGTTATTTTTTGACTCAACTGACCCCCCTGGTCAGTCGGGTCACCAGCACCAGACCCCCACCCCCCTCCCCCGTGGGTCAGTCAGGTCAATCACACTTCCCCAAGCCTCCTCCCCCAGTCGGCTCCACATTTACCCCATCTGTGGCTCAGGAAGCGCTTCCCTCTGGGTTGAAAGGTGGCGGCTTCTCCTGCCTCTCCTCCTCCTTGGCCAAAAGGATTGCTTCTCCTTTTGGCCAATCAGGAAATGGTCTTAAGACCCACTTCCTGATTGGCCGGGAGGAGAATCAGTGTGACAATAGCGAATATTCATTCACTATTATCACACAACTGGGTGGGCTTGGGGCGCAGTGCTCTGCGCCTCAAGCCCACCCTTTTTTGGAGCCAATGAGAGCCTCAGGCTCTAATCATGTGCTTCAAAAAAATAGAACCCCCTATTGAAACCCATGTGTCCGGCGCCCTGCAAGGGGGGGCAGACACATGGATAGGGGGGCCACTACCCCAATCATCCCTACAAGCACAAACCACCACCCCCCCAACATAAAAAAAATTCCCCTCCTAGCACAAATTCCCTCCCACCTCTACCATATTACCTCCTTTTCTAGCTCAAACTAACCAAATCCCCCCTCCCAACACAAATCCCTCCAAATCATCGCTCCCCTAAATTCTTGCCCCCTGCCACTCACTAAATTCACCCTTTCAACACAAATCCCCCCCAATCTCCTCATGGTGCCCCCTCACCTCACATGATACCACAGTGCCCAGAAAAGCCATCCCTCCTGCCCACCCCTTGTCCCAGCACTGCCGGCACTCACTGACCCGTTGGAAAAAAAATGTTTTTTAAAAATATTATCAGTACAAGTGACATGGTAGCTGCGGAAATCTTAAGCCTGGTACACACGATCGGATTTTCCGACGGGAAATGTGTGATGTCAGGCTGTTGCCAGAAAATCCAACCATTTGTACGCTCCATCGGACAACTGTTGTCGAATTTTTCGCGGACAAATGTTGGATGGCAGGTTTTAAAATTGTCAAATGTCTGTTGTCGGATTTTCCGAGCATGAGTACACAAGTCCGTCGGACAAAAGTCCAAAGTACAAACAGGCATGCTCGGAAGCAAGGACGAGGCGGAAGCGGTCGGTCTTGTAAACTAGCGTTCGTAATGGAGAATTAACATTCGTGATGCGGCAAATTATTAAATCTCCAAATGCAGCGCACAATTCTCTTCTTCACAAATTGGATAATAATGAAGCTGCTTTGCTGGTGATACTGATGGAGTTATTGCAAACTAATTTTTAAAGGCTTTTTTTTTTCTAGTGAAATCAAGAATAATATTATTATGCTTTTTTTATTTTATTTGGGCAAGTTACCACAACACCATTATGCCGGAGTTTTTAAGATCAAAGATACAACTATGTTGGTGTCTCTTGTCAATTTTACATTGTGTTTTTTTTTTTTATGTAACTGCCACTCCCAAACTGTCATTTGAAGTAAAACACACAGCCAAGTATTATTCTCCACAATTTTCTTTATTGTGCATTAAAAAAAGAAAACAAATAAAATTAGACATGCTATCTGCCAATAGAACTTAACCAAAAATTGCATTCTATGCATCCAAAAATATAGAAAATATACCAAATCAAATCATTATTATTCAACCAAAAAATAAAACAAAAGCCTCATGCATGTGTCCTGCTTCTTAATTTAGGTCACCAATGTCAAGAGTTGGTGAAAGCAGGGGGTCCGTCATCTGGAGATAATTCCGAAAATCATCCGGATTATTCTCCTGGAGCTCCCGCAGCAAAGGCATGTGACATAATGGGTCACAATTATTAAATCAACCGATTTTCAGTCCAAGAAATCCTCCTCCTCCTGTTCCTGGACTGGACTTGGGTCAAAACAATAACTCCAAGGCCAATAATAAATAACAAGTTATCTCCTCCGATTCCGCAACATGTCTGGTTGACGAACGGGCGTTCAGAAACGAACTGAAAAGCGGAAAATAAAAAGCGCGAAATGAAAAACGTGAAATGGAAAGCGCGAAATAAAAAGCGCAAAATGAAAAACGTGAAATGGAAAGCTCGAAATAAAAAGCGCGAAATGAAAAACGTGAAATGGAAAGCGCGAAATAAAAAGCGCAAAATGAAAAACGTGAAATGGAAAGCGCAAAATAAAAAGCGCAAAATGAAAAACATGAAATGGAAAGCGTGAAATAAAGAGCGCAAAATGAAAAACGTGAAATGGAAAGCGCGAAATAAAAACGCAAAATGAAAAACGTGAAATGGAAAGCGCAAAATAAAAAAGTGCAAAATGAAAAACGTGAAATGGAAACGTGAAATAAAAAGCGCAAAATGAAAAACGTGAAATGGAAAGCTCGAAATAAAAAGCGCGAAATGAAAAACGTGAAATGGAAAGCTCGAAATAAAAAGCGCGAAATGAAAAACGTGAAATGGAAAGCTCGAAATAAAAAGCGCAAAATGAAAAACGTGAAATGGAAAGCGCGAAATAAAAAGCGCAATATGAAAAACGTGAAATGAAAAGCGCAAAATGAAAAACGTGAAATGGAAAGCTCGAAATAGCGCAAAATGAAAAACGTGAAATGGAAAGGTCGAAATAAAAAGCGCAAAATGAAAAACGTGAAATGGAAAGCTCGAAATAAAAAGCGCAAAATGAAAAACGTGAAATGGAAAGGTCGAAATAAAAAGCGCAAAATGAAAAACGTGAAATGGAAAGCGCGAAATAAAAAACGTGAAATGGAAAGCGCGAAAAATAAAAAGCGCAAAATGAAAAAACGTGAAATGGAAAGCGCGAAATAAAAAAAGCACAAAATGAAAAACGTGAAATGGAAAGCGCGAAATAAAAAGCGCAAAATGAAAAACGTGAAATGGAAAGCTCGAAATAAAAAGCGCGAAATGAAAAACGTGAAGTGGAAAGCGCGAAATAAAAAGCGCAAAATAAAAAACGTGAAATGGAAAGCGTGAAATTAAAAGCGCAAAATGAAAAACGTGAAATGGAAAGGGCGAAACAACACTCACCAAACTTCTACTAACACAAAATTAGCAGAAGGAGCCCAAAGGGTGGCGCTAAAGAGCTGAAAAAAACATATAATACATCACTACGTTCGTGTTTGTTGGCCGACAATTCCTTGCCGTTTGTATGCAAGACGAGTTTGGGCCAACGCCCTTTGGACAAAAGTCCACGGTTTTGTTGGCCAACAATGCGATCGTGTGTATGAGGCTTTACATTGCATGCTAAGAGATAGGAACAGATTGTTACAAATGTTCTTTTATTTAAAATTTTGTGAAGATCTTCAGTTATGGCGTGTTCACACCACATGCAGCCCAGTGCGTTCTTTTTTTTTTGCATCAAAAGCGCATAGAAAGTAAGTTATATGGTTTTCAATGGCATAGTTCACACCAGTGCGTTCCAGTTCCAGAAAAAAATTAGAACGTGCTGCATTTTTCTGTACTGGAACTCTGTAAAAAGCATCAAAAACTCACGGGAACGCACCTAAACGCACCAAAAATGCACTGGAACACCCATGTTCTTATTTAAGGTTAAGGGGAAAAAAAAGGGGGGGGGGGGAATGCACTGGACTGCATCAAAAACACACTGGAATGCATCAAAAACGTGCGTGCAAAAAAGCATCTAGAGTGCATCCGGACTGCGTTTCTATGGTGTGAACTGGCCCTAAATCCTATAACAATTGTAAATAAAATTGTAATGTCTAAACCAGGTTTTTGATCACTGAGCAGCACAAAGATAAAACTCCTTCCAGCAAACATTGCAGGTACAGCTCGGCCCCGCTAGAGGAGGTCCATGAAAAGGTCGCGGTGCGCACATGACGGCTGGTTCAGGTGTTTGACCTCCTGGATCATGAATAGGGAAGGGTCACAGTCAGAGACAATTTGGGAAACAGGCGCGGGAAGTGACGCTGGTGTGCTTTTGTAGACCTGTTGTTTCCTTGCCAACCCGAGGCCTCCGCATTGTCTTTACACACGGTGATAATGGCTGTCCGTATGCCAGATATGAGTTCGGTCACTTCCTGGGGTTCCTATCCAGAAAAGCCGCCCGCTGTGGTCATCCGCAGGGGGGGGGGGGAAGTGTCTTCGGGGCTTCAAAACAGCCAGTTGTTGTCAATATTTCAATCAAATGTTCATAATTCAGAGGGGGGGACATTTAAATCGTGTTCAGTAAAGGTTACATTAGTACCGTATTTATCGGCGTATAACACGCACCACAAGTTTAGGAGGAAATTTTAAGGAATAAAACTTTTAGGAGGGAAGTTTAAGGGAAAAAAAGGCGGTGGAAGGCGACAGGAAGCTGCTAAGAAGAGCCGAAGGCGGGCGAAAGCTGACGAGAATGGGCGAAGGCGGCCGAAAGCCGCCAAGAAGAGCCGAAGGCGGCCGAAAGCTGCAGAGAATGGCCAAAGGCGGGCAAAAGCCGCCAAGAAGAGCCGAAGGTGGCCGAAAGCCGCAGAGAAGAGCCGGAAGGCAACCGGAAGCCGCCGAGAAGAGCTGAAGGCAGCCAAAAGCTGACGAGAATTGGCGAACACGGCCGAAAGCCGCCAAGAAGAGCCGAAGACAGCCGAAAGCTGCAGAGAATGGCTGAAGGCGGGCAAAAGCCGCCAAGAAGAGCCGAAGATGGCCGAAAGCTGACGAGAATGGGCGAAGGCGGCCGAAAGTTGCCAAGAAGAGCCGAAGGCGGCCGAAAGCTGCAGAGAATGGCCGAAGGCGGCCAAAAGCCGCCAAGAAGAGCCGAAGGTGGCCAAAAGACGCAGAGAAGAGCCGAAAGCCACCGAGAAGAGCCGAAGGCAGCCAAAAGCTGACGAGAATTGGCGAACACGGCCGAAAGCCGCCGAGAAGAGCCGAAGACAGCCGAAAGCTGCAGAGAATGGCTGAAGGCGGGCAAAAGCCGCCAAGAAGAGCCGAAGGCGGCCGAAAGCTGCAGAGAATGGGCGAAGGCGACCGAAAGCCGCCAAGAAGAGCCGAAGGCGGCCAAAAGCCGCAGAGAGTGGCCGAAGGCGGCCAAAAGCCGCCAAGAAGAGCCGATGGTGGCCGAAAGCCGCAGAGAAGAGCCGGAAGGCGACCGGAAGCCGCCGAGAAGAGCCGAAGGCAGCCAAAAGCTGACGAGAATGGGCTAAGGCGGCCGAAAGCTGCCAAGAAAGAGCCGAAGGCGGCGAAAGCTGCAGAGAATGGCTGGCTGAAGGCGGCCAAAAGCCGCCAAGAAGAGCCAAAGATGGCCGAAAGCTGACGAGAATGGGCGAAGGCGGCCGAAAGCTGACGAGAATGGGCGAAGGCGGCCGAAAGCTGCCAAGAAGAGCCGAAGGCGGCCGAAAGCCGCAGAGAATGGCCGAAGGTGGCCAAAAGCCGCCAAGAAGAGCCGAAGGTGGCCAAAAGACGCAGAGAAGAGCCGGAAGCCACCGGAAGCCACCGAGAAGAGCCGAAGGCAGCCAAAAGCTGACGAGAATGGGCGAACACGGCCAAGAGCCGCCAAGAAGAGCCGAAGGCGGCGAAAGCTGCAGAGAATGGCTGAAGGAGGCCAAAAGCCGCCAAAAAGAGCCGGAGGTGGCCGAAAGCCACAGAGAGGCTCAGATCTGTGGGGGATCGCCGTATAACATGCACCCGCGATTTTCCCCTGCTTTTAAGGGGAAAAAAGTGCATGTTATACGCCGATGAAATTGATTCCGCCGGAAAGATTTAAAACATGTTCTATTTCTAGGTCCGTCAGGAATATCGATGAAATATCGGAATATCCGATGAAATTATTCTGTCTGACTTTTTCTGCCAGAAAGTCCGACCGTGTGTACACGGCATAACAGACAATGTAAGGGGTCACCTTTACATTGAGCACTTATTTGTACTGGCTGGGTTCCCTTTATGTTGCTACTAGTGGCGGGCTTCCTCTGGCCTCCTTTGTCCCTGGAAACTCTCCCCTGGTCTGTGGCAGATGCAAGGCTTGCTCTGACCTTTCTTGTCCCTGGACCCCTGGTCTGTGAAAATTCTGGGATTGCTCCAACCTCCCTTGTCCCTGTTCCCTCTGTATCCCTGGCCTGTGACTGATGCTGGGCTTGCTCCAGCCTCCCTTCTCCCTGGACCCTCTGTCCCCCTAGTCCGAGACAGATGCTGGGCTTGCTTTGTCCTCCCTTGTCCCTGGACCCATTGTAACCCATGTCCCTGAAAGATGCTGGGCTTGCTCTAGCTTCCCTTGTCCCTGAACCCTCTGTACCTCTGGTCAGTGACTGATGTAGGGCTTGCTCCAGCCTCCCTTCTCCCTGAGCACTCTGTATCCCTGGTCTGTGACAGATGTTGGGCTTGACCCGGCCTCCCTTGTCCCTGGACCCTCTCTACCCCTGGTCTGTGACAGGTGCTGGCCTTGCTCCAGCCTCCCTTGTCCCTGGACCCTCTGTACCCCTTGTCTGTGACAGATGCTAGGCTTGCTCTGGTCTCCCTTGTTCCTGGACCTTCTCTACCCCTGGTCTGTAAAATATGCTGGGCTTGCTTTGGCCTTCCTTGTACTGGACCCTCTGTACCCCTGGTCAGATGCTGGGTTTGCTCTGGCCTCCCTTGTCCCTGGACTCTTTGTACCCCTGGTCTGTGACAGATGTTAGGCTTGCTCTGGCTTACCTTGTTACTGGACCCTCTGTACCCCTGGTCCATGGCAGATGCTGGGCTTGCTCTGGCCTCCCTTGTACCTAGACTCTCTAACCCTGGGCTGTAAAAAGATGTTAGGCTTGATCTGGGCTTTCTTGTACCTGGGCCCTCTGTACCCCTGGTCTGTGAAAATCCTGGGATTGCTCCAACCTCCCTTGTCCCTGGACCCTCTGTACCCCTGGTCCATGACGGATGTTGGGCTTGCTCCAGCCTCCCTACTTCCTGGACCCTCTGTACCCCTAGTCCGTGACAGATGCTGGGCTTGCTCTGGCCTCCCTTGTCTCTGGGCCCTCTCTACCCCTGGTCTGTGAAAATGCTGGGCTTGCTTCAACCTCTCTTGTCCCTGAACCCTCTGTACCCTTTGTCAGTGACTGATGTTGGGCTGGCTCCTGCCTCCCTTATCACTGGTCTGAGACAGATGCTGGGCTTGCTCCAGCCTCCCTTGTCCCTGGATCCTCTGTACCCCTGGTATATGACAGATGCTAGGCTTGCTCCAGCCTCCATTCTCCCTGGACTCTCTGTACCCCTGGTCAGTAACAGATGCTGGGCTTGCTCTGGCCTCCCTTGTCCCTGGACCCTTTGTATGCCTGGTCTGTGACAGATGCTAGGCTTGCTCTGGCCTAAATTGTCCCTGGACCATCTCTCCTTCTGGTCTGTGAAAGATGCTAGGCTTGTTCTGGCCTCCCTTGTCCCTGAACCCTCTGTACTCTTGGTCATTGACAAATGCTGTGCTGGCTTTGGCCTTTCTTGTCCCTGGACCCTCTGTATCCCTTCTCAATGACAGATGCTGGGCTTTCTCCAGCCTCCCTTGTCCCTGGATCCTCTGTACCCCTGGTATATGACAGATGCAAGGCTTGCTCCAGCCTCCATTCTCCCTGGACTCCCTGTACCCCTGGTCAGTAACAGATGCTGGGCTTGCTCAGGCCTCCCTTGTCCCTGGATCCTCTGTACCCCTGGTAAATGACAGATGCTGGGCTTGCTCCAGCCTCCATTCTCCCTGGACTCTCTGTACCCCTGGTCAGTAACAGATGCTGGGCTTGCTCCAGGCTCCCTTGTCCCTGGATCCTCTGTACCCCTGGTAAATGACAGATGGTGGGCTTGCTCCAGCCTCCATTCTCCCTGGACACACTGTACCCCTGGTCATTGACAGATGCTGTGCTTGCTTTGGCTTTCCTCGTCCCTGGACCCTCTGTACCCCTTCTCAATTACAGATGCTGGGCTTGCTCCAGCCTCCCTTGTCCCTGGATCCTTTGTACTCCTAGTCCATGACAGATGCTGGACTTGCTCCAACCTCCATTCTCCCTGGACACTCTGTACCCCCATTCAGTAACAGATGCTTGGCTTGCTCCGGCCTCCCTTGTCCCTGGATCCTCTGTACCCCTGGTACATGACAGATGTTGGGCTTGCTCCAGCCTCCATTCTCCCTGGACACCCTGTACCCCTGGTCAGTAACAGATGCTGGGCTTGCTCCGGCCTCCCTTGTCCCTGGATCCTCTGTACCCCTGGTACATGACAGATGCTGGGCTTGCTCCAGCCTCCATTCTCCCTGGACACCCTGTACCCTTGGCCTCTGACAGATGCTAAATAGCCTTATTGATGACCTGCCTCTGTTCCCGAGGCTACCGAAGCTTCCCAGTTTTAAAGATCCAGAAAAGGAACACAGAAACGTATAAATAAATACAAAGCAGGATCTCCGAAGAGGTTTTTCATGCTCACATGCACAGCAGATGACACATAAAGAGAGTTTATGAAAACAATCCGGAGCAGAAGATATAAACCAGACAAGAATGAGGCAGTTTGTGTGTGTACAGGCAGAGAGCCCAGCACTCCGCACAGCCCGCGGATCCTCCAAAGGAGCAAACAGCGAGCCAGGGAATTCACGGCATAGTTCAGTCCTCCATCATGGCCCTGCGCAGCGCTTCTCTGTATAATTCATGGGGATAAAGGGACACCGCTATCCAAATAATAATAATAACTTAAAGCGGGAGTCCACCGGGACTCCGCGTTTTTTTTTTTTTTTTTAAAAGCCAGCAGCTACAAATACTGCAGCTGCTGACTTTTAAAATAATGACACTTACCTGTCCAGCGCGCCCGCGATGTCGGCACCCGAAGCCGATCTCTAGGTCGTCTGTAAGGTGCTGCCGCCGCCATCTTGGGTATGGGAATCAGGAAATGGAGCCTTTCGGCTTCATTTCCCGGTTCCCTACTGCGCATGCGCGAATCGCGCTGCGCAATAAGGACAGTCCCCGCTGTCTCTGGGATCTGTGTGTTTCCCAGCAGGCAGCAGGGCACTTGCGGAAAGGGGCGGGCACTTGCGGAAAGGGGCGTAATCTACGCCCCTTTCCGCAGAGAGCTATCCCGGAAGTGGGTGCAGAATACCTGTACTGTACAGGTATCTGCACCCCCCCCTCCCTGAAAGGTGCCAATTGTGGCGCCGGAGGGGGGGAGGGTTCCGATGAGCGGAGGTCCACTTTAGGGTGGACCTCCGCTTTAATATGAACAGCACAACGGGGACGCCACCATTCCTACTTCTCCAAAAAAATCTGTACTTACTGATATTATATATCCTATAGATACAAAATATTTATATATTGTACATCCCAATTGCAACAATGTATACACACAGCACAGTGGTCACTTTAATGCCGCGTACACACGATCGGAATTCTTGTCGGAAAAAGCTCTGATGGTTTTCCTGACGGAATTCCGACGGAATTTGGCTCAAGCTGTCTTGCCTACACACTGTCACATCAAATTCCGATCGTTTATAACGCGGTGACGTACAACACGTACGACGGGACTAGAAAAAGGAAGTTCAACAGCCAGTAGCCAATAGCTTCCGTTTCGTAGTTGAATCTGAGCATGCGTGATTTTTGGCGTGTCGGAATTGCATACACACGATCGGAATTACTGATAGAAAGTTTTTCCGTCGGGAAAATTGACAACATGCTATCAATTTTTGACTGGCGGAAATTCGGAAAGCTAAATTCCGATGGAACGTACACACGGTCGCATTTTCCGGTGAAAAGCTCTCATCTGTCTTTTTCTGGCCGGAATTCCGATCATGTGTACACGGCATAAGAGATCTGTATGTCCCATTGGGCAGCACCATGGCTCAGAGGGCATGTTTACCCCCTTCCTGCCCAGGCCAATTTTCAGCTTTCAGCGCTGTAACACTTTGAATGACAATTGCGCGGTCATGCAATACTGTACCCATATGACATTTGTATAATTTTTTACACACAAATAGAGCTTTTTTTTTGGTGGTATTTAATCACTGCTGTTTTTTTATTTTTTTATAATATTAATGAAAAAAAGACAGAAAAGTTTGGGAAAAATTCAGTTTTCTTAGTTTCTGTTATAAAATGTTGCAAATAAATAATCTTTCTTCATAGATTCAGTCAGAATGTATTCTCCTACATTTCTTTGGTGAACATAACCCAAATCAGTCTATATTATTTAGTCTGTAGGAAAGTTAGAATCCACAAAGTACTGTATATACAATATTTCACAAAAGTAAGTACACCCCTCACATTTTTGTAAATATTTTCTTTTATTTTTTCATGTGACAACACTGAAGAAATGACGCTTGTCTACAATGTAAAGTAGTGAGTGTACAGCTTGTATAACAGTGTAAATCTGTCCCCTCTAAATAACTCAACACACAGCCATTAATGTCTAAACCGCTGGCAAATGTCCAAATTGGGCCCAAAGTGTCAATATTTTCTGTGGCCACCATTATTTTCCAGCACGGCCTTAACTCTCTTGGGCATGGAGGTCACCAGAGCTTCACAGGTTGCCACTGGAGTCCTCTTCCCCTCCTCCATGATGACATCACAGAGCTGGTGGATGTTGGAGACCTTGCGCTCCTCCACCTTCTGTTTGAGGATGTCCCACAGATGATCAATAGGGTTTAGGTCTGGAGACATGCTTGGCCAGTCCATCACCTTTACCCTCAGCTTCTTTATCAAGGCAGTGGTCGTCTTAGCCCTTGTACACACGGTCGGAGATTCCGACGGAATGTGTCCGATCAGACCGTTTTGTCGGATAATCCGACTGTGTGTGGTCTTCATCGGACTGTTTCCGTCGGAGTATCCGACGGACCAAGTTTTCCAACTTGTCGGTAAAGTTTTCCGACAACATGATCCGATTGGACTTTGTCCGATCATGTGTAGAGAATTCCGATCGCACAAAGTGCCACGCATGCTCAGATCAAATTCCTACACCAAAGCTATTGGCTACTAGTCTGAACGTAGTCCCGTCGTAATGAAATAACGCCAACACGTTCTGAACGATCGGATTTTCCGACAACTTTGTCCGACCGTGTGTATGCAACAGTTTCGGACAAAATCCGACGGATTTGGTTGTCGGAATGTCCGACCGTGTGTACAGGGGCTAAGAGGTGTGTTTGGGGTGGTTATCATGTTGGAATACTGCCCTGCGGCCCAGTCTCTGAAGGGAGGGGATCATGCTCTGCTTCAGTATGTCACAGTACATGTTGGCATTCATGGATCCATAACTGTAGCTCTCCAGTGCCGGCAGCACTCATGCAGCCCCAGACCATGACACTCCCACCACCATGCTTGACTGTAGACAAGACACAATTGTCTTTGTACTCCTCACCTGGTTGCCCCCACACACGCTTGTCACCATCTGAACCAAATACGTTTATCTTGGTCTCATCAGACCACAGGACATAGTTCCAGTAATCCATGTCCTTAGTCTGCTTGTCTTCAGCAAGCTGTTTGCAGGCTTTCTTGTGCATCATCTTTAGAAGAGGTTTCCTTCTGGGATGACCGCCATGCAGACCAATTTGATGCAGTGTGCGGCGTATGGTCTGAGCACTGACAGGCTGACCCCCCCACCCCTTCATCCTCTGCAGCAATGCTGGCAGCACTCATACATCTATTTCCTAAACACAACCTCTGGATATGACGCTGAGCACGTGACCTCAACTTCTTCCATGGTGAGGCCTGTTCTGAGTGCAACCTGTCCTGTTATACTGCTGTATGGTCTTGGCCACAATGCTGCAGCTCAGTTTCAGGGTCTTGGCAATCTTCTTATAGCCTAGGCCATTTTTATGTAGAGCAACAATTCTTTTTTTCAGATCCTCAGAGATTTCTTTGCCATGTGGTGCCATTTTGAACTTCCAGTGACCAGTATGAGAGAGTGAGAGCGATAACACCAAATTTACCACACCTGCTCCCCATTCACATCTGAGACCTTGTAACACTAACGAGTCACATGGCACCGGGGTAGGAAAATGGCTAATTGGGCCCAATTTGGACATTCTCACTTTTGTTGACAGCGGTTTAGACATTAAAGCGGAGTTCCACACAAAAGTGGAACTTCTGCTCATTGTACCCCCCCCCCCCCTTAGTCCGTGACAGATGCTGGGCTTGCTCTGGCCTCTATTGTCTCTGGGCTCTCACTACCCCTGGTCTGTGAAAATGCTGGGCTTGCTCCAACCTCTCTTGTCCCTGGACCCTCTGTACCCTTTGTCAGTGACTGATGTTGGGCTTGCTCCTGCCTCCCTTATCACTGGTCTGAGACAGATGCTGGGCTCCCTTGTCCCTGGACCCTTTGTATGCCTGGTCTCTGACAGATGCTAGGCTTGCTCTGGCCTACATTGTCCCTGCACCATCTCTACTCCTTGTCTGTGAACGATGCTAGGCTTGCTCTGGCCTCCCTTGTCCCTGAACCCTCTGTACTCCTGGTCATTGACAAATGCTGTGCTGGCTTTGGCCTTTTTTGTCCCTGGACCCACTGTACCCCTTCTCAATGGCAGATGCTGGACTTGCTCTATACTTACTGTATATACCGTATCTGAAAATTGATCAGTCCTGATGTACTGACGGCCAATCTCATTTCTTGAGGCCCGAAAATGCCAGGACAGTACAAATACCCCCAAATGATCCCTTTTCTTTATCGTACATCATGGGACACAGAGCCTAGGTAATTACTTAATCTCTGTGTCCCAGGATGCACTCCAAGAAAAGGATTTTACAGCCAAGCTATAATAAAAATCCTATTTTTTATAAAGTAGACAGTCCAAGGTATTTTTAGTGAGAGGCACTGCGAGTTTTTTGAAGTTGTATTTTTTTGTCCCAATTTTTTGAAAGATGAAGAAATTGAAAAAAATATTTTTATTTTATATACTGTCACCAGTGCAGTAAAATATCATGTGGCAGGACACTGATTGGGGACAGTGTGTAACGCAAAAAAAAGTAATCATTTTTTTTCTTTTTTTATTATTTTTTTATTATTATCTTTTTATTTTTTTATGCTTGTTTTTTTGTAACACACTGTCAGCAGAGTGATACAGTGTTACCATGGTAACATTGTACTAATCTGGGACAGTGATCAGGATTTTTTTTTTTTTACATATTATGATTGCTTATACCAGTGAATTTCACTGGGATAAGCAACCATTTTATACTGAATAAAATGTATTCATTCAGTGTATACTATTGTGATTAGCCCTGTCTCTACCATGTGATCACTGTGACCAATCACAGAGATGAACACAATATTACACAAAGGATGGCATGAATTAAAGCCATCATTGTGTACAATTGTCATGTGATCCGCTCTGATTGGGCACAGTGATCACATGGTACCGGCTGTGGCTTGTACACTGATCTGTCATCCTCGGTTTTCCGGGAGACGGATCCCGCTGCAGTGCGGCCCATTCCAGGAGAACGTCATCTGATGTCCACCCGTTGCCTACCATGGTTGCGTCAAAGGTCTCTAGGAACCCTTGGACATCATCCTCTCATAGGTGCAACTCTTATGCCGCGTACACACGACAGGACTTTTCGACGGACTTGGTCCGGCAGACAATCCGACGGACTTTGCAGCTGAGGTCCTCCGGACATTCAAGCGAACGGACTTGGCCACACACGATCACTCCAAAAGTCCAACGGATTCGAACGTGATGACGTAGAATAAGGGAGTTCATAGCCAGTAGCCAATAGCTGCCCTAGCGTCGCTTTTAGTCCGTCGGACTAGCACACAGACGACCGCATTTTTTGACCGGACTCGAGTCCGTCGGAAAGATTTGAAGCAAGTTTTATTTCTAGGTCCGCCGGACTTTTGGGAAGAAAAAGTCCGCTGGAGCCCACACACGATCAAATTGTCTGACGGATTCCAGTCCGCTGGACCAAGCCCGTCGAAAAGTCCGGTCGTGTGTACGCGGCATTAGAGTAGTGCAACAAAGTCACCTTATTTCGAAGATAGAAGGGGATATTACTCAAGTATACCCAATATTGGGAAACCAAGCTCCCCCCCCCCCCTCACCGGCCATGCTGACAGTCTCGTTTTAAACAAGTAGGAGGGCAGGGTAAAT
Source organism: Lithobates pipiens (assembly GCF_037356315.1). NCBI lineage: Eukaryota > Metazoa > Chordata > Amphibia > Anura > Ranidae > Lithobates > Lithobates pipiens. The sequence continues at coordinate 34,946,581 of NW_027507764.1, read as the reverse complement.
TCTGCTTTGGTGACTTTCTTTTCAACTAGGTGGTAAACTAAAGCTGAAATACAGTCAACGTTTGATCCACCACTAGACCCTTGGTGGATGCAGCAACTTATTCACTTACTTAGTAGCCTCCACCGCCAGGGGGTGGTCAACCCTCTCCAATACACCGCTAGAAAATGTTTTGTAGAGGCCCCCCTCTAGCCATGGGATCTCCGAGGCCTACAAAGCGTTAATATGTCCTCGAGAGGGATATGTCCCGGGTTTTCTCAAAAATTGGGAAATTGACTTGGGTCTCTCTCTGACCATCAGTGGGATCAGGTCCCTTACTTTGCCCATTATTCCTCGGTGGCCAGTAAATACCAAGAACTTACAAGTGACAAGATTACCACACGTTGGTATAAGGTTCCATCTCTCTCGCAGAAAATATATCCAGACGTGACGAACCACCTGCGGCAAAAACCAGGGTACCATGTTGCCTATCTTTTTGGTCTTGCCAGAAATTGGAGGGGTTTTAGGCCAAAGTGAGGGACATTATAAAACAGCTGACGGAGTACGACTTGGGTACCGACCCGGCCAGATAGCTTCTTCATCTCTCAGACATCCCGAAGGCGTAAATATAAAAATTCAGTATTGGTCCATCTCAAGGCTTGCATTCCAGCCTATCGGAAGCAGGAAGCACCGCCTGTGATCTCGTTGTGGATCACTAAAGTAGCGGATATTTACGCTATGGAGAACATTACTGCTAACTTGCAAGGGAGAGAGAAGGAATTGAAAAATAAAAAAATAAAAATGTTTATGTTTGCTCTAGGGCAGTGATGGTGAACCTCGGAATTCCAGATGTTTTGGAACTACATTTCCCATGATGCTCCACTACACTGCAGTGCAGAGTGTGCAAATGTAGTTCCAAAACATCTGGGGGTGCCGAGGTTCACCATCACTGCTCTAGGGGACTATGGTCTTGCCTTAGTGGAGGGGGAGTAAGGTCCCCAAGCTCTCCCCCTACCCTTCTATTGTTTCTTCTTTCCCTTTTTTATTTTGTGTAGGAATATGATGTGATCATATGATAAATAATAGGTATATGATTTAATGGCTATGTGGGCCTTTTTAACCCTTTCATGACTAAGCCTATTTTTGGCATTTGGTGTTTACAAGTTAAAATCCATATTTTTTGCTAGAAAATTACTTGGAACCCCCAAACATTATATATATATATATATATATATATATATATATATATTTTTTTTTTTTAGCAGAGACTCTAGAGAATAAAATGGGGACTGTTGCAATATTTTATGTCACACGGTATTTGCGCAGCGGTGTTTTAAACGCAACTTTTTGGGAAAAGGGACACTTTCATGAATTAAAAAAAAAAAAAACAGTAAAATGAGCCCAATTTTTTTGCATAATGTGAAAGATAATGTTACGCCGAGTAAATAGATACCAAACATGTCACACTTTATAATTGCACCACGCAATTGTGGATTGACGACAAAGTATGGTACCTAAAAATCTCAATAGGCGACGCTTTACATTTTTTTTTTTTTACGGTTACCAGGTTAGCGTTACAGAGGAGGTCTAGTGCTAGAATTATTGCTCTCGCTCTGACGATCGCGGCGATACCTCACGCGGGCGCGACTTCCGTATGCGTTTTCTTTGCTTCGCGACCTCGCGGGGACGGCGGGTGCTTTAAAAAAAAATTTTTTAGTTTTTTATTTATTTTATTTATTTTAAAATGACTAAATTGTTTAAAAAAATAAAAATAAATTGATCACTTTTATTGCTGTCACAAGGAATGAAAACATCCCTTGTGACAGTAAAAGGTGGTGACAGGTACTCTTTATGGAGGGATCGGGGGGGTCTAAAAGACCCCCCATCCCTTCTTTACACTTCAATGTATTCAGATCGCCGAAAACGGCGATTCTGAATACCGTACATATTTTTAAAACCGGCGCAATTGGCAGCCGAGTAAACAGGAAGTGACATCATGACGTGGCTTCCGTGTTTACTATGAGGAGACTGGAACGAAGCCGATTACGGCTTCGTTCCAGTTCCTCCTCAGCAGCCGGAGGCAGCGGACATGGAATCGGTGCTCCCGATCGAGCCGGAGCACCGGTAACAGCGGCGGGAGGCGGCGGGGGGGGGGGACGTCCCCTCCCGCTCCTCCGGCATAACAGCCGAGCGGCTTTTAGCCGCATCAGTTGTTATGGCTGGATAGCCAATCGCCTGCTGAAAAAAACGGTACCGGGATGATGCCTGCAGGTGCGGGCATCATCCCGGTATACCCCCCGGAAGCCGAGTACGCACATCTGCGTACGCTCGGCGGGAAGGGGTTATGTTGTGATTTTAGTTGAAGTAATTGTAGCGACGGCTCCTGAAGAGCACACACTATGCGTTTTTCAAAGTTAAAGTTATGCCTGAACTGCAGTTTGGTTTGGGTACAATTAGCTATATAAATCCTGAATAATAATAATAATTATCTAAATTTAGACTTCAGCATCAGTCTGACTGCACTGTGAGATGTTCAGCCTGGCCACAGGGGGCACTGTCTCTTCTGGCAGGCATGGAACTATGGTCTGGTTAGGTGCTTAAAGCGGACCTCCACCCTGAAGTGGAAGTTCCGCTCATCTGATCCCTCCCCCCTCCGGTGCCACAATCGGCACCTTTCAGGGGGGGGGGGGGGTGCAGATACCTGGATAATCCAGGTATCTGCACCCACTTTCAGGACAAGACTGCCGCAGATGCCCCCCCCCCGCTCGGCTCCATAGCATTGGATGGCGCAAGCGACGTCAAACGTCACTTCCGCCAAATGCTCTTACAGGAGAAAATATTTGATATGATATTTCATATAAATATATATTTTTTTTATTGTATTTTAGTGTAAATATGAGATTTGAGGTCTTTTTGACCCCCCCCCCCCCCCCCAGATCTCATATATAAGAGGACCTGTCATGCTTTTTTCCTATTACAAAGGATGTTTACATTCCTTGTAATAAGAATAAAAGAGAGCCAAAATGCTTTTTTTTTTTAAACCACTTTGCCGACCGGCTCACGCCAATATACGTCGGCAAAGTGGCACGGGTGCGCAAAACGACGTAACCGTATGTCACTCTTGAAAAAGTCACGTGACCTGTGACGCAACGCGTAGGAGGAGCCAGTGACGAGGAACAAGTGAGGCTCTTGGCGGAGTATATATTTAGTTTTTTTTAGTATTTTTTTTTTTTGTTTGTTTGTTTTTTGATTAACCCAGCTTAATTAGCACTTTATATTTATTTCAAGCACGCAGCACTTATCCATATAGGTTTTGATCCATCAATTTTCAGTTTATGGAGCACGCTGATTGGAGTATACATTATTTATTTATTTATTTTTTGTATTTTTTTTTTTTTGTATTTTTTTTTTTATTAACCCAGCTTAATTAGCACTTTATATTTATTTCAAGGTTTTTCCATATTGGTTTTGACCTATCAATTTTCAGTTTTTGGAGCACGCTGATTGGAGTATACTTTTTTCTTTTTTTTGTATTTTCTTTTTTTTTAATTAACCCAGCTTAATAAGCACTTTATATTTATTTGAAGCACGGAGCACTTATCCATATAGGTTTTGATCCATCAATTTTTAGCTTGTGGAGCACGCTGATTGGAGTATACTTTTATTTTTATTTTTTTGTATTAATTAACCCAGCTTATTTAGCACTTTATAAAAAAATATATTCAAGCACGCAGCACCTTATTATGTTATTTATTCTAATAGTACGCTTTACAGAGCATTAATAATATCAAGCACTCGGCACCCTTGCAGGAATTTGGACACGGGGCACATTTTTCGAGCACGTAACACTTTATTTGGTATTTTGCCGCAGTGTTGCTAGTATTGCTACATTGCTTACATGACACTACCGAGGCACTGGGTGAGAAATTAATTTCAGCGCAGCATTTGCATGTTTTTTTTTTCAATCACTCCGTCATTGGCGGCTAGCAGGCGAGCGTAATGCCCACCGCGGGAGCGTGCCCACGCAATATCCGCCGGTGGCCCGCGATCGTGCCACGGAGGGGCAGAACGGGGAGGTGCCTATGTAAACAAGGCATTTCCCTGTTCTGCCTAGAAACATGACAAAGATCTACTGCTCCCAGTGCTCCCTGTTATGTTCTAGTGAGCCCACCCCCCCTTACAGTTAGAACACGCCCAGGGAACACACTTAACCCCTTGATCGCCCCGCCCCCCCAGTGTTTAACCCCTTCCCTGCCAGTGACATTCACACAGTAATCAGTGCATTTTTATAGCACTGATCGCTGTATTAATGTCAATAGAGTCAAAGGTGTCCGATGTGTCCGCCGCAAGGTCGCATTCATGATAAAAATCGCAGATCGCCGCCATTAATAATAAAATATAATAAAAATGCCATACATCGATACCCTATTTTGTGGACGCTATAACTTTTGCGCAAAGCAATCAATATACGCTTATTGTGATCTTTATTTTTTTATTTTTTATAGCACTGATCGCTGTATTAATGTCAATAGTGTCAAACGTGTCCGATGTGTTCGCCGCAATGTCGCATTCATGATAAAAATCGCAGATCGCTGCCATTACTAATAAAAAAAAAAAAAAATAATTCTAATAAAAATGCCATAATTTTATCCCCTATTTTGTAGACGCTATAACTTTTGCGCAAACCAATCAATATACACTTATTGCGATTGTTTGTTTTATTTTTTTTTGTTTTTTTTACCAAATATATCTAGAAGAACACATATCGGCCTAAACTGAGGAAGAAATTTGTTTTCTTATATTTATTTTTTTGGATATTTATTATAGCAAAAAGTAAAAAATATAGTTTGTTTTTTTTCCAAATTGAGGCTCTTTTTTTGTTTATATCCCAAAAAATAAATCCCGCAGAGGTGATCAAATACCACAAAAATAAAGCTCTATTTGTGAGAAAAAAAGGACGTCGATTTTGTTTGGGAACAACGTCGCACGACCGCGCAATTGTCAGTTAAAGCATCGGAGTGCAGAATCGCAAAAAGTGCTCCGGTCAGGAAGAGGGTAAAATCTTCTGGGGTTGAAGTGGTTAATAAGACAGTGTAAAAATAAAAAAAGAAAAGAAAAAATAATAATAATAAAAGAAAAACTTTTAAGTGCCGCGATCGCACGTAGAAGCGAACGCATACATAAGTCGAGCCCACATATGATAACGGTTTTCAAACCACACATGTGAGGTATCGCCGCGATCGTTAGAGCGAGAGCGATAATTCTAGACCTCCTCTGCAACTCAAAACTGGTAACCTGTAAAAAAATGTAAACGTCGCCTATGGAGATTTTTAAGGGTTCAAAGTTTGACGCCATTCCACGAGCGGACGCAATTTTGAAGCGCGACATGTTGGGTATCAATTTACTCGGCCTAACATTATCTTTGACAATATAAAAAAAAAATTGGGCTAACTTTACTGTTGTCTTTTTTTTTTTTATTCAAAAATGTGTTTTTTTCCCCCCCAAAAAATTGAGACCGCTGAGCAAATTCGGTGTGACAGAAAATATTGCAACGACCGCCATTTTTTTATTCTCTAGGGTGTCTGGAAAAAAAAATATATATATATATATATATATATATATATTTATATAATGTTTGGGGGATCTAAGTAATTTTCTAGCAAAAAAATAAATAAATGATTTTAACTTTTAAACACCAAATCTCAAAAGGAGGCTCGGTCCTTAAGTGGTTAAAAATAAATCTGTAATTAAATAAAAATCTGTAAATATATTGTAAAGCTCTGCAAAAACTGTTGGCGCTATATATAATAATAATAATAATATAATAGTATAATAATAATATAATAATAATAATAATAATATAATAGTATAATAATAATATAATAATATAATAGTATAATAATAATAATGATATAATAATAATAATATTATTATAATAATATAGTATAATAATAATAATAATAATAATAATAATATAGTATAATAATAATAATAATAATAAAAATAATGATATAATAATAATAATAATAATAATAATATAATAGTATATTACTAATAATAATACTAATATAATAGTATAATAATAATATTAATAATATAGTATAATAATAATAATAATAATAGTATAATAATAATATAATTGTATAATAATAATAATAATAATAAATAATAATATAATAATAATAATAATAATAAAATAATAATATAATAGTATTATAATAATAATAATAATAATAATAATATAATAGTATAATAATATAATATAATAGTATTATAATAATAATAATAATAATATAATAATAAAAATACTAATATAATAGTATAATAATATAATAATAGTATAATAATAATAATATAGTATAATAATAAAAATAATCATATAATAATAATAATATAATAGTATATTACTAATAGTAATACTAATATAATAGTATAATAATATTATTAATAATAATATAGTATAATAATAATAATATAGTATAATAATAATAATAATATAATAATATAATAGTATAATAATAATAGTATAATAATATAATAGTATAATAATAATAATATAGTATAATAATAATAATAATATAATAATATAATAGTATAATAATAATAGTATAATAATATAATAGTATAATAATAATAATATAGTATAATAATAATAATAATATAATAATATAATAGTATAATAATAATAGTATAATAATATAATAGTATAATAATAATAATAATTATATAATAATAATAATGATAATAATTGTTGAAGTGCTGACCCTAAAACATCTAACCTGCCATCGCACACAATGCCTGCTGACCTCCCAACCTCAGCTTAACCCTATTCTCGCCATGGAAGAAAATCTGACTTCAGGGGGGCTGTAAACCAATCAGAACCCCATTTCTCAGTTAGTTGTTGGATCACATATACACATTTTAGCTGAATTGTACAAAGATAGAATTGAGATAAAAAAATAAATAAAAGCCGACTGTGAGTCCAGCTTCATATCTGACTACGTCTGGTGACAAATATTCAAACACAATAAAGGGAAGCACCATTGCCGGCAAATGGCATCAGCATCAAACTCCAATGATAAGGTGCTTTCAGTTCTCCAGAAGGCCAGCACCATCTTTGTTGGGGGCATCATCCAGAATCACCATCTGCTCTCTGAACAGCGCAGAAGTGATGCAATCATGTAAATCCTGGTGTCTATGCAGTTCACAAATGTCTGACACAGATCAGCCCCCTGCTGCAGCCTCTCCCCTTAGTGATTTGCTACAAAAGTTAAAATGTTGCAAGCTTTACGTTTGGCCTGTATTATACTCAGAGTATAAAGTGAGTGTAGGAGAGGACACACCATTTCTGTGTACTTTGCTGCCATCTAGTGGATGCACACTATATTGTCAAAAGTATTGGGACGCCTGCCTACATGAACTTTTAATGGCATCCCAGTCTTAGATTGTAGGGTTCAATATTGAGTTGGCCCACCCTTTGCAGCTATAACAGCTTCAACTCTTCTGGGAAGGCCGTCCACAAGGTTTAGGAGTGTGTCTAAAGCCGCGTACACACGTAGCCGTCTGTCCGACGTACTTAGTCTGGCAGACTTCCCGCCAGACTGTACGTCGGACTTTCCGAACGGGCTACTTGCCCACACACGGCACTTTTTCAGCGAACTAATACGGCGTACTAAGTACGCCGTACTAACCGCCCTACTTTTGAAATGAACGGACTCGCCCACACACGCGGAGGAAAGTCCGCTCATTTCGAGCGGGTCTCCAGGTAGGCGGGGCCCGCGAAGGAGACGTCGCTGGCCCCGCCGCCTGGTATGGACTTAAAGGGGAACCCCAACGCCAAAAATCGGCGTGGGGTTCCCCCCAGGTCCACATCAGACCCTTGTCCGAGCACGCTACCCGGCCGGCCAGGAAAGGGGGGATGAGCGAGCGCCCCCCCCCCCCCCTCTTGAGCCGTACCAGGCCGCGTGCCCTCAACATGGGGGGTGCCTTGGGGAAGGGGGCGGCCGCGCGGCCCCCCACCTCAAAGCACCTTGTCCCCATGTTGATGAGGACAAGGGCCTCTTCCTGACAACCCTGGCCGTTGGTTGTGGGGGTCTGCGGGCGGGGGACTTATCGGAATCTGGGAGCCCCCTTTAATAAGGGGGCCCCGGATACCGGCCCCCCACCCTATGTGAATGAGTATGGGGTACAATGTACCCCTACCCATTCACCTGTAAAATAAAAGTACAAAAAAAAACACAACACACAAGATAAAATAGTTTATTGCACAGCTCCGGGGGTCTTCCGTCTTTGGGGGTCTTCTCGCCGGACTCCTCCGCTATCTTCTTGTAGCTCTTTTGCTAGCGGAGGAGTCCGGCTTTCTTCCTCCCCGCCACCGGCCTCTTCTCCCGACTTCGGGGGTCTTGACCCCCTCTTCGGTTCTTCTTGCAGGGCCATCGCGCCTTCTTATAGCTCTTTTACAGGCGGTGGCCCGGTCTTCTGTCGCCGCCGCTGTCTTCCGTTCTTCTCCTTCTTCTTCTTGAGATGTTGCCTTGCCGAGTCCTCCGCTCACAGTGACAGGGAACGGGCACGCGGCGACTTATATAGGGACAAGGGGCGGGGTCTTCAGGGGATGTCACATGGGTTGATTATTAAAGGGGACTCCCGGATTCCGATAAGCCCCCCGCCCTCAGACCCCGACAACCAACGGCCAGGGTTGTCGGGAAGAGGCCCTTGTCCTCATCAACATGGGGACAAGGTGCTTTGGGGTGGGGGGGCCACGCCCCCCCTTCCCCAAAGCACCCCCCCATGTTGAGGGCACGCGGCCTGGTACGGCTCAGGAGGGGGGGGCGCTCGCTCGTCCCCCCTTTCCTGGCCGGCTGGGTAGCGTGCTCGGACAAGGGTCTGATGTGGACCTGGGGGGAACCCCACGCCGATTTTTTTTTTCGTCGTTGGGGTTCCCCTTTAAGTCCATACCAGGCGGCGGGGCCAGCGACGTCTCCTTCGCGGGCCCCGCCTACCTGGAGACCCGTTCGAAATGAGCAGACTTTTCTCCGGGCGGGAAAAGTCCGCTCATTTCAAAAGTACAGCGGACTGGCACACACACGGCCGGATTGTCCGCCGAAATGCGAGTCCAGTGGGAAGATTGGAGTGTAAAACTACTTTCTAAGTCCGCCGTACTTTCGGGTCAAAAAAGTATGCCGGAGGCTACACACGGGGGGGATTGTTTGGCGCACTTCAGTTTGCCGGACTTTTCCACCCGCTTGTTTGATCGTGTGTACGCAGCATAAGGGAATGTTTGACCATTCTTCCAGAAGCGCATTTGTGAGGTCAGGCACTGATGTTGGACGAGAAGGCCTGGCCCACATCTGACGATAAGTGGCAGTGTGTGTGTACCCGCTGGTAGAGGATTCCTCACAAGATTTCTTCTTCCCCACCCGGAAATCACATCATCTGGATTCCTCTTATTATGAAATTTTGTCTTTAATTATTTAGTGCTGCCCCCTTTTGTGTTATGTGTCATTCACACCACCAGTATATTGTGTAAGCTGCTTGTCATTTTCATCCCTAAGCGCAGGTTTATTGTTATTTTTGTGTCTATGGGAATGTCTGACCATTTTTCCAGAAGTGCAAATTGTGAGGCCAGGCACTGATGTTGGACGAGAAGGCCTGCCTCACAGTTTCTTCTCTAAAGTATACCCAAAGGTGTTGAGGTCAGGCCAGTCAAGTTCCTCCACCCCCCCAAACTCGCTCATCCATGTCTTTATGGACCTTGCTTTGTGCACTGGTCCAAATCATTTGGTGGAGGGGGGGGGGGATTGTGGAAGGGGGGGGTTGTGGAGGGGGGGGGGGTTGTGGAGGGGGGGATTATGGTGTGGGGTTGTTGCATGTAAAAGCAAGTGTCCCAATACTTTTGACAATATAGTGTATTCTTAGAGACTATTGCAATCAGTATGTACTTTGCCGCCATCTAGTGGATGTATCTTGGACTTTTAAGACCGCTGCGCAAATTCGGTGTGACAGAAAGTATTGCCACGACCGCCATTTTATTCTCTAGGGCAGTGATGGTGAACCTTGGCACCCCAGATGTTTTGGAACTACATTTCCCATGATGCTCATGCACTCGGCAGTGTAGTGGAGCATCATGGGAAATGTAGTTCCAAAACATCTGGGGTGCCAAGGTTCGCCATCACTGCTCTAGGGTGTTATAAAAAGGTCTGTGTAAACAAACCTCTCCCCATGCTTCCTAGTGTGGCTGTCACTGATCGTCTCTTCCCTTTTATAGGGAAGGACGATCAGTGACGTCACATGCCAGGCGACGCCCCCCTACAATAAAAAAAAAACATATAACGTCATACATAACCCCTACACTGCCCCCTAGTGGTTAACTATTTCACAGCCAGTGTCATTTTTACAGGAATCAGTGCATTTAAATAGCACTGATTGCTGTATAAATGACAATGGTCCCAAAAATGTGTCAAAAATGTCCGATGTGTCCGCCATAATGTCGCAGTCACAATAAAAATCGCTGATCGCCGCCATTACTAGTAAAAAAAAAAATTCATAAAAATGCTATAAAACTATCCCCTATTTTGTAAACGCTATAACTTTTGTGCAAACCAATCAATAATCGCTAATTGCGATTTTTTTTTTTTTATTTTTTTTTTTTTACTAAAAATATGTAGAAGAATACGTATCGGCCTAAACTGAGGAAAAAAATTTATTTTTAGATATTTTTTGGGGATATTTATTATAGCAAAAAGTAAAAAATAATGCGTTTTTTTTTTTTTCAAAATTGTCGCTCTATTTTTGTTTATAGCGCGAAAAATAAAAACCGCAGGGGTAATCAAATACCACCAAAAGAAAGCTCTATTTGTGGGGAAAAAAAGGGCACCAATTTTGTTTGGGAGCCATGTCGCACGACTGCGCAATTGTCAGTTAAAGCGACGCAGTGCCAAATCGCAAAAAGCGGCCTGGTCCTTTGGCTGCAAATTGGTCCCGGGGCTTAAGTGGTTAAAATGGAGGGCCACCCTAATAAACAAAACTACATTAAAATGTTCCAAAAGCAAAAAAAAAAAACATTTTAAAAATAAAAATGTTTAAACTTACCAGAGATGCCTGTTGCTAGGCAGATCGTCCTAATCTGCCTCTTCCTACTATGTGGGGATCTTCGCTGGTCTTCGGTCTCCTCACGTTGTCTTCTGGGGAATGGGGCGCGGTGTGTTGTGGGCACCGTGTGTGTCCCAGAACACAGCGCCCCCCCCCCCCCCATTCACAAAGCGCTGCGCGACTCGCGCATGCGCAGTAGGTAACGGGCAGTGAAGCCGCAAGGCTGTTTCCCTTAGATAGAATGGTGGCGCCGGAAACCCGAGGGACGGGTCGGCCGACATCGTTGGCACCCTGGACAGGTAAGTGCGCTTATTAAAAGTCAGCAGCTACAGTGTTTGTAGCTGCTGACTTTTAAAAAAAAATAATAAATTTCAGCTGGCCCTCCGCTTTGATGCCCCGTACACACGGTCGGATATTCCGACGACAAAATCCGTCGACGGATTTTGGCCCAAACTTGTCTTGCATACACACACGGTCGCACAAAGTTGTCGGAAAATCCGATCGTTCGGAAAGCGGCGACGTAGAACACGTACGTCGGAGGCCAGTAGCCAATAGCTTTCGTCTCGTAATTTATTCTGAGCGTGTGCGTGGCACTTTGTGCGTCGGAATTGTCTACACACGATCGGAAATTAAACGATTGGATTTTGCTGTCGGAAAATTTTAGATCCAGCTCTCAGACGCTGTGTGCCGAAAAATTTCCGATGGAAAAAGTCCGATGGAGCCCACACACACGATCGTATTTTCCGACGTAAAAATGTGCGATTGGATCGCGTTGTCGGAAAATACGATCGTGTGTGTGGGCTCCATCGGACTTTTTCCATCGGAAAAAGTCCGACCGTGTGTACGGGGCATAACTAAAAAAGAAAAAAAAAATGGCCTAACATATTGGGATTTCTAAATATCGGCATTGGCCAGAGAAAGACCCGTATCGGTCAACCTCTAGTCCTAACCTCAGCCCAATAAAACACCTTTGGAATGAATTTAAGCGGCGAATGCGAGCCAGGCCTTCTCGTCCAACATCAGTGCCTGACTTCATAGATTTGTTTCTGGGAGAATGGTGATGTGATTTCCGGGTGGTGAAGAAGAAATCTTGTGAGGAATCCTCCACCAGCGGGTACACACACACTGCCACTTACCGTGAGATGTGGACCACACATTCTCATAGACACCCTCCTAAACCTTGTGGACGGCCTTCCCAGAAGAGTTGAAGCTGTTATAGCTGCAAAGGGCGGGCCAACTCAATATTGAACCCTACAGACTAAGACTGGGATGCCATTAAAGCTCATGTGTAAAGGCAGGTGTCCCAATACTTTTGACAATATTATATATATATATATATATATATATATATATATATATATATATATATATATATATATATATATATATATATAACAGTTGTGCTCATAAGTTTACATACCCCGGTGATGACATGCACACAAGTGGACACAAAGGGGTTTGAATTGTTATAAGGCCTGATTCACACCTTTGCATTTTTAGTGCTTTTTGCATTTTGCAGATTTGCTCTACAGATCGCGTTCCGTAGGAAAACACGTTAAATGGACTGTAATGAAAACCTGCAAAATAAAAAAAAAAAGCGCTAAAAATGCATGGGAGTGAATCAAGCCAATTGCCCCGCACACACGGTCGGATTTTCCGACGGAAAATGTGCGATCAGATCGTGTTGTCGGAAAATCCGACCGTGTGTGGGGCTCCATCAAAACATTTTCCGTCGGATTTCCCGGCGCACAAAGTTTGAGATCTGGATCTAAAATTTTCCGACAACAAAATCTGATCGCATAAATTCCGATTGTATGTAGATAATTCCGACGGACAAAGTGCCACGCATGCTCAGAATAAACTAAGAGATGAAAGCTATTGGCTACTGGCCCGTTTATAGTTCTTGACGTACGTGTTTGATGTCACCTCGTTCAGAGCGATCAACTTTGTGCGACCGTGTGTAGGCAAGACAAGTTTGGGCCAAAATCAGAAGGATTTTGTGGTCGGAATGTCCGACCGTGTGTATGGGGCATACACACGTGTGATCTGTTTGCTTGTAATTAGTGTGTGTGTATAAAAGGTCAATGAGTTTCTGGACTCCTGACAGACCCTTGCATCTTTCATCCAGTGCTGCACTGAGGTTTCTGGATTCTGAGTTATGGGGAAAGCAAAAGAATTGTCAAAGGATCTGCGGGGAAAAGGTAGTTGAACTGTATAAAACAGGAAAGGGATATAAAAAGATATACAAGGAATTGAGAATGCCAATCAGCGGTGTTCAAACTCTAATCAAGAAGTGGAAAATGAGGGGTTCTGTTGAAACCAAACCACGGTCAGGTAGACCAACTAAAATTTCAGCCATAATTGCCAGGAAAATTGTTGGGGATGCAAAGAAAACTCCACAAATAACGTCAGGTGAAATACAGGACTCTCTGAAAACATGTGGTGCGGCTGTTTCAAGACGCACAATAAGGAGGCACTTGAAGAAAAATGGGCTGCATGGTCGGGTTGCCAGAAGAAAACCATTACTACGCAAATGCCACAAAGTATCAATACAATACGCCAAACAGCCCAGAGACAAGCCTCACACCTTCTTCCACAAAGTCATTTGAAGTGATGAGACCAAAATTGAGCTTTTTGGTCACAACCATAAACGCTTCATTTGGAGAGGAGTCAAGAAGGCCTATTATGAAAGGTCCACCATCCCTACTGTGAAACATGGAGGTGGTTCGCTGATGGTTTGCGGATGTGGGAGCTACAAAGGCACAGGAAATGTGGTCAGAATCGATGGCAAGATGAATGCACTATGTTATTAAAAAATACTGGAGGAACATTTACATTCCTCAGCCAGGAAGCTGCTCATGGGAAGTACTTGGACATCCCAACATGACAATGATCCAAAACACAAGGCCAAGTCCACCTGTCATTGGCTACAGCAGAATAAAGTGAAGGTTCTGGAGAGGACATCTCAGTCTCCTGACCTCCATATCATTGAGCCCCTCTGGGGGGATCTCAAACGTGGAGTTCATACAAGAAGACAGCCCAAGAATTTACAGGAACCGGAGGCTTTTTGCCAAGAGGAATGGGCAGCTTTACCATCTGAGAAGATAAAGAGCCTCATCCACAAATACCACAAAACACTTCAAGCTGTCATTGATGTTCAATGGGGCAATACACGGTATTAAAAACTGGGGTATGTAAACTTTTGATCAGGGTCATTTGGGTGGTTTCTGTTGTCATTATGATTTAAAAAGCGTAAACGCAGTTGATTGATAATAAATGGCTTCAGCCAAACACTAACCATGAGTGAAAGAAATGTTTTTGTGTAATCATTCATATTCTCTGCAAAATGGCCAAGAAATCATAAATTCTGCCAGGGTGTGTAAACTTATGAGAACAGCTGTATATATATATAAACACACACACACACAGTCATTTTACAAATAAATCTTTATTGCACAGTGCACACAGGATTCTCAAAGTTAAACTGGTTTCCTAAAGGGGTCACTGCTCTGACATTAAAATTGCCGTTGTTCTTTTTTTTTTTTTATTCTTTAATTTAAAGCGGAGGTCCACCCTAAAGTGGAGCTTCCGCTCATTGGAACCCTCCCCCCCTCCGGCGCCACAATTGGCACCTTTCAGGGGGGAGGGGGGGGCAGGTACCTGTACAGTACAGGTATCTGCACCCACTTCCGGCGTAGATATCTGCAGAAGCTACACCCCTTTCCGCAGAATCTACGCCCCTTTCCGAAGGTCCCCCGCTGCCTGCTGGGAAACACACGGATCCCAGAGACAGCGGGGACCGTCCTTATTGCGCAGCGCGACTCGCGTATGCGCAGTAGGGAACCGGGAAATGAAGCCGCAAGGCTCCACTTCCTGATTCCCATACCCAAGATGGCGGCGGCAGCACCTGAGAGGCGATCGAGAGATCGGCTTCGGGTGCCGACATCGCGGGTGCGCTGGGCGGGTAAGTGTCATTATTTTAAAAGTCAGCAGCTGCAGTATTTTGTAGCTGCTGGCTTTTAAAAAAAAAAACAATGGCGGACTCCCGGCGGACTCCCGCTTTAACTGCTCTGACATTCACTTGTGAAACATCAGCTTCAGCTACTGACCTCTGTAAACAGGGACTTTTTTTTTTTCAAATGCAGAAAGCCATCTGCTGCCTGGATATAAAAAAAACAAAAAAAAAACAATATATATTATAAAAGATTTATTTAACCAGTTCCTGCCCGAGCTATAGCCAAGAGGCAGTTACATTGCGGGCCTCCAGTTCTGGGAAAACGCCCTTCCCTGCACCCCCCATGGGGCACACTCTCTCATCTCGGTAAAGGGACAATCACAGCGGGCCTTTAACCATGTGATCCGCTGTGTCCAATCACAGATGGTCATGTGTAAACAGACATGCAGGTTATCGGCATTCCTTTCCCAAACGCGCTGTCACAGTGTGAGGAAAGGAGAGCCGATAACCGGCAAGTCTGACAAGGCACTGTGAGTAGATCGTTTTACGCCAAAGAACAAAAAAATTACTTTGCAAAATTTTCTGTCATTTTTGTTTATTTAGCAAACAATAAAAACCCCGGTTGTGATTAAATACCACCAAAAAGAAAGCTCTGGATGAAAAATGTCATTTGGGTGCAGTGCTGTATGACGGCGCAATTGTCGTTCAAAGTTGTGAGAGCGCTGAAAGCTGAAAATTGGCCTGGGCAGGAAGAGGGTAAAAGTGCCCGGGATTGAAGAGGTTAAGCAATAACAAAAAAAAACACAAAAAAAAAAAAAAAAAAACACAAGCAGGCCAGCTCTATATTGCAGAGGAGAAATGTGATATCAATTCGATCTTTGATGGTTCCATAAAGAGTACCTGTCACTTGCCCAAAGTTATCATATAGGGGGCTTGTTAGCCTCATTGAAATAGCAATAAAGTTAAATTAAGAAAAAAAAATTCAAAAATTTAATTAAATTAAAATAATTCATTTATTTAATAATTAATTTAATTAGTTAAAATTAATTAAGAAAAATAATTGAATAATAAAAAAAAATTATAAGCACCCCCGTCCCCATGCATATATATATATATATACGCAAATGCATGCAAAACAGCGATCGCAGGACACACGTGAGGTATCGCCGCAAACGCAGAGCGAGCGTTCTATGGCCATTAATCATGACTAAGGCTAAACTGATAACCTGTAAAGGCGTTTAAAGTGTCACCTACGAATAATTTAGGCGCCGTGGTTTGTCCGTACAGCAGTACCTTGGATTGTGAGAATAATTCGTTCCAGAAGAACGCTTGTAATCCAAAGCACTCGCACAGGATATCAAAGCGACTTTCCTCATAGGAATCAATGGAAACTCAGCTAATTCGTTCCACAGCCACTGCTTGCCTATGCAGTACCGCGTGTGGATAGAGGTGAGCGGGGACGTCGGAGACACTCGGAGAAGCCTCGAAGACAACTCAGAGACACTCGGTGAACGGAGTGTTTCTGGGTGTTTCTGAGTGTCTCCGAGCGTCACCGGCACCCCCCCGCAACACTGGCCAAATGCGGTACTGCACACACCAGCGGCTTGAATCCTGTTCATCTTGTGAGACAACGCTCGCCAACTGAGTCAGGAGTTAAAAAAAATGTAAAAAAAATTAATAAAAAAGCTCGGAATCCGCGTTACTCGCAATCCGAGGTTTTACTGTATACCGCTCACAATTTTAAATCTTGACGTGTTTGGTATCTATTTACGCAACGCGACATTTTCGCATATTTTTTTCCTGAAAATCGGCATTGATATACAGCTACGCAAAGATCGTGCGACATAAAAATTTCCAACAGCCACCGTTTTATTCTCCAGGGGCCTCTGCTTTCAAAAAAAGTATATCCTGTTTGGGGGGTCCTAAGTAATGCCCCATACACACGGTCCGTTTTTCCGACGAAAAATGTGCGATCGCATCATGTTGTCGGAAAATCCGATCGTGTGTGGGCTCCATCTGACTTTTTACGTCCAAAGTTTGAGAGCAGGATCTAAAATTTTCCCGACAACAAGATCCGATCGTTAAAATTTTGATTGTGTGTAGACAATTCCGACGGACAAAGTGCCACGCATGCTCAGAATAGACTAAGCCCTTGTACACACGGTCGGACATGCCGACGGAAAATATCCGATCGGACCGCGTTGTCGGATAATCCGACTGTGTGTGGGCTCCATCGGGCTTTTTCCGTCAGAATGTCCGACCAACAAAGTTTGAGAGCTGGATATAAAATTTTCCGACAACATGATCCGATCAGACTTTGTCCGATCGTTTGTAGAGAATTCCGATTGGACAAAGTGCCACGCATGCTCAGATCAAATTTACGAGACCAAAGCTATTGGCTACTAGCCGCAACGTAGTCGCGTCCTAATGAACGAACGTCATCACGTTCTGAACGATCGGATGTGTACAGGGCATTACTTTCTAGCTAAAGTGGATTTTAACAGTTGTGTGAAAAATGAAAAAAAAATGACTCCGGTAGGCCAGGGGTTACCACAATATAAAACCCCAAAATATCATATATTGAGGCTTATCCATCATTCGATGTGGTAGCTGCATTCATTTTTTATTAGGCCCTCCCCCTTCTGTTTTTACCTGCTGATCTGACCAGTAGCACCTCCTGTATTAGAGCACATACCCCCACCCCACACTCACTCTGGATGGAGGAACACAGGAGGCACCTTTGCACAGCAGCATTGTCAGTCTGGGGGGGGGGGGGGGAGGGGACTAGTAGATTTAAATACACTAACAAATTGTAAAAGTAAAATTCCAGCTTAGTTGCAGCAAACAGTATTTTGGTTTTACATGAATAAATTAAAGCTGATAGTTGTAAGTCAGTGGTAAATGGTTTGTCTCATCTCTGTTAACTAATACATTCTGCTGGAGGGCTTGTTCTATTGAAAAACAGCAGACTTACTGACAGCACCACCAGATGAAAATAAAGCCTAAAAAACAAAAAAACAGACAAATGCAGCCATCACATCTAAGCCCCTGTACACACGGTCGGAGATTTCGACAACCAAATCCGTCGGATTTTGTCCGAAACTGTTGCATACACACGGTCGGACGAAGTTGTCGGAAAATCCGATCGTTCAGAACGTGATGACGTAATTTCGTTACGATGGGACTACATTCAGGCTAGTAGCCAATAGCTTTGGTGTAGGAATTTTATTGAGCATGCGTGGCACTTTGTCCGATCGGAATTCTCTACACATGATCGGAGTATGTCCGATCGGACGAGTTTGTCGGAAAATATTTCCAACAAGTTGGAAAATTGGGTCCGACGGATATTCCGACGGAAACAGTCCGATGGAGACCACACACAGTCGGATTATCCGACAAAACGGTCCGATAGGACACATTCCGTCGGAATCTCCGACCGTGTGTACAAGGGCTAAGAATTGGTAACCTGCAATATAATGAATTTTTTTTTGTGGGTGTAATGCCGCATAAACGCGAGCGGATTTTCCGTCTTGGATGGTTTTTCCGACGGAATTCCGCTCAAGCTTGGCTTGCACACACACGGGTCACACAAAAGTTCTCTGAACTTTCGACCGCCAAGAGCGCGGTGACGTACAACACTACGGCGAGCCGAGAAAATGAAGTTCAATGCTTCCGAGCGTGCGTCGTATTGTTTCCGAGCATGCGTAGGAATTTTGCGCGTCGGAATTCCTACAGAAGATCGGAATTTCCGATCGGGAACTTTTTCCCGACCGAGAAATTCAGAACCTGCTCTCAATCTTTTGCTGGCTGGAATTTGCCCAGCAAAAGTCCGATGGAACGTACACACACACGGTCGCATTTTTACCGACCAAAAGCTCACGTCGGACTTTTGCTGGCGGAATTTCCAATCGTGTGTACGGGGCATAACACGGCTTTAACCTAGCCGTGGGTTTTTATGTTATACAAAAAAATTTGGGGTAACTACCGCGCTTTTTTTTTTTTATTATTATTCATTAACCACCTCAATACCGGGCCATAGTAAAAATATGTCCTGACCTTGGGGGGAATATCTGAATGATGTCTGCAGCTAGAGGCATCATTCAGATATCATTCTTTGCAGCTGGCAATTCTGTGCACGATAAGAACTATCATAGTTGCAGTTCTGCCACTTGATCGTTCTTAGCCCTTGTACACACGGTCGGAGAATCCGACGGAATGTGTCCTATCGGACCGTGTTGTCGGATAATGCGACTGTGTGTGGTCTGCATCGGACTGATTCCGTCGGAATATCCGTCGGACCCAATTTTCCAACATGTTGGAAATATTTCCCGACCAACTGCTCCGATCGGACATACTCCGATCATGTGTAGAGAATTCCGATCGGACCAAGTGCCACGCATGCTCAGATCAAATTCCTACATCAAAGCTATTGGCTACTAGCCTGAACGTAGTCCCGTTGTAACGAAATAACGTCATCACGTTCTGAATGATCGGATTTTTCGACAACTTAGTCCGACCGTGTGTATGCAACAGTTTCAGACAAAATCCGACGGATTTGCTTGTCGAAATCTCCGACCGTGTGTACAGGGGCTCCAGCCACCATCCGGTGCTTCTCCGAGGCTCTCCTGCGCCATTGGGGACCCGGAAAAAGAATCATCCAGCGCCGGATGAGGACGATAGAGATTTCCGGGGACCAGATGGTCACCAGTCATCTCTATGACCGTCGCAGGCCCGGGCGCGACGTTATGACGTCACGCCCCGGGTTCCCGGAAATGAACGAAGCCGCGATGGAGATCCGTGACATTTTTTTTTTTCTCCTGATCTCATGTTTTCCAGCCTGGAGGAGAGATGTGGGGGTCTTATTGACCTCACATCTCTCCATAAAGAGGACCTGTCACATAGATTCCTATTATTCCTGCTAAAAAAAAAAATATATATATATATATATAATGTTTGGGGGTTCTGAGTAATTTTCTAGCAAAAAAAAAATTATGATTTTTTTATATGAAGGAGAGGAGTGCCAGAATAGGCCCATAGGCCCGGTATTGAAGTGGTTAAAGTGTATTTTTTTTTTTTAATAAATTGCACTTGCAAATGCGCAAATACCGTGTGACATAAAAAATTGCAATGATCGACATTTTATTCTCTAAGGTCTTTGCTAAATAAATATATAAAAATGTTTGGGGGTTATAAGTAATTTTTAATCAATAAAAATGGATCTAAACTTGTAAACAAAAAGTGCCATAAAAAAAAACAGGTCTGTATAAGTGGGAAACTGTTGCAAACTTCCTGCTGGAAGTGAATTGACACATTTTGTAATGCAGTACCGCATGTCCGCCAGCAGAGGGCGCACCGACGTAAAAAAAAAAAAAAAGCCGCGTCACGTGATAAGGACGTTCACGTGACCACGCGTGGAGCCCCGCCCTCCAGTCATGGCGCGGCCGCAGCTTCTCTCCGTCCTGAGCCGTCCCTGGGTCCGCAGGCTGAGCGGCAGCTGCTGCCCGCTGAGGGAGCACCGGGGGCTGCTGCGTATCCGGGGCCCGAACACCCCGGCCTTCCTGCAGGGGCTTGTCACCAACGACATGGAGCGGCTGCGGGAGGGCGCCGTGTACGCTCACCTACTCAACCTGCAGGGGCGGAGTATGTTCGACGTCATCCTCTACAGGTAACGTAAAGCGTGGGCACGCCGAGCTGCGGCGGCCATCTTTGCTTCTGGCAATGGTGCCAGTTTGTCAAACTTTGTTGGTGTGATTGTGGGCTCTTGTGGTGATGATGTGTTCAGTGATGAAGTCTGTATATTTACTAACACCTATTGCCGTTTATATTCGGGGTGTAGAATTGTATGAGTGTAATCCTCAGATATACAAGCTCCTATGGCAGTTCTGGCTGTGGTGGTGCTGCCCAGACAATGGTGACATCACACTCCTTCCAACAAGATCCCGGGGTTCTGCCAAAAGCTGTTCCCCCATCGGATGGTGTCCGCCCCGCACTGAGCGGTACGGAGGAGACGGAGACTCCGAGAGTCTCCAAAGATGAGTCCAGGTTGAAGCCCCACCATCCGAGTGGACATACTGTTGCTCATAGTAACAGGGCCCCTCGTGGCTTCGCTTCGCTCGCCACGCTTCGGGCACGGCCTCGCTTCACTCCGCAATTTTTTATTCTAACTCCATGTCCACTTGGATGGTGGGGCTTCAACCTGGACTCAGCGCACGCCGTGCATCTTCTGAGACTTTCGGCGTCTCCTTGTCCTCCGTACGGCGCAAGCGCCACACAGGGCGGACACTATCCGATGGGGGACAGAAAACTGAGGCTCCTGATAGGGTGTAGGGGGTCAGGAGCGTGTAATGTACAGGGTGTAGGGGGTCAGGTGTATGTGTGTGTATGT